>NW_006159722.1:861256-866470 GCF_000334495.1 Tupaia belangeri chinensis
TGATTTCCTTAGCCCGTACTTAAGACATGGCAGGTGATATGAGCTCTTTTCACCAAAACTAAGAATCGAAAATTAGAGTTTTAAACATGCTTTAAAGGGAGGGAGAAAAGATTGCTCTTTTCCTCATATCTTAAACTACAAATTTCAACAATTTTCTTTTTGTTGAAAATTTGTTTCATGAGTTTCCTGATATAGATTCTTAAATTTACAAAGGATGATTATAGAACAATCTGACTTTTTTTTTTATTTATTCATTCATTTATTTTAATTTGACCACACACACACAAATACACACAGAGAGAGAGAGACAGAGAGAGAGTGAGAAAGTGAGAAAGCAAGTCACCAGATCTGGGACTCGAACTGGATTGGCCATGTGGGAATGTTCAGCACCTTAACCACCATGGCACCTGCTGGTTAAGCAATCTGATTTTAAACAAATCTCCAAAGTAGCATTTGTATGAGTATTATTTCCTTCAAAGTACTTATCTCTGCAGACTGTTCTAATTTCAATAGTGTAATAATGCAGTTATTGCCCATAGGTTTTTGAAACTCCCTTTCAGAATCCCCTTTAGAACCCGAAGAGTGTTTTTCCTCCATGGAGGTAAACATTTATTCTTTGCGAGAGATTTTAATTTTTGGAAATGGCCAAAAACTGACTTGATCAGTAAAACCAGCTCTGGTCAAAAATAAGATAAGACTGAGATTCAATTGGAATTGAGTTTGAAACCAGTTCCCAGAGTTTACAAATGTGTTCTGTACAATGACAGCCTTGTTGGACCAGGAGTTTGCCTTCCCAAGATGACTGGTGTTCATTTCACTGTAGGCAAAGTCACTCTCTTCTTAAGCCCAAATCACAGTGTTCAGTTTTTGCTAGCTACTTTTCATAGAGTTTTAATTAGACACTTATGACTTGATGATCCTATTTCCCCTTTCACCTGAGATCAGTGATTTTTCCTTTTCTAGTGTAGAAAATTAGTTCTCTTAGAACTCACAGAACTAATTAGCTATGGAGGAGCCACTGTGGATTTGCTCACTAGACTTATTCTTTAGTTTACAACATTTTCTGGCATTCATAAGCTGTTAAGATTAGTGCTAAATTGTAGCTTTTCCATGTCTCTGATGCCAAGAGCATGCAGAGGTTAGCCAGGCCTCCACTCTTCTCTAATTTCGGAGCTCATTAAGACACTTTTACTTACTTCGAAAGTGTACAGCCATCAAGGTCATCAAGTGCCATCACGAGGGCTGAGGAACAAATTCTTCGTGAGCCCCCAGTGTTTAGCATGCTTGTGTCTCAGTTCCTGTGGCAATTTGACCATATTCTGGGAAAAGATCAAGGTTAGTACATATGCGAAGAAAAAGGAGACGTTGCTCTAAATGATGTTCTCCCTGACTTGATTGAGGCATCTGCGCAACTTCTTGTGGTCCAAGCCTGCTCCTGTTATTTGTCCAAGAAGAAAGCACCTGGGCATCTTCTGTCCTCCACCCTGGGGTTCAGGCCACCGCAGGCTGAGATGGGAACCAGGCAGAGTGTTTGGGAACACAGAGGAGTTACCCAGGCTACCGGGGGTGCCTTTCAGAGAGGTCAGCTGTCAGCCCATCTGAAATTGGCATCAGGCTAAAACAGGGTGTGTGTTCCCTTGGGCCATATCAAAAGAGAGTGCTTGGAGGAGGAGCCTTAGGCATCTTAGAAAGCTCCAAGTTAAGAGGCGCAGGGACCTGCCTGCACAGAGCCTCTTAGACGCCAGCTCCTAAGAGTAGGTGTTCTACCTGCTGACCCAACCCAGTATTTTGGGATTGGGGATCCAGATGTTCCAGCTCCTGGACAAGAAGGAAGATGAGGACTGCACACTGCCCTATTGTTAATGTGAGTGTTCACCTTTGTCACTGATATTTACCTGGGACTTTTATCAGAATCATATAATTCACTTAGTAATGTCATATATAAGATGAGCTCAGGTGTTTCCTTTCTTTTATTTATATAATCAAAGCTTTGTGCCTCTAGATGAGGAAATAAAATATTGTTTTGATCCCCTTTCAGTGGTTATTTGAAATTGCTAGATACCAGAATGGTTTTCCAAAATAGAAAGTGAAGACACGGCTAGTACCAATGGCATTGCTTCCTCTAGAGGTTGAAGAATACAAAGTTACATTCTAAATTGAATCTCTAAATTCACAGTACTATTTGTAGATGATCTAGTCTATTGATAGAATTGCTGCAACTTTGAAACACAACAGAATCTGCTTTGGAAAATGACTTTTGCCTGGAGTCAATATTTTTCTGTAGGATCACGTGGCCCATCTCTGGTGGTTGGCTCCTAAGAGATGAGAAAGAGAAAATACCCCTGCCAAAAAAATATTAAGAATAAGCCAGAAAGATTATACCCTGGGGTCTTTTCTTCCTCTGTCTCCCTGTTGCTTTATTTTAGTCCTTGCTTGAGAGTCTGGTGGTAACTTAGATATGCATTGTTTATATAGATAATGCTAATAATTTGTCACAGCATTGTCAGCATGGAGAAATTTTTATTGAGAAAAATCTGACTGCAAAACACCTTTCCTCTCATTCTGCCCACACATCAAAATACCCTGTTTTTGACACATATTAATGTGATTTTGATGGGGGGAAAATACAGACTCACTAAGCATGTCTGTGCCGTTGTTTCCTTTGTTTCTTCAACCTCTATCTTCTCTCCCTCTTCACTTTCTGCATTTTCTGATTTGTTGGAGAGGAGACGTGGGTAGGTCT
Source organism: Tupaia belangeri chinensis (assembly GCF_000334495.1). Lineage (NCBI taxonomy): Eukaryota > Metazoa > Chordata > Mammalia > Scandentia > Tupaiidae > Tupaia > Tupaia belangeri. Next base: position 864,000 of record NW_006159722.1, read on the forward strand.
TGTGCGGGGAAAGTAGTGATGAAAATCTCTAACTCCTGAGAGACACAGGTCAAGTTTCTCTGTATGTTGGCAAAGAGACACACAGTCATTGCCAAAACCGCAGAGTAAAGTCTCCTAAAACCCCCCTCAGACAGCAACGTTTTAGAGTTAAGCCTTTTCATTTATATTTGGACAACCACCTGTTGACTTCTACTGGAGCTTGTCAAGGGCGGATAGAGCAGGAATCTGGAGCAGAATTCGCCCATTCAAAGGCTGGTATTCTGCTTTGAAGAGGTTGCCATTGTTTTTCATTGAGCCTAGTCAAGGCTCATAAGATCAAAACTTAGAAAACAAAAAGGAAAGCGTTTACTTGGGACAGGGTCTCCCTCTCCTCGTGAGATTATCACAGCATTCTCAGACCATCCCTTTTAATCCAGGAATCAATTAAAACAGTCTTTACAATGCATTTCCTAGTTCTGAAGCACAGTGGGTGGGAGCCAGGGGAAGACAAGGGGGAAAATCCTTTGCTGGACGTGGAGGGTGCCATGGGGGCGGGGGGTAGGGATCCCTATGCAGTGGCTCTTGCTGCATGGTTCCCAGGACAAGTTCTGCTTCTGCTGAAGAGGGAGGGAGTGGGATGAAGACATATAAAGCCTGAATAAATGAGAACAGACTGCAAAGTATGCTTTAGTTAGGAAGGTCTCAAAGCGCACCTCAGATTAATGCTGGAAAAGGGGACAGCCACTGGGTGGCATCTCTGATGAGATGCAGACTATTCTGAGCACTGACCGAGTTACAGTTCTCTAACCTGCCTGGATCAAGTTATTCCAGTTATGTTTGGGCGCTTTTGATGAGCTCCTTCTGTCTCAGGTGAATAGATCTGGGTAGTTAGGTACTTGAAAGAGCAAATTTTAAAATGTAGATATTGAGTCATTTGGTGGAATGGTGGTTAAAGTGGCAGGATCCCACTTGGAAAAGATGTGGGGCATGTGCATGTCCATGCCCTAAATCCCAAAGGATGGAGATACAGAGAAGAAGGGACTGTGGTATGACCATTCTCCATGGGGGTGGAGCGGGGGACGAAGTCCCTTCTGACTTTTCCTTTCTCTTTCTCTCCCTGGCAAAAGTGTGTGCCCTCTGGCAATAAAGAAAAATAATGTAATACAGATGTTCAAGCCAGCCAGGTAGCATGGTGGTTGTGGTGGCTGGATCCCACATGGCCAACTGCACGGTTCAAAGTCCTGGACCAGCAGATTGAAAAATTCACTATCAGTGACCAAAATCTCTAGAAAAGAATGAAGGGGAAGAGATTGCAGCATGATAATCCCCTTGAGAGTGCTTTCCCACTTTCCCTCTCTTTCTGGTGAGCATATATGCCCTATAGAACATTTAAATACATCAGTAAATGGTTAAAAATGCAGTTGTTTTTTGGAGGTGATAGGAAGAGTTACACGTACCATCAAAGGAGAAATGCACCTAGAGACTAGCAAAAGTGAAATCTTGTCCCAGGTCTGAAGAGGCAAGAGCAGAAAAGGGAGCTTCCTAATTTTGTCAGAACTGTAAGTATGGAAGAGAGGCTGCCCACCAAAGCTGTGGTCTAGAAGAAGATGATCACTGTCAAAACCATGGCAGGAAGAAGACAAGACAATAAACAGCTCAACCTTTGTCTTCCCCATTAGCCAATGACTTTCACTGGCTAAATCCAAACAGAAGCTGAAGGGAGGAGCTCAGGATACTCTGGGGACTCTGCATAGGCTATAGGCTCAGTGTCTGGGGCACAGAGTAGGGTAGAAAGGGTCGAGAAGGGATCTAAAGGGCAGTGGAGATGGAGGATGCAAATAAAAAATAGCAGCACGTGACTACCATTGCATCATGCAAAACTCTTCAATGTTATTTATTATCAAATGTGCAAGTTATCATAAGAGTACTTCAAGGTTCCATTACATACATTACTTCATTTAATGCCTATGTTTTAACCATTTTACAGAGGGTGAATATGAGGTTTAGTCAGCTTATGTGTCTTGGCCAAGGCTTCACAACTAATAAAGACAGAGTCAGGATTTAAACTCAAGTCTATCTGATCACAAAGTCTGTGCACTCTGATCAGAAACATACACCTATGATTGGACTAGGTGATTGGTGATGTCTGGGAAAGGAGGAAGGGGGAAATTTGACTATGTCTTTCAGGGGTTGGCCCTGTTAACTCTGGTTATGTTGAAGTCATAAACTGAAATGGAAAACCCAGGAGTGATAGATTAGTGTTACATGCACATGCTGAATCTGAAGCCCCTAGAGCATATGACCACTAGGAGGGTGTGTCTAGCATGCAATGTGAATACAGTTCTGGAGTATTTGCAGGGTCAAAGATGGAAAGATTTCCCATTCTTTCCTCACTCGCATTGTTTCCTATTAGAGGTCTGCTGTTAGCCTGATGGGATATCCTTTGTAGGTAACTTGCCATTTCTCTCTTGCCAGTCTTAGTATCTTGTCTT
>NW_006159722.1:871556-880542 GCF_000334495.1 Tupaia belangeri chinensis
AGAGAGAGAGACAGAGAGAGAGTGAGAAAGTGAGAAAGCAAGTCACCAGATCTGGGACTCGAACTGGATTGGCCATGTGGGAATGTTCAGCACCTTAACCACCATGGCACCTGCTGGTTAAGCAATCTGATTTTAAACAAATCTCCAAAGTAGCATTTGTATGAGTATTATTTCCTTCAAAGTACTTATCTCTGCAGACTGTTCTAATTTCAATAGTGTAATAATGCAGTTATTGCCCATAGGTTTTTGAAACTCCCTTTCAGAATCCCCTTTAGAACCCGAAGAGTGTTTTTCCTCCATGGAGGTAAACATTTATTCTTTGCGAGAGATTTTAATTTTTGGAAATGGCCAAAAACTGACTTGATCAGTAAAACCAGCTCTGGTCAAAAATAAGATAAGACTGAGATTCAATTGGAATTGAGTTTGAAACCAGTTCCCAGAGTTTACAAATGTGTTCTGTACAATGACAGCCTTGTTGGACCAGGAGTTTGCCTTCCCAAGATGACTGGTGTTCATTTCACTGTAGGCAAAGTCACTCTCTTCTTAAGCCCAAATCACAGTGTTCAGTTTTTGCTAGCTACTTTTCATAGAGTTTTAATTAGACACTTATGACTTGATGATCCTATTTCCCCTTTCACCTGAGATCAGTGATTTTTCCTTTTCTAGTGTAGAAAATTAGTTCTCTTAGAACTCACAGAACTAATTAGCTATGGAGGAGCCACTGTGGATTTGCTCACTAGACTTATTCTTTAGTTTACAACATTTTCTGGCATTCATAAGCTGTTAAGATTAGTGCTAAATTGTAGCTTTTCCATGTCTCTGATGCCAAGAGCATGCAGAGGTTAGCCAGGCCTCCACTCTTCTCTAATTTCGGAGCTCATTAAGACACTTTTACTTACTTCGAAAGTGTACAGCCATCAAGGTCATCAAGTGCCATCACGAGGGCTGAGGAACAAATTCTTCGTGAGCCCCCAGTGTTTAGCATGCTTGTGTCTCAGCTCCTGTGGCAATTTGACCATATTCTGGGAAAAGATCAAGGTTAGTACATATGCGAAGAAAAAGGAGACGTTGCTCTAAATGATGTTCTCCCTGACTTGATTGAGGCATCTGCGCAACTTCTTGTGGTCCAAGCCTGCTCCTGTTATTTGTCCAAGAAGAAAGCACCTGGGCATCTTCTCTCCTCCACCCTGGGGTTCAGGCCACCGCAGGCTGAGATGGGAACCAGGCAGAGTGTTTGGGAACACAGAGGAGTTACCCAGGCTACCGGGGGTGCCTTTCAGAGAGGTCAGCTGTCAGCCCATCTGAAATTGGCATCAGGCTAAAACAGGGTGTGTGTTCCCTTGGGCCATATCAAAAGAGAGTGCTTGGAGGAGGAGCCTTAGGCATCTTAGAAAGCTCCAAGTTAAGAGGCGCAGGGACCTGCCTGCACAGAGCCTCTTAGACGCCAGCTCCTAAGAGTAGGTGTTCTACCTGCTGACCCAACCCAGTATTTTGGGATTGGGGATCCAGATGTTCCAGCTCCTGGACAAGAAGGAAGATGAGGACTGCACACTGCCCTATTGTTAATGTGAGTGTTCACCTTTGTCACTGATATTTACCTGGGACTTTTATCAGAATCATATAATTCACTTAGTAATGTCATATATAAGATGAGCTCAGGTGTTTCCTTTCTTTTATTTATATAATCAAAGCTTTGTGCCTCTAGATGAGGAAATAAAATATTGTTTTGATCCCCTTTCAGTGGTTATTTGAAATTGCTAGATACCAGAATGGTTTTCCAAAATAGAAAGTGAAGACACGGCTAGTACCAATGGCATTGCTTCCTCTAGAGGTTGAAGAATACAAAGTTACATTCTAAATTGAATCTCTAAATTCACAGTACTATTTGTAGATGATCTAGTCTATTGATAGAATTGCTGCAACTTTGAAACACAACAGAATCTGCTTTGGAAAATGACTTTTGCCTGGAGTCAATATTTTTCTGTAGGATCACGTGGCCCATCTCTGGTGGTTGGCTCCTAAGAGATGAGAAAGAGAAAATACCCCTGCCAAAAAAATATTAAGAATAAGCCAGAAAGATTATACCCTGGGGTCTTTTCTTCCTCTGTCTCCCTGTTGCTTTATTTTAGTCCTTGCTTGAGAGTCTGGTGGTAACTTAGATATGCATTGTTTATATAGATAATGCTAATAATTTGTCACAGCATTGTCAGCATGGAGAAATTTTTATTGAGAAAAATCTGACTGCAAAACACCTTTCCTCTCATTCTGCCCACACATCAAAATACCCTGTTTTTGACACATATTAATGTGATTTTGATGGGGGGAAAATACAGACTCACTAAGCATGTCTGTGCCGTTGTTTCCTTTGTTTCTTCAACCTCTATCTTCTCTCCCTCTTCACTTTCTGCATTTTCTGATTTGTTGGAGAGGAGACGTGGGTAGGTCTTGTGCGGGGAAAGTAGTGATGAAAATCTCTAACTCCTGAGAGACACAGGTCAAGTTTCTCTGTATGTTGGCAAAGAGACACACAGTCATTGCCAAAACCGCAGAGTAAAGTCTCCTAAAACCCCCCTCAGACAGCAACGTTTTAGAGTTAAGCCTTTTCATTTATATTTGGACAACCACCTGTTGACTTCTACTGGAGCTTGTCAAGGGCGGATAGAGCAGGAATCTGGAGCAGAATTCGCCCATTCAAAGGCTGGTATTCTGCTTTGAAGAGGTTGCCATTGTTTTTCATTGAGCCTAGTCAAGGCTCATAAGATCAAAACTTAGAAAACAAAAAGGAAAGCGTTTACTTGGGACAGGGTCTCCCTCTCCTCGTGAGATTATCACAGCATTCTCAGACCATCCCTTTTAATCCAGGAATCAATTAAAACAGTCTTTACAATGCATTTCCTAGTTCTGAAGCACAGTGGGTGGGAGCCAGGGGAAGACAAGGGGGAAAATCCTTTGCTGGACGTGGAGGGTGCCATGGGGGCGGGGGGTAGGGATCCCTATGCAGTGGCTCTTGCTGCATGGTTCCCAGGACAAGTTCTGCTTCTGCTGAAGAGGGAGGGAGTGGGATGAAGACATATAAAGCCTGAATAAATGAGAACAGACTGCAAAGTATGCTTTAGTTAGGAAGGTCTCAAAGCGCACCTCAGATTAATGCTGGAAAAGGGGACAGCCACTGGGTGGCATCTCTGATGAGATGCAGACTATTCTGAGCACTGACCGAGTTACAGTTCTCTAACCTGCCTGGATCAAGTTATTCCAGTTATGTTTGGGCGCTTTTGATGAGCTCCTTCTGTCTCAGGTGAATAGATCTGGGTAGTTAGGTACTTGAAAGAGCAAATTTTAAAATGTAGATATTGAGTCATTTGGTGGAATGGTGGTTAAAGTGGCAGGATCCCACTTGGAAAAGATGTGGGGCATGTGCATGTCCATGCCCTAAATCCCAAAGGATGGAGATACAGAGAAGAAGGGACTGTGGTATGACCATTCTCCATGGGGGTGGAGCGGGGGACGAAGTCCCTTCTGACTTTTCCTTTCTCTTTCTCTCCCTGGCAAAAGTGTGTGCCCTCTGGCAATAAAGAAAAATAATGTAATACAGATGTTCAAGCCAGCCAGGTAGCATGGTGGTTGTGGTGGCTGGATCCCACATGGCCAACTGCACGGTTCAAAGTCCTGGACCAGCAGATTGAAAAATTCACTATCAGTGACCAAAATCTCTAGAAAAGAATGAAGGGGAAGAGATTGCAGCATGATAATCCCCTTGAGAGTGCTTTCCCACTTTCCCTCTCTTTCTGGTGAGCATATATGCCCTATAGAACATTTAAATACATCAGTAAATGGTTAAAAATGCAGTTGTTTTTTGGAGGTGATAGGAAGAGTTACACGTACCATCAAAGGAGAAATGCACCTAGAGACTAGCAAAAGTGAAATCTTGTCCCAGGTCTGAAGAGGCAAGAGCAGAAAAGGGAGCTTCCTAATTTTGTCAGAACTGTAAGTATGGAAGAGAGGCTGCCCACCAAAGCTGTGGTCTAGAAGAAGATGATCACTGTCAAAACCATGGCAGGAAGAAGACAAGACAATAAACAGCTCAACCTTTGTCTTCCCCATTAGCCAATGACTTTCACTGGCTAAATCCAAACAGAAGCTGAAGGGAGGAGCTCAGGATACTCTGGGGACTCTGCATAGGCTATAGGCTCAGTGTCTGGGGCACAGAGTAGGGTAGAAAGGGTCGAGAAGGGATCTAAAGGGCAGTGGAGATGGAGGATGCAAATAAAAAATAGCAGCACGTGACTACCATTGCATCATGCAAAACTCTTCAATGTTATTTATTATCAAATGTGCAAGTTATCATAAGAGTACTTCAAGGTTCCATTACATACATTACTTCATTTAATGCCTATGTTTTAACCATTTTACAGAGGGTGAATATGAGGTTTAGTCAGCTTATGTGTCTTGGCCAAGGCTTCACAACTAATAAAGACAGAGTCAGGATTTAAACTCAAGTCTATCTGATCACAAAGTCTGTGCACTCTGATCAGAAACATACACCTATGATTGGACTAGGTGATTGGTGATGTCTGGGAAAGGAGGAAGGGGGAAATTTGACTATGTCTTTCAGGGGTTGGCCCTGTTAACTCTGGTTATGTTGAAGTCATAAACTGAAATGGAAAACCCAGGAGTGATAGATTAGTGTTACATGCACATGCTGAATCTGAAGCCCCTAGAGCATATGACCACTAGGAGGGTGTGTCTAGCATGCAATGTGAATACAGTTCTGGAGTATTTGCAGGGTCAAAGATGGAAAGAAATGATAGGCATGGAGTAGGAGGATGGCTAATGTCTTGAGCGTAAAGGTCACCACCTAGTATGGTCATTGGACAAAGATGAGACAAGGATCCAGTCAAAGCCACCCAAGAGCTCTGCACTTAGCAGTTCCTCATTACCCAAAGGAAAGTTGTGCTGCCTAGCCTTGCACACAAGGCCCTCCTCCACTTGCCCACATACTTCAGCATTCCTTCTCACTGAACCCGCGGATAAACTCTCCTCTCTGGTTAAACCTATCTGCACATTCCCAACTTCTCCACTTTCCTCACACTCTATGCCTTGTTCTGCCAATGTTCTACTCCTCTTGAACAAACACTTTGTCTGGGTGATGGATCCCTTTCTTGGCCCCAGAGTTCCCATGTCTCCACCACACGGCATGTGCTATGTTACGGACCTAGCGTCTTTTGTCTCTATCCCTATGAGGAACTGAGTGCTGAACATATGCCAGGTGTAAATAGATCCGAAAATATCAGTTACCTCAGTCACCTGTTTATTCTTGGAGTTGATCAAACTTTACTCAGGCCAACTTTCTTGTTTGATTCAAATTAGCCCACTAGTTTTGGCTAGTTTAAGATTCCTAAAATGGTGCTACAAAAGTGGTAGTGCCAGCATTGTCACATATATGGGTAGACTTCCAAAGGGACAGTAGGAAAAGGGACAGCACCTATATTGGGATATATATTATAGTGACAAAAGGCTCAGTAAGCCTGGTAGTCAGACTGTGTTCAAATTCCAGTCCTAGCTCTTACTTCCATATTATTTGGAGCAAATGACTAAATCTGAGTCTTAGTTTTATTACCTGTAGTAGTGGCACCTACTTCATAGATTTGTCAAGCAGATCAAATAAGATAAGGTTTTACCTAGGACTTGACAAGTAGTAAGGCATTCATTAATGTTGGATATCATTGCTGTTATAACTACCCGAGTCCACAGAATCTAGCTTATTAGAGCTAGAAGGAATTACACAGAAAATTCATCGTAGGTGAGGAAATGGTTACGCAGAAGTCAAGGTCAGGCTTTGATCAGGTAAAGCTTGGTCAGAGTAAGGCCTGTGTCCTTTCCTCCACTGGCCAGAAGTATCCAAATACATACAGGACAGTTTATACCTGTACAAGCATATGTTTTTAATTTTATCATAAGCAGTGAGACAGAGTGATTTTGATCCTTTAAAAGTTATCTGCGAGACCAACAGTTGGCAGAATGGCTATGTTGCTAGACTCCCATGTAGCCAACCGTGGTTCAAGTCCTGGACCCGGTGGCTTAAACTCATGCTGGGCACGTGTGCATGCGTGCCCAAAATCCTGAGAGAAGAATGGAGGAGAAGGGATTGCAGTGTGGCCATTCCCCCCAGGGGGTGATTTCTCGCTTTCTGTCTCTTTGTCTCTCTCTGTCTTTCTGGTGAGCGTATGCGCCCTATAGGAAAAATCTCTCCAAAAAAAAGTTATCTAAAGAAATATAATACTTATAAAATCCAAACTACCTTGATTAAGTAGGAAAATACAATAAATTGTTCAAGACAAATTTTTGTATGGCAAAGTTATACTGGTTTGCAGTCACAAAAGTAATTCCTGGTGATCCCAGTAATACCAATTCTTCTGGGGATAATGAAAACAAGTACGTGGAGAATAGAGTTAGAGCAGAAGTTGTGGCAGTGTTTTGTGCATGATAGTATTTTTGTTTCGAGTTTTTGTTTGTTTTTCTTACACAGCTCTCTGTCATAGGAAAATACTTGTAATCAAGTTGTCTGCCTATAGGTGGCAAACTTGTACTGTTGTCATTCTGTCCTTGGGCGCCCTTGCAAACAAACGTCACTGGGGATGGAGATGAGAGTGAAGTTTGAAGAAAGGAAACAAGAAACCCAAATGTATCCAGAGATAGCATTCTCACACAATCATACAATGAAGAAAACACAATGCTTTCACAAGATACTTAGTCCATCTCAAAAACAAACACCTCATAGAATTGCACAAAATGTATTTATTCAGAATATATTTACAGAGTTTCTACAAGGTAGCACATTCTGGCTTGGGATGGGAAAGACACATCCCTGCCTGAGAGTCCAAATGACCAGGGATCTTCCACGTGAGAAGCACTGCCACCACAGCTCTCACCTGCCTGTTGCTCCTGTCCCCCATTTCACAGAGACTAAGAGATACCGAGAGAGTGGCAGGCTGGAGCCCAGTCTTGAGATTCAAAGTCCTGTCCTTTCTGCCACTCTGTGCTAGCCCAGCATAAGGCAGAAGGTGCCCCAGGATTCAAGGGTAGCATGAATTCTCTGCATTCAGAGAGAAGCACGGGATTTTTGCAGAGCCTGTCTGCACAGAATGCCCTCAGGCCCCGCTCTCACCCCAGCTAACCATGGGAGAGGATGTATTTCACAGAGTGATGGTCAGGACCTCCAGAGACTTCGAAGGAAGGTATTAAGTACATAATGTACTAAGCAGTTAAAGAAACCCTTCTACCCTATTTTAAAATTTTTTTCAGTATAATTTAATCTTTAAAAAAAGATGTGTCAACTTTGTTGCATGCTGACTAAGGTAGATGGATCCCACGAGACTAATCCTGCAATTGGATTCCTGGACTCGTGGATTGGAAAACATGCCAGGCACAAGTGCATGCATGCCCAAAGTCTGGAGAGGAGGGAAAGATGGAAGAGAAGGGATTGCAGTGTGACCATTCCCCAGGAAGAATGCTTTCTCTTCTCTCTGTGTCTCTGTCTCTGGTGAATACATGCATCCTCTGGCAAAAAAAAAGAAAAATAAAAAATAAATGTCTTGAACTAAAATAGTATTATTAAGTGTAGGGTCAGCAGGTGGCATGGAGGTTAAGGTGCTGGGCTCCCACACACTGACAGCCCAAAGTTCAAGTCCTGGAGCCAGCAACTTGAAAATCATGCTAGGGAAGTGTATGTTTGTGCCCAAGAGGAGCATAGAGGAGAAGGGATTGTGGTATGGCCATCCTCAAAGGAGAGGGAAATTTCTCACTTTCCCTCTCATTCTCTCTGTTTTATCTTTCTCTGGTGAGTGCAGGTGCCCTCTGGCAAATAATATAAAATAAAATAAAATAAAATAAAATAAAATATAAAATAAATCAGTAGTATCTATTTAAACATACAAAGAAAGTAAAAGTGAATGTCTTCTTTTACCCATTTCTTGGTCCTTGGAAGAGTTTCCTATGTTCACTGCAGACCTATCCCATGCATTTACATATCTACCTTGGAGAGTATTACACGGACGTGTGGCACACAGTTTAATGTAGCATGGTGGTTTATAGTTTAAATACACAATAACGTACAAACCATTCTCCATCCTGTATGTTTGAGTTGTTTCTGCTTCTCATTATTACAATAGTTCAGTGACAAAGTTCCTTGCATATACCTGTGTACATGTGCAAGTCTCACTGAAGGGTAAATTCCCAAAAAAGGAAAATTTATGGGGCTGGTAGGGGATGTGGTGCTTAAGACTACTGGTCTACCACATAGCTGACTGCAGTTCAAGTCCCAGACCTAGCAGCTTACTTTCTCACTTTCCCTTTCTCTCTGTCTGTCTCTGGTCAACTTTAAAAAAATAAATAAATAAAATAATGACAATGAGTAAAATAATTTTTTTAAGAAAGGAAAATTTGAAGCCGGCAGGCAGTGTGGTGGTTAAGGTGGATTCCTACATGGCTGACTGTGGCTAGAGTTCCAGACCTGACGGCTTGCTTTCTCACTCCCCTCACCCCTTCTCTCTCTGACTTTCACTCTGTCCTTCTCTGGTCAAATTAAAATAAACAAACAAACAAATAAATAAATAAATAAAGTTAAACAAAAATAATTCTTTGTTAAAAAAAGGAAAATTTATTAACCCAAAACCTATGTGCATTTTAAATTTTAAAGTAAATATAGTTACATCTGCCACCTTATAGAGCATGAGCTGCTTTTTTAATTCTTACTTTCTCTTTCTCATCTCACTAACTTTGTTATTCTTAATATTTTACACTCTTTGTTATTCTTAATATTTCTATACTCTGGTCCACTTTTTTTTTAAGAGGTTTTTGCTATAGGGTGTGTACGCTTGCTAGAAAGACAGAGAGAGACAGAGACAGAAAGCAAGAAATCACCCCCCAGAGGGGATGGCCATGCCGCAATCCCTTCTCCTCCATTCTCCTCTCAGGATCTTGGGCACAC
>NW_006159722.1:880648-883255 GCF_000334495.1 Tupaia belangeri chinensis
CTCTTAAAAAAAAAAAAAAAAAAAAAAAAAAAAGACAGGGTCTTATTGTCTCGGACTCCCAAGCAGCTAGGATTACAGGTCTGTGTCACTGTTCTTGGCTTTTTAGGGCCAACTAAGAATCAAACCTGGGCCTTCTATGTGTCCTGGACTTGCCCAGCAGGAGCATTAACCAACACGGTGGCCAGACCACTGACCACTTTTAGCCATGTTTTAACTCTAAACTTTTCCTTCTCCCTCTTTCACTTCATATCCAACTCATAGAAAACCCTGCAGAGTTTACCCTCAAATATGTCCAAAATATAGTCATTTCTTACCATTTCCATGGCTGTCATCTGGTTGAGTACACCATCACCTTCTTGCCTGGATCCCTGTAGCTGCCTCCAACATGTTTCCCTACTTCTGCTCCAGCCTCCTTTCAATGAGTCCCAACACTGCAACCAGAACGACCTCATTAAACCTACTCAGATTGTCTCAGCCTTCAGGTAAACATCCTGCAACAAATCCATACTTCACACATCCTCATGATGGCCTCCAAAGACCTCTTCTCTGTTCTCCCACTTTCTCCTCCATCCTGCTCCAGATTCTCACCTTGCTGTTCCATGAACACTACAGGCATGCCGCTACCTCAGAGTCTTTGCTCTGACAGTCCTTTTCATTGTAATATTCCCTTGACGAACTCCTTCACCTCCTTCAAGTTGGCTCGAGTTGCGCCTTTCCAGTGAAGCCAGCAAATTTCTCTTACCAGCACCCTGCACCTTCACTCTTCTTTATCTTCCCCACAATCCTTAAAAACTATTTTATTATGTTCACTGTCTAACTCCTCCCCCTGGAATTTAAGTGTCACATGGGTGCACATTTGTTTGCTACCTTGTTCACTGAAAAACCCCATGTGCCTAGAGCAGTACCTGGTCCATGGCAGATGCTTAATAAATACTCGTTGAACTGGAATTGCCATCCCGATGCCATACCTGTTGCAATTATACAGCAGCAGTTTCACAGAGCTATCATTTTGATGCTGAAGCATTCACTTGTATATGATGTTGTCCTATAGCTTTTAAAAAATAGGTTTCAAGGCCAGAAGGTGGCATGGAGTTTAAGGTGCTAGATCCCACAAAGCTGATTGTACAGTTCAGGTCCCAGACCCAGTGGGCAGTTGTGTGTGTGCCCAAAATTCTGAGAGGAGACTGGAAGAGAAGGCATAGGGGCATAACCATCCCCCTGGGGGGCAATTTCTTACTTTCTGTCTCTCTCTTTCTCTCTGCCTTTCTGGCAACCTAAAAAAAAAATTAAAATAAAAAAATAATAATAATAAAAACCACTTCTCAAAGGGCTAAAACCAAAAAAAGAAAGAAAAAAAAAGTGATGACACCAAATGCTCGTGAGATGTGGAAAATAGTGGGGGTGTAAGATGGTAATAATGAAATTAGGTTGGCTGTTACTTTCCAAACTGCAAATACATTTTGCAAACAACATAGATGATCTTTGGGCATCTGCTCTAGACAAATGAAAAAAAAAAGAGTTTATACAGAAACTTGGACAATATGTATACAGTGGCTTTATACATAATAAACAAAAACTAGACACTATCCGAATGCTCCTCAATGAGTGAATGGTTAAACCAACTGCAAGACTATGTATACCACTAAATACTATTCATCAGTTACATGAGATGAACTATTGATACATGTAACAATGTAGATAAATTTCAAAGGCTTTATGCTGAGTGAAAAGCCAATCACAAAGGGATACATATTATACCATTCCACATATATCACTTTTGTTATTGCCAGAGGGCATGTAGGCTTGCCACAGAGAGAGAGACAGAGACAGAGAGAGGAGGAGGAGAAAGCACACCCATTTCTCCATCCCATTGGGATTTGGGATACATATAGACATAGCATGGTGTGTTTTTCAACCCACCAGAGGTGGATTCAAAACATGGTCAGCCATGTGGGATCTAATTCACTTTACCACTGGGCCATAGGGCCTGCCTATGTAACATTTTTAAAATTATAATACAAAATTATAGAGATGGAAAATGGATTAGGGGTTTCCAGGGGTCGATAATTGGGATGGAAGAAAAGGGAAGGAGTGGCCATCAAGGGAAATTGTGAAGGAGCTTTGTGCTGATAGTGCAGTTCTGTACCTGAGCTGTGGTGATGGTCACTAAGCTACATGTTTGATAAAGTTGCATAAACTATACACATACATGCGTGCACATACATACACAAAGTACAAATAAAAGTAGAGCAACCTGAATAAGCTTCTGTGAGTACACCAGTGTCAATGTCTTGGTATTTATATGTGCAATTAGTTGCAGGAGATGTTAACATGTCACAGGCTGAATGAAGGGTACACTAGACTACCCTGTGCATTTACTTGCAACTTCCAACAAATGTATACTTCAAAATGAAAAATTAAATCTAGGCCCCCCCCCCGCCCCTGCACGGCACGGCGTGGCGCGGCATGGCAGCAGCGCCTGTGCAGGCCCCCGGGCCCTGTGCGGCATGGTGCGGTGGCGGCGCCTGCGCGGCCCCTTGGGCCTGCGCGGCCCCTTGGGCCTGCGCAGCCCCCTGCCCGGCCCGGGCTCTGCTCCGTGTTCCACTG
>NW_006159722.1:884272-894881 GCF_000334495.1 Tupaia belangeri chinensis
AAATTGAATGGGGGAGGGGGTAAAGTCATGGAGGGCAACCGTGGATGCCAGGGACAATGTGGGAGGAGGATGGAACATGGCAGAGGGGGGGGGATGGGGAATCAAGGATGGCAAAACAAAAGGCAAGGTATGCAGGACATAAGAATTGGAAAATTATTTGCTGAGAACATGTATGTTGATGTGCTTGATTGAGCCAATGCACAGGGTATTTTGGATGGAAAATTCATTTGTGTGTTGTGATGGTGTATAGTGAATTAATGTAGAAAATGAATAAATTAAAAAACATTAATAAAATAAAAAAAAATTAAATCTAAAAATGTTTTCAAGCGAGGCCAGTAGGTGTCGTGGTAGTTAAGGTGCTGGATTCCCACAAGCCGACCATGGTTTGAGTCTTGGATCTGGTGGCTTGAAAATCACCCTAGGCACATGTGTGTGCATGCCCAAAATCCTAGGAGGAGAATGTAAGAAAAGGGTTTGTGTGTTGAGGTGTGATCATCCCCCTGGGGATGTAATTTCTCATTTTCCCTGTCACCTTTCCTCTGTCTCTCTCCAACAAGCACATGTTCCCTATGACAAAAACCTACTAAAAAAAAGTTTTCAAGAAAAATTCCAGACTAGTTTATAACCCATAGATGGTTCTGCTTCCTTATTTCAATTGGAACGTTTCTCCCTTGGGGTACTCTCTTTTATTTTCAATAAACTGTATGCAATAGCTTCTTCTTTTTTTATATAATCTTTTTATCTTTCTCACTTTTCAAGGGAAAGTCTGGGATAAATTAATTGGGTGAACATTATCCCCTTGTGGTTCTGAGAAAGGTACTCAGTGCTCTGCTCTTCAGCTTTTTTTTTTTTTTTTTTTTAATGGGAAGATACCATATCCCCTTCTTCACATGCACATGGAGGATTACAAATTCACAAAAGCTCAAATAAACTCCTTCCTGATAAAATCATAGAGCAAGTAGGAATCACAGAGCAGACAGTCCATCCGCAGAGCACCCACCTCACCACAAAGGCATTTCAAATACACTATCTCATTGGCCAGCTTTTAGTTAGTTTTCTAGATATCTGATGGTCCCGTGTAAACTACAGCACTACCAGCCACTAAAGAATTGATCGATTGCTAAGTATTAAGAGTCTAGGATGGGGTTTTACCTACACTTCAATTAGTCACAGCAGGAGTGATCTTTAAGTTATTTCTTAAAAATGTATAACTTATGATTATTTAATAAAGTCTCAGAATAAACACATTCAGCTCTTTTTAAAAGCATTTCTTTTTAAATTTGAACAATCGATTTTCAAACTATTTTGCACGTGTCAGTGTTGACTTTTTTTTTTTTTTTTGAGAGGTTTTTGCCATAGGGCACGTGCACTTGCCAGAAAGACAGAAAGAGACAGGACAGAGAGACAGAAAGTGAGAAATCACCCCCCAGGGGGGATGGCCACGCCGCAATCCCTTCTCCTCCATTCTCCTCTCAGGATCTTGGGCACGTATGCACACGCGCCCGGTGTGTCTCAAGCCACCGGGTCCGAGACGCGAACCGTGGTGGACTACATGGGAGTCCAGCAATGTAGCCATTATGCTAACTGCTGGTCCCCAGTGTCGACATTTTTGTGAGACTCTACTCAGTGCTTCCCACCCCCACATGTTCATGTCGTTTGCTTCATCACAGCCACATTCCTCTCCCATTCTCCCACTCTCTTGGGAAGGTGCCCTCACTGCCCATTAACCACTGCACAGCTGTATCAAGGCATCACGGTACACATTCCTTGCATGTGTCACACAAGCCATGAATCAATCAGAAGAGCAATATTAGCAGGGCTGATGTTGGGCCGTATAGTATCTTCATGCAAATTAGGAAAAGGCACCTCTTCTGGGTGGGCTAGAGGACTAAAGCAGGGCTGGATTTTGACCTTTTCCTGCCTGGAGAGACACAATATCCACAAGCAGACCCAGAAGCCCTGGGAGGAGCTCAGGAACACAAACTCAGCTTCCCTCACCTTTTGCACCCGACTCCATCACTGACTTGCAGTATTTCTGAGAGTGATCACTTGACTCTTCTGCGGCACAACTTTTTTCCTGGATCTCAGTAAAGAATTATAAAATGCTTAGACACAAAGCTTTACGAATCTGTCCAGGCGCAAGTTTCTTTTTTGTCACTGTGACAGTGGTGCCAGTACTCATCGGGAGAACAGCAGACCATTCCGTCGTAGGATAAAACCAGACAGTTTTGAATTTTCTTTTTTAAATAAGAAAAGATAACACTGGCTATTTTTGCCCCTGTTCGGTTTTCCTCTTCCAGTGCAGTGGCCTGTGACTCGCACCCCAACATTCACATCTGTCAGGGGCCGATGCATGCATTGTCTTGGGTTGAATGAGAACATCTGACTCTCTCTGTCGCTTTGCCCAGGTTTCCGCTACTGTGCGATACCAGTCCTGGACATTTCTCATTCAGGGCTCATCTCTGCCAGCTAGTCTGAAAATTGGAACCAGAACACTTGACAAATCACTGGCCACATCATGGTTACAGGTGGTGACATATTGCTGCTGCTGCTGCTGCTTATTCATGAAACTGGAGGTTAAGACTCCGTTTCTGACATGTAAACTAGGGAAAACCCCACGTAAAGCACCCGCGTTGGGCAGAATATCAGACAGACAATTTTCAACTGAAATGCCAGTTATTAGAAGTCATGTGGAGTCAGGAGTTGCCATGGAATCCATTTGTTTCTAAACCAGCTCCTCCTGCTGGAATAGTTTCTCATTATCATGTCTTTCTATGGGGCAGGGGGAGAGAGAGAAAGCACCAACTCGTATAGAGCGCTACGATAATTCCTGATAGAAAACTGTGTTATAATTCCAATGTACTCAGGCCCCCAAATAAATAAGAAATTAAACATAGTAAGGAGAGTTAGTATAAAATTACAGCACCTATTGATGTGGCTGTCCAATTTGGAGTAAAACAATCATGTTGCCATCCAGATTTCTTTTCTGCAATGTCTGATTATTCAGAGAGAATACTAGACAGCTTATGGTACGACATTCATCTTCGCAAGCTAGTTATTGGATCTCCAGGAGTGAAAATAAATATCAAAGCAGATCTGAGCTGTGATAGGCTGCATATTTGCAGTGCTCTTGTTTTCTTGTTTCTCCTACATATCATTTTTATTTAGACTCTTAACCAGAGCATTATGGCTTCTCCTCCTGTGAAACTGCTGTTAGGATGAATCTATCCCCTTGTTTCCTCCAAGTTATTTCTTCAAATCATGAGAAGTGATCAGCCAGCATATGTTAATGCTTGAGTTGTTCCTGTGGTAAAGTCCCCATGTGTTTGTAGGTAAAATACAGAAACAGGTTGATCAAATATCAACTTGGGGCACCTGAATTTCATAATATACAGAATCCAGGAATTAACCACTATTTTAACATATGTACAATATAATTGATGGTAATTAGTCAGGAGATCTGTTGGATGAAGACACATTAGAATTATAATTGCATATTTATCTTACTCTGTGTTTTGCATTAAAGAGTGTGAAGTGTTTCATCTAAGAAACAAGTGTTGGTCGATGACTCTGGAACCTTAAAGCTGCTTCTGATGACCTTGACCCTAGGGTTAACTAGTGCGCTCCACCCCAGGGGTCTCAAGAAAGCCTTGTTTCTATTTAAAACCTCGTCCCATCTTTTCCTCCTACCCACCCAAGCACTTTACCCCACAGCAGAGCCAAGGTCTATGCTAGAATGTTTCTGGGTTGCCAATTCAGAAGAGTTAACTTCAAATGGCCCTTAGGCATACGAAAAAATGCTGAACTATTCTAATAAAATGAAAACAAATTAAAAGTAGACTGATCTTTTTCAGACTGCAAAAAAAAAAAAAACCCTAAAAATGTTATAATGTGCTTTATTGCAAGGGGACAGTTATCCTCATACATGGCTGGTGTCAACCGTCACAATGCTTATGAAGGGCAATTTAGCAATGTCTACCAGAAGTACAAATCCATGTACCTCTTGACCTGCCAACCCTACTTTTAGGATTTCGTCCTGGAGGTCCACTTGATCACAGGTAAATGACATGTGTACAGTGTTACTCTCTATAGCATTGTTTGTGATAGCAATAATGGGAAACAAACCTACATTTCCTCAGTGGGTGGCAGGTTAAATAAATTACATCTGTCTACCCTTAAAACAAAATGCTATACAGAGGCTAGGAAAGAAAAGATGATGAAGCTTTCTCAATATTGTCATGGGAAGAACAGTGTATAAAATACCAATCTTAGCATTTGCTGAGTATGCACAAGAAACTCCAGAAGAATAACAAGAGGCTAAGTAGTTGTATAGCAGAAAACATAAACTGGCAGCCCAAAGATAGATTTGGTTAGTTTCCATAATGTTTCAAAATTGAATTTCATTTAATAACCTGGATTTCCAGGTAAAGAAAATAAATGACACAGGCCGGGTGTTAAGACAGAAATGGTGGATTTTCCACCTGGCGTTAGGATGGAGGGATGCTGCAGGAGCAACACAGAGGGAATGACTGCTTTCGTACCAGAAGTGGAGCTGGTATCCTCATCCCAAACTTCTCCAGGTTTCCTAAAGAGGCGTAGGGTCTGCAACTGGGAAAAGGCATGGCCAACATCCCCATCCTTCCTGGTGTGCCCAGGGGCAGCACCGACTTATCCATTCCAGACAAAAGGAATTGGCATGTTGTAGGGCCATGTCATTTTAGGGACCTATGAAAATGTTTTACTTTTCATTTCTTTTGCAATCAGAAGAAAAATAAGCAAACATAATGATAATTAATCCAGCCTGAATTACATTCATCTTTCTTTTTTTTTTTTTTTAAAAAAAAGAGGGGTTTGCCTCAGGGCTCATGCACTTGCTAGAGAGAGAGAGACAGACACAGGAAGAGGGAAAGTGAGAAATCACCCCTGAGAGTAGATGACCATCAGCATCCCTTCTCCTCCATGTTTCTACTGGGATCTTGGGCACACACACACACACACACACACACACACACATGCCTGGTGTGAATTTCAAGTCACTGGTCCAGGACTCAGACCTCAGTCAGCCATGTGGGAATCCAGCGAGGTAACCACGGTGCCATCTGCGGGCCCTACATTCATCTTTATACCTGTTACGTTGTAAAATACAGTTTTAAATATTTTCTTATGGAAGAAGAGCCCCATAATAACAGGACAAAAAGACGTTATACCAACAAGGTGGAATGTCATGATGTGGCCCTGCCCAGGTGTTCCCTTTGAGCATCACTTGAAGGGAGACCCAAACCTCACAGGCCCAGTGCACCCAGGTAGGGCCTCTTCCTCCAGTGACGGCTTCCTTGAACCAGTGACACTCCCTGGGCCCTTTAGGATTAAGTACTTTTGGGAATTAGGGAACAGATTGGGGCCAAAAGGAGAAGTAATACCTAATTTACTATCTTTCCAATGTCTTACTCCTAGTTGACTGATCCAAACTATTTGGACTTCTTCCCTGACGCCTAACTGAGCACTTCCTGCTCTTCTGAGGTCAGACTCCCCTGAGGTCAGATGAGAGGTCTGATTGGGGCCCCATATTTCATTTCCCATACCTTGAGGTCATCTTCCCTAAGGAGGCAAGAATGAGCTATCTTCAGAGACCTCAACCCCTCACAGAGGAGAGCCTGACAGCCATACCACTTTATGCTAGATACCCAAGATCCTATAATAGCAAGACCTAACCTTCAAATCTTTCCCCTGAGAAAAAGTGGGACCAGCAGTTAGCGTAATAGCTATGTCACTGGACTCCCATGTAGTTGACTGCTGTTTGAGCCCCAGACCCGGTGGCTTAAACTCACAACATGCTCATGTGTGTGCGTGCCCATGATCCCAAGAGGAGAATGGAGGAGAAGGGATTGTGGAGTGGCCATCCTCCCTGGGGGATGATTTCTCACTTTCTGTCTCTCTGTCTCTGTCTCTGGTGAGCATAGGCACCCTATAGCAAAAAAAAAAAAAAAAAAAAAAAACAGAACAAGGGAATGGGAATGGTTCTCCAAGTGGGCCTCCCTAGGCAGCATCCAGCATGGCTGGAACTTATTACAAATGCAAATCATTGGGCGGACCCCAGGGCTTGGGAAAGGCAAACCCTGTGAGAGAGGGCCCACACTGTTTGAAGCAGCCCTCCTGACAATTCCCAAGCACACCGGAGTGAGTACCAAAGGTACCAAGAGCGAAAAGCAGCAGGGCTCAGGTGTTCAAGGGCAGCTTCTGGAGTCACAGCCCAGACATGCCTGATAGAGAGTCAGACCCAGGAGAGTGCCCCATGCACCTGCTTGTTCTGCCGCCCAGAGGTGCACAGCGTGGTCCCCACCCCCACCCCGTGCCCTAGGGTGACTCAGAGACCTCTATTCAGGGCGGCCGCTATTCCCGGCTTCCAGTCTGGAGACTCAGGGACCTAAATTGGCTGGCATCCCCAGCTACCTTAAGCTGGGGCTGCCGCGTCTCTACACATTGGGTCCCTCTCACCCCAAGGTGGTTCCTGCGCTAGATAGAAGCTCATCCTCATTCGCGCCCCCTGGGCGCTCTGAGCTGAATACTGTCTGATTCCTCTCCCTCTTCCTCCCTCTTTGCCCCACTTCTTTCAAAGACAGATTCTGGAGTCCGGCAGAGATGTCCAGTTCCTAAGTCAGAGTGAGTTCTATGGCCCCACCTTTAGAAGTCTTCCTGGAGTCCGCCCTCTCCACCGCAGGTGACCCCGACACTTGGCCTGGTCTGGTAGCCCGCACCTGTTGATGGATTACAGGGCTCCTCCTCTCCAGAATTTCTTACCTCCCTCAGCTAGAGAGTTCGGGGCTGGGCGCTCTCAGCATAGTTTTGGGATACATGGTGCCGGGGCTAGGAGAAAAGTTGAGGCTCCAAGAAAGGGAGGACCCTCTAGAAACCTAGTTCAAAGGTTCCCAAAGTGGAGGGGGTGAGGGTCTCCGGTTAGATACCTAGAGATACGGAGTCACATGCCCTCCAGATCCAGCCCATTCTGATGGCCCTCATTTTGAGGAAATTGACCTGGCAGGTCCCTCCTGGCTGCCCACCTGGGCCTAGCAAATGCAGGCGAACAATTTTACCAAGGGCTGGTCAGAATGTCTCCTAACTCCACATTTCAAACCAATGTTCATCTCCGGCTCTTGAGCACCTCGGTTGTGTTCCTGTGCCCGGTTTTGCTCAGTTATGTATGCACGCCATCGATCTCTGGCAAAGTGTGAAAAGTGTCCCAGTCCCGAGTGCCAGGTGCCCACCAGCTCCCATCCTCACAATGCAGATTCCAAT
Source organism: Tupaia belangeri chinensis (assembly GCF_000334495.1). Classification (NCBI taxonomy): domain Eukaryota; kingdom Metazoa; phylum Chordata; class Mammalia; order Scandentia; family Tupaiidae; genus Tupaia; species Tupaia belangeri. Next base: position 891,566 of record NW_006159722.1, read on the forward strand.
TTTCTTTCCAGCTGCCACTATTTAAAAAATAATAATAATTACGTCTCTTAAAGCTCAACATTTCTGTCTGCAAACACAGTGATGCATAGTTCAAGAAGCACTCTTACTTCTTAGCGACCAATAATTTATGGTTTCAAATTCTGGGTGGAAAACAAACGTTTTCCAGAATATTTAGAGAAACTATATAAACCCCTTGCTCGTATTCACCACTCTCATTTTTCAAGTTGATAGATTTTCTTTTTTTTTTTTAATCTAGTGTGAAACCACTGAAACTAATTTTTGATATTCAGAAGGTCAATCCAGGCAGACACATAAATTGCAAAACCTTAGGAGTGTTTTGTTTGCAAAATGTTTCTTACACTTTCCAAGACATCTTGATCAAATGAGTACTATTTAACATAATTTCTAAAATATTAAATATGACCCTATTTTTGGACGTCCCTCCTATTCTTTTCAGCAGGCTGACCCAGTACAGCAAAGTTGCAAGGGATCTTTGTCTCTGCCTCAACATCCCAACTACATCACAGAGCTATGAGGTCTAAATGTGATAATAAAGTGGGTTTAGGGAGGATTAACATCAATTTATATGTTCATGTTTCATAATACACTAACATTTCCCTAGATGCATTGTCCTTTTCAGTGGCCCAGGGTGAATATCTGGATGTAACATGTTGAGATATGTATGTAAGTGACCATCTTCAAATTTTGCATCTTGATTATAAATATAACCTTCATCCTGACTTTGCCACTGAATAAACCCATATCTGAACACAGAAGAGTGTTGTGCGTCCCTAGCAGTTTGTTAAAAAAGAGGGAATAAGAAATCACTCTAGTTTGGTAAGATGGTCAGACAGCCCGGAGCAGAAAGGAGTTAGCAGAGGGCAGTCTGCATGTCTATGTGGGAGCAAGGGTGGCCACCACAATGGCCCGGGTGGGGTCCCAGGAGCCGAACCCGGCTCGGCGGCTTCCCGGGGATTCCGCTGGGTATTCCCTAGTTCTTTTTACAACATAACGTCGTACTTCTCTAGTCTGGACTTTGCCTGACGTCGGGAGGGGTCAGAGGGCTGTCGAGGGCCCCTCCTCTTCTTTCTGGGAGCGCGCGCCGCGCGGGACTCGGCCGGCATTGGCGTGTTGATTCCCGAATCCGCCTGGGCGGCCTCGCGGCGGCGCGCCTCTACCTAAAACCCGGGCGCCTGCACGTCCGGGAATTGTGGCCCTGGCTGCCATCAGGCTCCAGGGCAGTAAACTTCCGAGTGGCCTCAGTAGTGAAAGGGACTCTCGGGGAACAATGTCGCCAGCACTCCAGGCTGTTCGCGCACCTTGGCGGAGGAAGAAGGTGTTTATATACCGGCGCCGGGTTAGGATCGCGTCTGGGGGCGGCAGAGACCGTGCCTGAGGACCAGAGGGCTGTTCTCAGGCAGCCACAGAAAGAGGTGGCGGCCTAGGCCCTGCACACTTCCCAGCTCTGGGTCGGTGGGGCGCGCGTCCTCGTCTCTTTGCTTTCTGGGGCTTTCCCGCTGCTATTGACAAAAAGGTGGGTAGGATTAGCCTTTCACCCTCTAGAAATTTATTTTAAAATGCCCCTGCTAGAGGAGAACGCAAATTCTCTGAACACGTGGGAGGCACCTGAGGTTCCGGTTCACGGTTCTCCCCAGACCCGCAGGCGCGCACGCCGGGCTAGCGGGCGGGGTCACCCGAGGGTGCGAAGCCGGGGCCTGCGCCCGGGCGGGGGAGCCGAGCAGCCGCGCTCCGGCTCCAGCCTAGGTTCAAAGATTAGAAAAACAGGTGATACGTCGCCATGCTAATTCACTCGGTCGGTCAACGCGGCTCAGGCAGTTGTGTGCCAAGGACTTAGCGAAGGGCCGTTAGCTCACGGTCGCGCATTCACTTTGTTTATCAAACGACGTCTACTCAGTTCATTGAAAACAGCCTTACTGGGACGCTGGAGGAGCTCGCCTGGCCCCCCAGGACATCCGCCTTTGGTGTGAAGGCTTCCATATTCATTTTGCCCACCTTGCTCCTGGAGACAAAATATTCCATTGCTTCTCTTGAAACACAACCGTTATGAGAAGCCAACGCCGCCTGGCCCTACCGAGAATTCCTGCCGCGGACACAGTTTTAGACCTCAGGAAGCCACTGCCACGCTTGCATGTCGTTCCAAGTAGAGACAGGGTCTGCCACCCACCAGGCCTGCCTGCAAGCCTCTCAGGGACAGAATAGAAAACCTCTCCTTAACACCAGCGTGCTACTGCTTCGCCTGGCGACTCCATCTTTGCCCTAAAATGGGCCAGACTGACGGGAAAGGAAGGTCTCCGAAGGTTCTTCCGCTCCTCTACATGCACCTCCCTCCTCCTTTACATATAATAGCTAACTTGACCTTATCTGGGTTTTCTGGAATCTTGCGTGTAAGTGAGCCGTAGTGCATCTGGCTTCCTACCCATCTTTTGCTAAAAGTACATCATCCCGTGTTCGGATCCGCCGGAAGCTGTGTCTCTTAAGTAGTGACAGCCACATGGGAAAGGACTCCTAGATGTTAGCTCATTAGCTGAATTTCCCTTTTGAAACACCTACAAAATCTCGATTTAAATCTTTTTCTCTTTTTCTTCCTTTCTATCCAAAACGTCTAGCTCCTCATGCCAGGTGTTGCCCAGATGTGTAAATACCCCCGGAAAGCTCCCGTCGTCCTTCTGCGGAGCTTACTGCTATCGGGAAGCAAGGAGGGGCCAGATGTTTGTATTTTTCAATAAACACTCTTAAAAGTTGTTCCGAATATCAGCAGAATGGCTCACACCCTCTTCAGCGTATTTAATTTCTCAGCGGCAATTAACGGCACAAATGAGAGGACGGGCGTGCTGTTGGTGTCCTCACTGACTTTTATGGGCGGATGAAACCACTGCCTTGAAAGGCAACGCTAGGAGCAGAATGGTGGTCCCCCGCAGCACCAAAAGCAAGCGGGAAATCACGTCTGCAGGGACTGGCTCCTCGGCAGCAACGACCATCTTCAGGGCAACTCAACTCTTTCTCATTGCTATATTGTCTTCTCAGGTGACAGAGAAGGCGACTCAAAATAGAGGGTTTCTAAGATTGACTTTGTCAGCAATGGTCCTTGCGAGCGCTTGTTTATACAGTTCCTGTTTGGGGATTGTGAACGTCGTAAATTCATTCGCGCAGGCGGTATTCTTTCCATTAGGGATATTCATGTCTGTCCTGAAACAAAACCCAACAAGTTGGCTGGTGTTTAAGTTAGCAGATGGTTGTGAGACATTCATCTATGTATCAATCGCGACGTAACACTAATTTGGCCTGAAATGAAACA
>NW_006159722.1:894897-900131 GCF_000334495.1 Tupaia belangeri chinensis
AATGTCCCCTCTGCTCCCCATAGAAAAACTCCCCGGTGAACAAATCAGTCCCCAAACCCGACCCATTTCGAAAAGATCCTCTTCTTCTGGATTTATTTCCTTTAGCAATTAATTCGATGTCTCTCTGTAGTTTCAGAGAAACGTGAAAGAAAATAAAGCCCCATACAGCCGCGGGCATGCCGTTGGCCCTGAGACCTGCCCGCGGAGGTGCGCGACAGCTGGGCGAGTGGCTCCCGTCCCACCTGCCCCGCGGGCCTGATCTCCACGGACCGGACCGGGGCCGCAGACCGCCGCCTCCGGGCGCCACCCGCGCTGAGGAGGGAGCCCGGGCTGAGCACTAGGCTACCCAACCCTAGGCAGCCTGGGAAGCTCGGCAGACCCGGGAGTCCAGGAGCAGCGGCGGCGACACAGCAGCGCCAACCCTAGCGCCTGGGGCTCATTAGTAAAGCGGCGGACACGCAGGTCGCAGGACTGTGATCCTCGAGCGGGAGCTCGCGGTGGGGGTGGTGGCGGCGTGGGGCGTACTCGCGTCACTCAGCCTGCCTGACCAATGAGCGCCGAGCCTCGGGGCGAGCCGGGCCTATTGGAGGCGTGGAGACCTGTGAGTGGCATTGAGGGAGGGCGCGAGAGAGTGAGCCCAAGAGTGAAGTTGAAGCTAAACCCCGTAAGCTATAAAGAAGTTACAAGGGGGGGCGTTTTCGGCTTCCAATTAGGAATAACACCGGCTTCGTAGCAACTACAGGGAGGAGGATTCTAAAACTGCCTTACTGGTCCCAAAGCCCACATTCGCCTCCTTTGGCCATGCACCCCTCCCCCTATTTGTGACCAAGAACAGGGAGCCAGGGAGTGCCCTACTCCTCTCTCCGGTGGGAAGCCGGGAGGCCAGCGGTGAGGCTTAGTCGGACGGCAGGCATGATTGCAATTAGAAGGTGGGCGCCTGCGCACCCGTTGCCGCCCGCGGGGACTGAAGGTAGGTGAACAGAAGACGCCCTGCACCCGCCCGGTGGCGCCCGCAGCTCTGCCGCGGAGGGGGAGAGGCTGGGACCCCTCCCACCCCTGGTGCCCGCGAGGGGCTTCTGTGAGAGCGCCTGCCACCTGTTAACCTGCAGTGCCCAGCGTGTTGCCGCCCCTGCTGGGCAGGGAGGGCTCTGGGTCGCCTCGGGAGTCCCGAGGGACTTGATGTGTAAGTGCCACTTTTTAAAGACTCTTTCAGGCTTGAGTCCCAAGTTAGGTAGTCAGACTCCAGATCTGCCAAGGAAGGGGACCGGAAGGCACCCGCAGCGCTGTGGAGGAATTCTGATTGTGGGAATTTGCACGGCCAGGGACGTGCGCCTGGCCTGGGCGCGGGCGCGGGATCGGCGGCCGAAGGTCTCCAGAGGGTCTTCAAAAATATGCGTTTTATTGTTTGGGCAACTTCCCAGGGGGCTGGAGAATACGGCTGACATGGCTGTGGGAATGTAAACATTATTTGCAGGGGGCTCAGTCTTTCTCCATATTTAAAACAAACAAACAAAAACACCCAGCCTGGCGAGGAAAGCTGAGGCGCACTCAGGCCCTTCCAAGGCGTTTTTCGGAAATGGGGCGAGTATACGAGTGATCGTTGAGCCGCAGATACCTTACGCTCTGATGCTGTTGTCTTCACAGTGGCTTGAAAGGGTTGCCAGGGATTGCTGTGCTTCCGGAAGGGGCTCGGAGCCGCCTCAAATGCCGTGGGACTGAAGAGCAAACGTCGGGGATTAATATGTCAATTTTCCGAGGACCCGGGTGCGCCTCGCCGAATAGGAAAAAAAACTGGCTCCCGTGGGGTCTCGCTGGCATTTGATACCCAGAGACTTCCCGCTTCCAGGATTGCCCAAGTTGCCGTGGATCAGCAGCTTTCAAATACTAGTATCTCGCATTTTCAGAGAAAATATTTTCGGTTCGCCCTGCGGTCCTTTCACTGCCGTCTATACATTCTCCCCAGTGCAAAGACTTCAACCTCTTCTTTCAAAGTATGACGCTTTATGTTTTTGCCAATATGATCCCTAATTGAACTTTATTTTTGATTGTGAATGAATCTGTGGAGCTTACCTTGTAAGATAAAAGGGGGAACGAGACACGATGAAAGAAAAGTCCAAAAATGCTGCCCGGACTAGGAGGGAGAAGGAAAACAGTGAATTTTATGAACTGGCCAAATTACTGCCTTTGCCCTCGGCTATCACCTCACAGCTGGACAAAGCATCCATAATCAGACTCACCACCAGCTATCTCAAAATGAGAGTGGTGTTCCCAGAAGGTAAGTGACTGCCCAAATGCAATTTCAAAGGCTGACTGGGAAGAATGAGTGAGGAGTGAGCAGAGAAGTACATATGTATTTCCGTGCATTTTCTGCAAAGGAAAGTTTATGCCTGGCCTCTTGACTAAGGTCCTTGCTAAACGGAGAATTCTTGTTGCCTTTTCCAGGCTCCTTTTACTTATCTTTTAATACTTTCTCCTCAATAGATTAGATATGTTTAGATGGGAAGCAGCCCAACAGTGCTTTTGTCAACACTTCAGATACTAGGCTCAATTGAAAGCACTACTAAATCCAAATACGACTTCCTTTTTATTCCTCTCATTAGAATTATATCCAGTAGAAACCATGCACACTGCCCATTTCTGTGTGGTTTTTTTTTTTGCTAGTAACAGAGCCTGTACATGGAGCTAGCTAAACTAGATATTTTTATATGTCTATATTCCTGCAAATAAGGAACAAGAATATTCATGAGAAAGTATATCCAGAATTTATTCAGTGTCTTGACTGTTCACAGCAAATGTATTCTGAGATTTTAATACATCCGTAGATTCTGAAACTAACTCTAGGACTTGATGAGTTGAAGTAAGATGGCTAGCCTGTTTAGAAATATTCGGGTGGCAGGTTGGCTAACACATCCTGGGAAAATTGTCTTATAAGGCCTGAAAATCAGAATAGCAGAGCTATTGACATGATTTAAAACTTGCGTGCAGATGATCAAGAGTCAAGGTATAGGACCAGAGCAGAACACTGTCCTATAGAAAAACATTGGTACTCACTAGGAAAAGGCCATTCCTGTCTTCCATGTTCCCAACCTTTCTTTTATTCACATCCAAATAGCATAAACAGATTTTTAAAAATATATTTTAGACATGTCTTCGTTGAGGGAGAGGGTTCAGAAATGTAAATTGGGGAGGGGTTACTAAACAAGCAAACAAACAAAAATCCAGGGGAAAAAAACCTTGTCTATTTATAAATGAGAACTCATGATGTGACCCATAGAGGTTTAAGTTGTTAATTTTGGTGACTTTTCCCCGGTTCTTTCTTTTAAAGGGCTGGAGGAAACAGTCATTATTGGGATCAGAGTGTCACTTGGTTTGATCTTGACCTAAAAGTTATTATCTGTGGCAAAAGCTTGCAAAACATGCTCTAGATTAGGGGCACTGAAGGGAATTTTAAATTTATCATTTGATTGTACCCTCAAACTGCAAGTGATATTTTAGTTGTCTCCTCTTGAAGCAGTTCTTTGAACAATTGTCCTCATCTGGCCCTCTGACCTTGGAAATTGGGGCGGAAAGGAATCAAAACCTAAAATATCTGAAAAGTTGAAAGTAAGAAGAAGGGGTAATTAATATACCAAAAAAATATATACCAAAAAACAAAAACCACTTTTCTCATTCAACTGTGCTGAGCTTTGCTGGTGGAGAAATTACCATTATGACACACTTTCTTCTGTTTAAAAAAGAAATCGCGTTCTTTTACACTGTCAGCGCCTACTTTATAAAAATAAAGCTATTGCGAACTCCGCTGGCCGCGCTGTTCCTAACAGGATTATTAGCAGTGATTTGTCAGCCCCTGCGGTCTCAGTGGGCTCCCTTTCTGCGTGATTTCTAGCCGGTCTCGTCAATTATCGGTGCCGTTGTCGCTGGCTGTTTGATCAGAAGTAGCATATGGTGCTGCTTGTGGGGCTGCGAGTAATCGCGGGAGGAGAAGAATAGTGGGTCGGCCTTCCCGGGCGGGCACCGAGCGGGACAACAGAGCCCGGGGAGTTGCCGGGCCACTGACGCTGGTCTTCTCCGTGCAGACCCTGGGCGAGCATGGCAGGGAGGGGAAGGGCTGTTTTATGTTGTTTTGTTAAGAGCGCAGGCTTTCCTGTTTAATTAAGCGCTAACTTCACAAATTGTAAATCTCATTATGAATAAATAAGAGGAATAAAAAGTAAACCTTCATGCCCAACTTCTTATTTTTAAAGAGAGCCGCTGAAGACTCCCGCCGGAGTCCCCTTGGTGCCCAGACCAGTCCCTTTTGGCTACTTTAAGGGGACTGTGCTTTCTGCACAAGGCCCTCATCACCTTCCTCCTAGCGCTGGACCCCTCCCTCCCCTCCCTTCTTCTGTGGGTGAGTGTGAGTTTATGGGGAGGAGGGGATGGAGGATGTGTGAACTCTGGGCACATCATTTATTTCTTCAGCTACTGTTGAGCTCATAACTCACCGGCAACCTCTACCCAGTGAGTTAGAAGGGTCATCTGAACAGCTGGCTCCTAGGGATGAGATTTTAATTTTGATGCTGAATGAGCTTCAAAATCCCAAGATCCAAACGCAGCCCTTTAGAATATTAAAGAGTAACAATTAACAAAAACAAAAACAAACAAAATAACAGCAGCTTTCAAAGAAGTGAAATAGTGTGACAAGCTGCAGAACAAGGCACAACCTGCAGGGGGAGCCAAATTTGGGTTCAGCATTGAATGAAGGTAGAAGTGTTAGGACAAGATTAGGGTCCAAGGTAATGGGGGAAACTGAGCACTTTAAATGGGTGTACGTTTGTTTGTTTGTTTGTTTAGTGATGATAAATGGAATTTGTTTGAATTTATCTTGAAACCATTCTAGTACATAGCAGGTTCTCAATAAAATGTTAAGCCTGGACTAAAGATAGCTATTTCATTGTAATAAAAATCCTATCCCATGTAACACATGGACTTTGCAAGGTATATAATCTAAAATCATTATTATTCTGGTGACATGGCTATAGGCAAACAATGCTCTTAAAACATCACTGTCTTTGTTTATATCATATTTCATCTGTAAAACTGTCTGTAATGACAAAAGGCCGTAAGTTAAATGAAGAAAAATTCTTCCATTCTTTATACTTGAAAAAAGAAAAAGAATTCTTAAACTACAGATCAGTTCCCCCCCCCACACACACACACATATTTCCTGCATACAGTTCCCCTTATAGGGTTCA
>NW_006159722.1:901151-929325 GCF_000334495.1 Tupaia belangeri chinensis
CAGCTTCTTTGTCTTTGGGCAAGTTTCAGCTTTTGTTTACCTGAGTAGATCAAACTGAACTGTTGAGGGGAAAGTGAGAATGAGAGAATGCACTAAGAACACTCAGAATAACTAAGAATAAAGCATTAGATTGTAAATGTCATGTGGGGGGGAGAAAAAGAAACTTAGGGAAGATTGGTATATTTCTTGATTGGTAACACATTTTATTCTAAAATAGCCTTGCAAAGGAAAAACTGGAGCATGTACCAATGTACAAATCATTGCTGTTACCAAAGCAAGAAAGGCAGGATAGAAGAAGAAAAGATGGCATAATTTTATTTCTGTGTCAAATAAAACAAATGCAGCTAAATCGAATTATATGTGTGTTAACCACCTATAATACAGTTTTGGTTGGGAGTATACTGGTTCACAGAATAAACTTTGAAAGTACCTGACATGTTTTTAAATCTATAGCTATTCTGAATCTTGGTAACAGTATGCTACGGTTTCGTTGTGAAGATGTCTTGGGAAAATAAAAATAATCACAGAGTTGAAATTAGTAACTGCTCAGGAAAGAGAGTCTCTGCAAGGACAAGGATAATTAAACCTCCACAGACCATTTCTATACTATTCATTTCAAGATTGAAATTTTTAGTCTCTCTCTACACACACGCACACAATTTGATGTCAAGAACTGAAAAAGAAAAAGTGGCCCCATTTCCCACGTGGATCAGTGATTTAAGGCTGTTTTTCTTGCTCTCAGGGAAATGATCGAGCATTAGGTTTCGGTGTTTATTTTCTTACAGAAGTTTTTCTCATTTAAAAGCCTTTAAGCACAGTTTATGCTCCACGCTGGTTTTCTCTGTTTAATTTCAGTTTTGATCTTGACTTAAAATGTGCAGCGCAGAACTAAACAGTGCAGAACCTTTGCAAGGCAAATTTATGTGTTAGAAATTTTAGATCTGATCAATTTAAAAACTTGACTTGTTTCTTTAAAGGCAGGGGTCATGAATAACAGCAGCATCTAGGAAAACAGCAACAAAAGCTGTGGTGTGATGCTCTCAAAGCAAGGCTCGTATCACTCACGTGAAGCTAAAACTGCACTAAATGTCTACGGGGCAAACCTGACTTCTAGGGGAGCAGTTTTTCGGTTCTGAGGAACCTTGACAGCTTTGAGTTTTTACAGACACCACTGTGGACACGGAAGGCCAGTCCACGGATTCTTGCTTCATTTCTCTTCATTTCTTCCTTTCTCTTCCATTTCCCAAAACGAGGTTTTGGACCCCGCTAAGACATAATAATTTTAGTGGGCCACCCATCATCAATCTCCAATTCGTGGGATGTTAAATTGTGTGCTGAGAAGAGACTTCGGTTATTTAGGAATGGACTGCTACTCTGAAGTGCTATGATCATGTGTATTGCGGAGCAAACTTTGTTCTGCAGGTAGCCCTGCCGGCTGGGTGGCTCCCAGCTGAGTCCCTGGTCTCAGACCTGGGACAGTCAACCATCGTGTTGAGGCCGGTACCAAGCCTCCTGCACTGATGGAAGCATGTAGCCAGGTCTGCGTGGGGTATCTCTCCACTGTAGCTACAGCGGTGGAATCAACTCGAAAACCAGGCAGTACCCTCACTTCGCATGCTGGGCAGGGCTTCTGTCCTCCGGAGGGTTGGGGAGGTTTCAGCACCTTGCTGGAAGCAAGTTCCCGGCTTGAATGTGTGTCTCTAGCGGGTGGTGATGCCCCAACTACTGCGGTAAGAAAGGTCGTCTGGTAGGGTCTGATATGGTGGTTGCCGGGAGAGCTGGCTCAATGCCTGGGTCCCAGTCCTCGCTTAAAGAGGAACCAAAGAAGGCCGCTTGTGCTTTGGGCCCAGCTTAGTTGGAGGGTGCCTCTAGGGAGATCGGGAGATCGCTAAGGTCGGGTCTCCTTGAAGGACAGGACTCCTGGGGCGACATCACTTGATGCGTTTGAGCTGCCATGCAGAACGTTCTTGTCAACTTCGGGTGCATTTTTGTCCCAACTTTTATCCACACCTGGCTGAACTCCACCCTCCCCTATTTTCTGCTGCTCTTGCCCAATTTGCTCTGGGTTGGAGTCGGCCCGGATCCGCAGACTCAGTTCTACTCGGGATGGAGCAGACAAGGACTGAGAGAGAGGATCAGCACTGTGACTATGGGTTCCTCTAATGTTAGTATTACCCCCAGCGGCCACGGTCTCTGACCCCAGGGTGTCCATCAGGCAGGGAGGACAGGCATCGCACTGCTGAGGACAGGGACACTGGTGGGGTCCAGGCATCTGTAAGGACGAGACTTGGCCCAGTGCAGTGACCAGAATGCCCTTTGGAGCTGAAATACAGCAGGCCAGAGTGCCGCTGGCTGGCCAGCAGGGGAGCAGTGCAGGGGAGCAGCCGCGGCACCCTGTGTATGAAGTGGTCTCCCTGCTCAGTGGCTCAGTGTCTACTTTAGAATTGGACCCAGGCTGAGAGCACTCATTCTCTGTCCCTCTCTTCTTTGAAGAGTCCAGCTTCAGAGGCACCTGGAGCTGCACAGGAAGGCTGCTTAGTGCCTCAGCCTGAAGCCTTGGGCTTTGCTCTTTTAGCAAGGTCTGAGGCCCTGGCAGATATGTAGGGTTTAGAGGTTTTCAAGATTATGGACCAGCCACCTCCTCACACCCTCTGCCCACTGGAAACCCTGATGTATGAGATAAGCCGCTCTGGAACAGAAATTAGAAGTTGGGTCTGGACAGGCTTTCCCTGCCTCAATCACCAAGTTGTGTTCAGAGCGTTAAACTAAATTAGTGGCCTCTGCCACCAACCTGCCCTAATTCTCTTAAAGTCATATTACCAGTCAGTGGGGAGATAAAGGTTCCCCGGAAGGACTACAAGAACACATTTCTACACATTTCTACTGAGATCTGGTGTTTATGTATTAAAAGAAAGAAAGAAAATAACAGTAGGACAAGTTCTTCATCCTCTTCCAGCCCGAGTAAAGGAGGCCATGATGCCGGGCCTGTAATCTATATTTTGTCAAGAGTATGAAATTCATTCCAAAAGAAAAGCTCGATCAATTTATTTTTGCTGCTTGCAATAACACAGCTGGATGATGCTTTGAGCTCACGCTAGACTGGGGCTCATCATTCATTCGCCAAGAATGGGCCTAAATGGTGCCTGTGGGATTAGGTCAATTTTAGTGGATCTACTTCGCCTCATTTGGTTACTAATTGGTTTCTTGTTTTATAAATCGAAATCTCATTTTCAGGAAATTACAAAACCCGTGCAGTCAGTCCATTGAGGTAATCCTTGGGTCAGGGGGTATTTAAATGGAAATGGCTCAACCTCGCACCGAGGGTAAAGCAACAGTGAAACTTGCCCGGGTTTTCGCATGAAATGTGAGCTAGCCCTTTAGATCCATAATAGACACATCCTTTCTAATGCTACTTATGTAAATATGATAAACCAGACTTTAAGGGAAAAGGGGGGCCTGGGAGAAGCAAAATTTATCTGCTAAGGTTAATGTGGCATATCTTGGAAATCTTCCAAAATAGATTATGTTTTTCTTTGTCTTGGGCCACTTTAGCTGAAGAAAATCCTTTTGTTTAAAACCCGATTTAGTTATCGCCTCCCTCACAGAGCTCCTTTTCTCCTTTGCAAAACCCTGTTCCCGCGGCCTCACCGAATTACAAGAGAATCTTTAGATCTTGTTCCCACTGTAATCCCGCTGCAAAGGGAACTGGTTTCCTCCTCATTTTAAACAGACAATCAAAGGATTTGCGAATTTTCTGCGGTAGGTCAAGTGCAGAAACGAAATCTCAGCTTACCCCCTCGCCAACTGAAATTGGGTGCCGGAGTAAATCACCAAAAAAAAAACAGGAGGCAAGGGAGATCGGGAAAAGGGTCTCCAGTCCACTTCAAGAATTTTGGGAGAGAGGGACCCCTGACTGGGGCTCTGGGAGGTGTCCTTGGCACTCGTTAGGCGGAGCTCAGTCCTGGCGTTAGATCTGGGAAGCTGGACAGGTAGACAGGGCAGTCATTTCCTTAGAAAACATTAACCCAGACTCGACCGTGTGACGGAGATTTCGATCCGGAACATAAAGAGAAGGCAACGCTCCGTGAAAGCAAAAGGTTCCTTAAAAGGTGGGGGTGGGGGTGGCAGCAGAGGGCGAGGGAGGCCCCTATTAACCTGCACCCGGACGGGCTGTTTATTAACCTGTGGGGAAGTCTTATTTTCCCTGGTAGGCGCATACTAATGAGGCCACAACCCGCCACAACAAACAGCGGACGCTCGCGCGGAGTTCGGAACCGGTATTTAACCCGGAGCCGGGCCCGGGGGATTTTCAGATCATTCGGGTCGGGAGGCCTCTCCGGAGCGCCTTCTAGCAGCTTTGGGAGACTCTCAAACTCTTAAAGACGGTCTTTGGCCCTTGGAGCAGGCTTCTCACCCTTCCCGAGCTGCGCCAGAGAAGCCTCCCGACCCTACCCTGGCTCGGCCTGCTCAGGGTGAGCCGGAGGGCCTAGGCCTGCGCCCCTCGGAGCACGGGGATTTCAGGTCTCAGCTAGGCCAAGGGCGCCCAAGGGCTGGCGCCACCTGCGTACTTGGCTCTCCCAACAAGGTCCTTGTCCCTTTCTCCGGTGCAGCCTCCACAGCCAACCCCTCTCCACTCCTGGGTGGGTATGTCTGAGCGGAGATTAAATAAAATAAAAGAAAAGAAAAGAAGCCGGGCACTAAGGAGGATAGGTTGGCTGAGTCAGGAGGAGCGCAAAGGGACAGTGACAGGGCGAAGGGGGTGTGTACAGGTGGCTGTGGAGGGGGCCCTCCCTGAACGGTCCAGGAGGACCACAAGAATCTGAGCAGGGTAGTCGCTCCGGGGAGAACTGGGGCGGGCTAAAGATGCGGGAGGGGTTGACCCGGCCCGAGGGAGGGAGAGGAGTCCGGGCGCGGGCGGGGAACGTCAGTGTTTGCAGAGTGGTGGGGAAATCGTTAGATTTATTTAGATGTGCAAACACCAAGAAAGACCGGATTCGAGCTTAAGAGGCGCTCACGGTTACTGGTTGCCAGGGTTTTTGATCGCTTGCTTACAGAAGCAGCTCCTGGCCAACACCTTTTGAAAGTCCAACTCCTTGTTTTATTCTGAAAGATCCACTCCAAGCCCATATTACAATGTGAATGTGTTTGTCGTTGCGTAGTTCACGACGATTTGCCCCTTAACGAAGTAAATGAACCAGTTGGGGGAGTTACGTTAAATCTTGTTTAATAGTGTAAGAATAAAAGGATTTAACTACTTAGTTAAAATAATTGCAGCAGCAGAACTGTTGAATGGTACTACCCATAAACAGTTTAACATAGGTCTATGCACGTTTCTTTGGCCTTACTTTTATTTTCTTTCTGAAAACAGGTACTACAGCAGACCATATTAATTTTTTTTAAGTCAGTCGTGCAGATCCTGTTATCTTTTAGGCATTACAGGACAATTGTTTGTGGCAAAGCCTCGGAAGACCTTACCGTGGTAGTATCAGGAGAGGAAGGCACTGTCTTTGTTAATGGGAGAGGGCGCCTGAAAAATAGAGAAATCGAACGAGCACGTGTAGAAGGAAACCAAAGTATCGCTAGGAAGTTGTTAGCATCTCAACGTAACCGAGTCCAGAAAAGCCGAGCGAGTTTTTTTGGGGGGGTGGGGGGTGGGGAGAGGTGAGGTATACTTTAGGCGCGAGCTAAGGGGGCAAAGGAAGACGGAAGAGGAGCGCGCGGGGGTGCAGGTAAACGCGAGGCTCGAAGTCACCCGCCAGCAGAGGGATTTTTCCGACGAGGATAAGGTCGGAAGCCGAGGGGAGGAGAACAGCTGGAGAACCGCGCAGCCAATCAGGAAGCCCGCCGGGGACCAGGCGGACCCGGCTGCTCTCGGGTAGCTCCGCGCCCGCAGGCGCGAGCACTGGGTGTGGGGACGCCTTCTGACTTGGCCGCTGAGAAGGGTGATGAAGAAAACTTTGGGCGATAATGCCCTTTATTCCCGTAAATACACCAGTGAACCCACGCAAAAGCTCTCTCTGGGGTGTGGTGTCAGGGGCTTCCACAAGGCACCTGGTCACTCGAGGTGCTGGCCGGGGAGGTGAGGGGACACTCGGTGAGGCCCTGTCCTACCGGAGAAACCCTGCCTGGTCCGGGGGAGGGAGTCGGGCCTCGGAACAGAAGCTGAGAGGCAGGGCCGAAACCACACGCTGCTATCCCGGCTATCTGGGTAGGCAGGAGCCCGGGTGAGGGCGGGGAAGGGGTGAGCCGGGCGCAGGTCTGGTCACGTGCGCGCGGGCGCGTGCGGCTTAACCAAGGCTCTAGTTCCAAATCGCCAGCTGGGTCGAGGTTCCGTCGCTAATGATGTCTCTGTCTCCTCAGGGCTCGGCGAGGCGTGGGGTCACTCCAGTCGGACCAGCCCCTTGGACAACGTTGGCCGCGAACTGGGTTCCCACCTACTCCAGGTATAGGCGCAGGACTAGCAGCAGCGGCGCACACGGATCGAGGGCCCGAGTGCCTCGCCCTCCGCTGGGCTTCTAATTTCTAGGAAAAAAAATGAGATCCAGCCTGAACTAGACCTCTCACCACCTAAAGACTCCTCCAAAGTTGAAACTTGAGCTCTGAACGTCTCTGGGTGTTAATGGCGCCTCACGAGGCCGAGAGGGTGACAACTAAGACTTTGGGTCTGGAAGGTAGCCCAGCAAGGTCCCACAGGGCGGCAGGACCAAGGAGTGGGAGGGACACACCATTTGTCACCCTTTTGCTAAGGGAACTGCCGAGGTCGGCTTCGGAAGAGGGTTGCAGAACCTTCCGAAATGAAGGATTTACAAAGGAAATAGCAGGAGCCTGGTAGAAATGCCCATCAGGTACTTAGAACACGTAGATCTCACATCCGCCTGCATCTGTAACTGGTTTCATCTCTTCTCCGTAGCGCCTTTCCTCCTTTCCCAGCAACGCCCTCACCCCAGGCCACTGACCCTGGGTTCCACACATTCACACCCCTAGGTAATGCGTTTAAGCAATGTGAGGCGCCCAGTACCTTGTTTGCAGTGCACACTGTTTTAAATTGCCTGTTGCCCACTTAGTCACAGAACAAATATTTTAAATAGTAAAACTCCTGGAGGCATTTTTAGGTTTGACACTTGTCCCCCAGCTGCGCCCTCTTTATTATTAGGCAAGTCCACTCCTTGTGTGGGAGCCTCAAACCTAAGCAGCCTGGAGAAATCTGCACCAGTTCTCCCATCTTCTGGCAGGACCCCACAGCATTTCCTGTCCCACCCCTATCCAGTTCTTCCCTCCCTCCCAGAGACTAAAGATATTTTAGTTAGGATGAACATAAAAAGGGCATGGGTGAGCACTCCTTACTGACCTGGGTTCCACACCTCTGAACTTATCAAAAAGGTGTTAAAATTACTTTTTTTTAAGATAACTTCTATTAGATGGCCCTGCATCCCCCCTTCCCAGACTTTTCATATTCTTAACAAATTTCCCTCTGCAATATAAACACAAGAGCAAAAATCCAAAACTTCTCACTCTTTCTAAATAGCTCTTGCCTAATCTCTTTCTTTTTTTGGCATGATTTATATTCCCAATTCAATGGCTCATCCCCCTCCACATTCACTCCCACATCCCTGCAGCCTAATATCTCTCCCACCCACTCTGCACAAGCTCCACATTTCGATATCAATAACTGGATATACATCTCTTATCCTGAGTTAATTCAGTTCACAAATATGGGAGGGCAAATTGCATGCCAAGCAGGAAGCGGTACCCTTATGGGGTTTACTTTTTTTTTTGGAGAGATTTTTTTGCTACAGGGCGCTTGCGCTCGCCAGACAGACAGAGACATAGAGACAGAAAGTGAGAAATCACCCCCCAGGGGGGATGGTCACGCCGCAATCCCTTCTCCTCCATTCTCCTCTCGGGATCTTGGGCACGCAAGCACACGTGCCCGGCATGAGTTTTAAGCCACAGGGTCCGGGACGCAAACTGTGGTCGAATATGTGGGAGTACAGCGACATAGTCATTACGCTAACTGCTGGTTCTCAAAGTTTACATTCTTTTTAAACTTTTTTTTAGGAATTATTTTATTTAACTTTATTTATTTATTTATTTACTTTAATTTGACCAGTGAGGGACAGAGTGAGAGCAAAAGCAAGATAGAGAAAGAGAAAGTGAGAAAGCAAGCCTCCAGGTCCAGGACTCGAACCATGGTTGGCCATGTGGGAGTCCACTGCCCCTAACCACCATACTACCTGCCAGCCCCCCTGGAGTTTACATTAAAAGGACAGAAACTTGAGACAGCCACATAGGTCTACTGCATGGGGTATAACATAATATGGCTGCTATGGCAAAAAATAAGGGAAAAAAAGAAGGGCTGTGTTCAAATGATGCCATTTAAAATGGGAATGATCAGAAGGAGCTTCATTGAGAAGGTACCATTTGGGCAAAGACCTGAAAGAGGTGACGTGGTGACTAGACATGCTCTCCCTTCTTTGGTTTCTAAAATAAAAGCATTTCCCAGAATTTTTTTTTTCCCCCTTGTCAGCTCCTCTTTGATTTTCCCATCACTGGCTGGCCTGGAGATGTTGTAATTCCCCCAAGGTTCTTTCTTTGTTTCTCCTCTTACAGCTTTAACTTCTCCTGGGTGATCTCAACTAACATCACCACCTCAACTCCATTCTCCTCATGGCCCCAGCCAATTTTTCTAGTCTAGACTCTCCTCCTAAGCTCCAGATCCTTATTTCCACTGTACTGGCAACATATAATTGGAACTCTGCATGAACCTGGAGTTTTGCATCTCCAAGACAAGAATGCATTTCTGCTTCCTCTAGAGTTGTATTTGTGAAAAAGCTCAGTATTCATCCTTAGATCTTCAGTCTTGGTTAATGGTGTCACCCTCTGCTCAATGTCCTTACTAAAATCTTAAATCAAACTTTTTCTATCACCAATTACCATGAAATCAACAGTCAAAACTAGCCCCTCCCCTTTTTTCATCACTGTTGGGTCCACCTAGTTTCAGTCTTGACAACCTATCTCTGCTGTAGCTACCTGCTCTGATCTCATCTCCACTCATTCTTCTGTGGGCCACTGTCACAATCTGCCAGAATAACAACAATGGCAAGAAACCAACTGAAAGACCGAAATACCTCTATACTATTCACCTGCTTAGAAATCTCTGTTGCAACCCTGATGCTTACAGAAGCAACTCCATACTTCTCAGATTGACATTCCAAATTCCAAAAATCCCATCACAGGTGTATCTCCTCAGTCAAATCTCTGGTATACCAAACTCATCACCTGGGAACACACCAGATCTGTCTTGCTGCTAGTCTCTGCCTTTGCCACATTGTTCTATCTGTCTAGGATGGTTTTTCTCCCTTCTCCAATCCAAGTTTCTTCATCGAGTATCTTCTCAAACATTAGAACTTAGCCTCTGGTGGTTCAGCCTCTGAATCCCCTGACTAGACAGCATTGCCCATTCAGCTCTGTGGTCATTAGATCTATCTTCAGGCCAGTTGCCCCTGCTGGTCTTCCTTGAGAGCAGAATTGGACTCATTATCTGTCTCTACTATTTGGGCTGAGTGAGACCTTCTTCAAAGAAATAAAGGGACAGTGCAAGTATCAGACATGCCTTCATGGAGAGCCTGTCAGTTTGATGTCAGTATAAGCGCATACACACATGCACGCTGTAGCACTACTCTGAACTTGCTGCTTCTAAAGCTTCTCAGCTCCTAAATATGCCTCTTCCAGACTCTTTCCAAGCCACTGTCCAGGTTTCTTCTGTCTACAAACTTCATATTGCCAGCCCTTGGATTCTGGCCAGGGCCTACCATACCAGATCTTTTCCAAAACCTGCAATTACTATTTTTATTGAAGGACACTACCACCTTGAGGCCTTTCAAGGTTGATATGGTACACCTCTGGTTTGTTCACTGACACTCCAAGAACCTAACTGATCTCTTATCACAGGCTATGATATTTTTCCATCAGAATTTTTGTGCATATATGTTTGTAAAAGATAGGTCTTTGTCTCTCTCAGTGGATGCTGAGTCTTGGAGAGCATTGGCCTGTCCATCACTTCCTCTAGATCTCTCCTAATATCCTATATGCACCCAGATGCTTACAAATTTTGGAGTCCAGCACCCTGAACCACCATGCCACCTGCCGGCCGATGCTTACAAATTTGGAATGAACAAAAGAGAGGACTGTTGTGGCTGGTTTTCTAGACCCTGTTTCCTGCCAGGCCCTGTTTCCTGCTAGACCCTGTCCACTCCATCCCTCTGCAATTTTGGCTAATTGTCTCCAACTTCTTTCCCCAGCCCCCTTTCTCCAGATGGCCCAGAGGGCTCTCATTTCACTCTATTTCTGCCTCCCCAGACACTGGATGGCTTCATCTTTGTGGTGGCCCCAGATGGGAAGATCATGTACATCTCAGAGACAGCCTCAGTTCACCTGGGTCTTTCTCAGGTAGGTGAGTGGCCCAAACTTCCAGCCTGCAGTGTTTGAAGCCAGAACTAGAAGCAGGAGATGGGGAAGGGAGGGTTTCTCAGATCATGTACATTTATAATTCTGGGTTTGAATCTTCTCAGCAGACGGGAGGACTCTTTAAAGGGGTCTGGATCTCCCCATTACTCAGCTTCCCTTATCTTTTAGCTTCCCCCTCAGGGCCAAACAATGGCTAGTTTTTTGAGTCCCTACTAATAGCCAGATACAGGAAATTACATATTTATCTCTTAATGTGTTTACCAGAACTTTGCCAGTGAGCTACTGCTCTTAATAATGTTGTTATTACTGGTATTGTTGTATAGTTAAGCTATGGCTTTGACAGGCTACAATAGGTAGCAAGCAGCAGAGCTGGAATTAGAACTCAGGGCGATTCCGATTCCGGAATTCTGGCTCCTGCCCTCACTGACCTGCAGATCCCCACCGGCATCCTTAGGACCACTTTCTGCCCCATTCACCAGGCATTCCACCTCCACCACATGGATGGTGATGCTCTCCTTTCTACAGGTAGAGCTGACCGGAAACAGCATTTACGAATACATCCACCCGGCCGACCACGACGAGATGACAGCAGTGCTCACAGCTCATCAGCCCTACCACTCTCACTTCGTGCAGGGTAAGGCGGACACGTGCCTGCGATGCTGGGGCCCACTGTAGTGAGTTTGTGGTTTCCCCCAATTAGTCGTGACAGGGACTCACGCTAGTCCCACGTCCTGACCCTCCCTCTGCTCCTCTCCCCCCAGAGTATGAGATCGAGCGTTCCTTCTTCCTGAGAATGAAGTGCGTCTTGGCCAAGCGGAACGCGGGCCTCACCTGTGGAGGTTACAAGGTGCGAGCTAAGCTGGAAGACAGACCCAGAGCGGCCGCCAGTGCAGTCGACCGGGCGGGACAGAGGGCGTGGGCGCCGCGGGAGGGACGCTCCAGACTTCCCTAAACTTTGTGAACACCTCGGTACTAACTTAAAGACTAAGTGTGACTGGGTCAGCGGTGATGGTAGGGGCCTCTTGATCCGTGACCCCTAGAGAAGATGGCCCGTAGGGGTCCTGTGTGTAAAGCCTCTGAATTCAGGTAACTTTGGTGGATCTTACAGGTTTAGGAATAGTGTCAGATTTTAATCCCCAAAGAAAAGCCTGAACTTTAGCCGGAAGCTGATTCTCAAGTTCAATGCGATCAAACCATGGTCAGCAAGCAGTTTCCAAGGCCGGGTTTGGCGATTCCGATGCAATTGGGTTGGCACGGTCCTGACCTGCTGCATGTTTATAAGTTCCCAAGCGGTTCACTGTGACTGCGCAGTCACTCTTTGAGGCACTCCAGAGGCCAAGGATAACTCTGAAACCCCTAGTGCAAGCGCATGGCCCTCACAGGTGGCCTTGAGGCTGAGTGAAGTCAACATATTTCAAACCCTTCCCCCACCTTGCTCTTCCTGACTGTAGCTGGGTCTCGCCCTTCTGTCGCAGGTCATTCACTGCAGTGGCTACCTGAAAATCCGCCAGTATAGCCTGGACATGTCCCCCTTCGACGGCTGCTACCAGAACGTGGGCCTGGTGGCCGTGGGTCACTCGCTGCCTCCCAGTGCCGTCACGGAGATCAAGCTGCACAGCAACATGTTCATGTTCCGGGCCAGTCTGGACATGAAGCTCATCTTCCTGGACTCCAGGTGAGTGGGCCGGCCGAAAAGAGCCGCCCCTAGCGAAACAGCTCTGCGCAGTGAGGGACAGCTTTGCGTAGATGCTATGAGCCCATTTTGCAGATGAGGTGACTGACCTGGGCCTACGAAGTGCAGGCGGGCTGTCAGGTCAGAAACAGCCATCGGGGGAGGGAGGCACTCCCGCATCCCTGCACTCATCCCGCAGGGATTGCTCTCCGCAGGGTGGCGGAGTTGACGGGGTACGAACCTCAGGACTTGATTGAGAAGACCCTGTACCACCACGTGCACGGCTGCGACACTTTCCACCTCCGCTGCGCGCACCACTTGCGTAAGGCGCCACCTAGAGGCAACTCTGGCGCGTTCCCAGAGGGGGGTTGAGGGAGGGTGGGTAATGGGGCGGGTAGCATGTGATGTGTTATAAGTACTACGCAAGCAGACAGGTGGGAGTGAGCCCTGGTAGCTGGGTGGTGGTCGGTACTGGCCTAGTGTGGGAGGCCCCAAGAGGGCGTTCTCGGACACCCGAACCCATCTGGTTTCTAGGACGTCCAGGGCCGTTAATACAGATGGGGGGTGGGGTGGGACAGGGGCAAGGAATTTCTGGTCGAACTCCCTTTCTCCTATTGACATAATTTCTCACCTGTATATCTCATTGCAAATGCGAACAGAGACCGAGGCCGACTTCACTTGCACTCATTGACTCGCCCGGCTTTTGGTACAGCTTTGCTTTGGGCTTAATCGCCCGGTACGGGAAACAAGTTCAGCAGCCCAGAGTCCGCCTTCCGTAGTTAGAAAAGAGAATCTGGGAAAATCTCCAACTTGGTGTTCCTCCCTTTGCTAATTTTAAAGGCATCATCCCTGTTAGCATCCTGTAAGGAGGGACCAAAGGACTCCGTGTGCATAATCAGTTCGTTTGCAAATTTGCCGGTTGTCTTTCCCAACTGCCTGGGGGCAGTTACTAGGCCCTCAGGGTGCTCACATCCGGAACAGGCCGGTTCACCACCATTTATTTGCCTTCCGTCTCTCCGCCAGTGTTGGTGAAGGGGCAGGTGACCACCAAGTACTACAGGTTCCTAGCGAAGCACGGCGGCTGGGTGTGGGTGCAGAGCTACGCCACCGTCGTGCACAACAGCCGCTCGTCCAGGCCGCACTGCATCGTCAGCGTCAACTACGTCCTCACGTGAGTGCAAGCCTGGGGCTCCCTCCCCACACCAGGCGATCTCTGGGCTCCGCGAGGGTGCGGGTGGCTGTCTTGGCGTCAGGTTAGACGAGGCTGGAGGTGTCGGTTCATCCCAGAGCAGATTGCCCTGGGACGAAGCAGGTGGAGCGCTTTCATCTTTCTGAAGAGGCGTCCTTCTTATTTTCTAGAGAAAGATTTAGAAGTTTTTCTATCGCAGTACGAATTTGCTTTCTTCTCTCTCAACCTTTTAAGCGAACTCTGCATTAAATAAAACTTAATGCAGCAGAAAAAAAGAAAAAAAAAAAGAAAGCACGCGAGGAAAGGATCTGACGTAAGGAGGCATTTATGGTTAACAAACAGGACATCTGTTTCACTTTTTCAAATCTGGGGTTTGAAGTTCTTAATTTTAACCAGAGTCTCCAATCAAAGTTAAGAGTTCTGAGAGAGTGATTCTTTCCCTGAACCACAAAGGGGGCTTAAGTGACCAGGAAGGACTGACTTTAGCCTCCAGAAAGCAAAGGGACAGGAGCTGCAAATCTTGGCAGGCACCCAGGCCCCGTGTTGTTTAACCGCTTCACTGAGAGAGGAGCCTTTTAACTGCTTCTGGGTGCCACCTGCGGGCACGACTGACTGGGTGGCTGCAGCAGACCCCTTTGAGCCTTGCTCTTTCTAGAAACAATAATTGTTTCCGGTTATCCGTGTGGCCTTGGAGGCTGATCACGTGGCCTGATATGTGCTCATGAAGAAAGCACATTTTACATCATGTTTGTGAAAGTCCAATTGCATAAGGTTGAAGGCTTTATGAAGAACCTTTTTTGTGTATGAGGTTGCCTTTTTTTTGGAAAGAGGTTGAAATTCTTGCGATTTTAGAGGCCCTCAGGAATTATTTACTTTGGAAGCATTTACATGCCAGCACTTAGTAGAAATGCTATTTTGACAGTAGGAAGCTGGTTAAGAGGCACTGTTTGGAATCAAACTACACTATAGGCAATGAGAATCCATGTCGTTTTAAATTGCCAGATTAAAATTGTAGTAGTTGAAAAAATATTACGCTTACCAATAAGACTACTTACTCTGTGCCTTGTTTAATAAGAAAATTGAATCCAATAGATTAAGAAAATGAATTTTGTTTAGATGAGGATTCAGCACTGAAGAATAATTGCTGGTAAAAATAATTTCTTTCATTTTAATAAAGCGTTAAATACATGTATTAGCTTTCATAACAGAGAGAATGTTGTGTATTTTAATACAGAACAGGAAAATGCTAGTATTAAAGAAATCATGAAACAAAACCATCCATTCTATTAATGCAGTTTTTCATATTATTAAAATAAACATACGAGAAAATGGCAAATGGCAAAGCATAAGTCATAAAATAAGCTCCTCTGTGAAGCAGAAGTATTAAAGGGTGAAAAATTATGTCTGCTTACCATGGAAAGGAAGCGGGCATTCTTTAAGAAGGTGCTTTGTATGTCTGAGACATCACAAGCATTACACACACTCTCTGTTCTCTGGTGGGTGCCTGTGGTTAGTAATCATTTTTTATCAAACAGCAGGGTATATAGTCACACAGACCCATATAAATGATCCAAATGCAAGTTAGACCTCCCAATGGGTAAACTTAATTTATGTTCGAGTCATTTTGAAATATTCTGTTTTGTTTTCCAGTGGGTAAGTGTACTTTCTTCTGTTGACTCTGTCATGCTTTACACATTTCTTCAGAGCTGCAGAATTAAATGATCCGCTTTACATCAGATTTAAAAGCATGTAATGAGGATAAATAAATGATTTGTAGAAGAAAAATAGCATGGCAAACATTTTCTGAACATTTTATACCTCTGAATGAAAATAGAAATAAACATACAGAAGCATGTATACACAAGCACACAAGATGCAAAGCAGAAATTGATTACCCTTTCATGAATCTCAACTCCAATTCCTTGTATAAAAATTCTTAGGACAATGTTTATAGCTGCAAATGTGGAAACTGCTTTAGATGAAATGTCATCAAGTAGCCTCATGTGTGTTGACAGGATTTTCATAATGAACAGGTTGCAGTTTGTTTGATGTGTATATCTCACATCTGTCTGGAAGTTACTAATTTACATTGTCTTAGCAAATTAAATAGATGCTATTGATTCTCTATGGCAGTAGCGAACTACCACATACATTTGTTTTTAGGGCTACTTCTCTATGAAGCCTGAGAATGATAGCTGAATTTTTTCCAAATAACACCACCTCAAACGATGTACTTAAAACCACAAACTACCAAATAAGTTGACATGCCAGATGTTTTCCAAATTTAAGCATTTTAATAGTATGCATTTTG
Organism: Tupaia belangeri chinensis; assembly: GCF_000334495.1. Taxonomy (NCBI): domain Eukaryota; kingdom Metazoa; phylum Chordata; class Mammalia; order Scandentia; family Tupaiidae; genus Tupaia; species Tupaia belangeri. The sequence goes on from NW_006159722.1 coordinate 916,791, forward strand.
AAGGGATTTCATACCATGAAAGTAGAAAGGATTTTAAATAAGCATTGATCAATTGAGGATGTGATGTTTTGGTGGAAATTATAATGATAGGAAGCACATTTTTCTGATTTCCTGATGGCAAATTTATTGTTGAGGTTAAATATATGACTAGGGAAAAAGGTCTTCATTATTGGCAAAAGCAGCAATGAATAGAAATATTCAGTAACTTGTTTTAATCAGCAGTTTTAATAGTGCATTTGGAAAACTGGATGACTTTAGAGGCAGGTGGTGTATACACTGGTGCTTTTCACGGTTTTATATAGCTCTCGTGTTCTGAAACTCTGGTGAGCAGAGCGAAAAAAGGCACTATGGTTACATTTAAAAAAATCTCTTATTTTCTCTGGGTCTTGGAGGTACAATGGCACTTCTCTAGTGCTTCACTAACTCCAACAACAACAAACCCCAAAAGCTGACCAGTTCATGATTTTTTTATGACACTGTGAAAAATAGATTTATTTTTTATACAATAAAAAAATTAATATGAGCACCCACAGACTTTGCAATGAGTGTTAAGTATGACAGGCCCTGCTCTCTGATTGTTTTCAGAGGAAAGGTGAATGGAACCAATGTCTAGGAACAGTGAATGCTGAGTAAAGTTCAGAAAGTGTGGAAAGCAAAGACTTATTTGATTTCTTAAATATGTATTCCCTTGAGTTTATTTAATTAGGAGTATTAATTATTCATAGCCAGTTCATATGGAAAGCATAAGTATATAATGTGAAGCAAATTGAAAATGTGGAACATTCAATAAACTATGAAAAGTAATTTATAGGAAAATGAAGTGTCTTAGTCCTATTTTTAGACTATGTATTTTTATTTTTTAAAAGAATTACCTTATTTAACTTTATTTAAATTTGATATTTTCTGAACATTTTATACCTCTGAATGAAAATAGAAATAAACATACAGAAGCATGTATACACAAGCACACAAGATGCAAAGCAGAAATTGATTACCCTTTCATGAATCTCAACTCCAATTCCTTGTATAAAAATTCTTAGGACAATGTTTATAGCTGCAAATGTGGAAACTGCTTTAGATGAAATGTCATCAAGTAGCCTCATGTGTGTTGACAGGATTTTCATAATGAACAGGTTGCAGTTTGTTTGATGTGTATATCTCACATCTGTCTGGAAGTTACTAATTTACATTGTCTTAGCAAATTAAATAGATGCTATTGATTCTCTATGGCAGTAGCGAACTACCACATACATTTGTTTTTAGGGCTACTTCTCTATGAAGCCTGAGAATGATAGCTGAATTTTTTCCAAATAACACCACCTCAAACGATGTACTTAAAACCACAAACTACCAAATAAGTTGACATGCCAGATGTTTTCCAAATTTAAGCATTTTAATAGTATGCATTTTGAAGGGATTTCATACCATGAAAGTAGAAAGGATTTTAAATAAGCATTGATCAATTGAGGATGTGATGTTTTGGTGGAAATTATAATGATAGGAAGCACATTTTTCTGATTTCCTGATGGCAAATTTATTGTTGAGGTTAAATATATGACTAGGGAAAAAGGTCTTCATTATTGGCAAAAGCAGCAATGAATAGAAATATTCAGTAACTTGTTTTAATCAGCAGTTTTAATAGTGCATTTGGAAAACTGGATGACTTTAGAGGCAGGTGGTGTATACACTGGTGCTTTTCACGGTTTTATATAGCTCTCGTGTTCTGAAACTCTGGTGAGCAGAGCGAAAAAAGGCACTATGGTTACATTTAAAAAAATCTCTTATTTTCTCTGGGTCTTGGAGGTACAATGGCACTTCTCTAGTGCTTCACTAACTCCAACAACAACAAACCCCAAAAGCTGACCAGTTCATGATTTTTTTATGACACTGTGAAAAATAGATTTATTTTTTATACAATAAAAAAATTAATATGAGCACCCACAGACTTTGCAATGAGTGTTAAGTATGACAGGCCCTGCTCTCTGATTGTTTTCAGAGGAAAGGTGAATGGAACCAATGTCTAGGAACAGTGAATGCTGAGTAAAGTTCAGAAAGTGTGGAAAGCAAAGACTTATTTGATTTCTTAAATATGTATTCCCTTGAGTTTATTTAATTAGGAGTATTAATTATTCATAGCCAGTTCATATGGAAAGCATAAGTATATAATGTGAAGCAAATTGAAAATGTGGAACATTCAATAAACTATGAAAAGTAATTTATAGGAAAATGAAGTGTCTTAGTCCTATTTTTAGACTATGTATTTTTATTTTTTAAAAGAATTACCTTATTTAACTTTATTTAAATTTGATTATATATATATATATATATATATATATATAGAGAGAGAGAGAGAGAGAGAGAGAGAGAAAGAGAGAGAGAGAGAGAGAGAAAGCAAGCAGCCAGGTCCAGGACTTGAACTATGATCTGGCCATGTGGGAACCTAGTACCCTTAAGCACCATGCTGCTTGCTGGCCTCAACTTCATGTATTTTAAAAATAGGTATTCTGCCACTTACAACAAACAGCCAATGAAGTGTAAAACTCTTATTTTAAAACTTACAAACTTTCAAAAATAAAAGTTAAAAGAATAATACAATGAATATTCATATGCACATTACCTAGATTCAACAACTGTTAACATTTTGTCATATTTGCTTTATATTGCTTTCCCCATTGTGTGTCTATTTTTTTGTGTCTTCTTTCCCAACAAAGCATTTCAAAATAAGCTACAGACATCATATTTCATCCTTAACTAGCATTCTCCTATATAGCCAGTGCACCATTTATGATGGCACATTTAAGTGTTCAAAATTACCATGTGTGAAAGCTTGCAAAAATATAAATGAGAGCTAGTTTACTGGTGCCATTAAAAACAATCTGCCACTAATAGTCATCAAGTACTCAATGCTGTATGACATCACTTAGGTTGATTGATAGATAATATTTTGTGGGGAGACTTCTGCAGGATGGCATCCTAAATGACAGTGTATTTTAACCAGATTTCTAATGAGAACTATAAGCTAATAAAATTTTGATATTGTGTCTGGGAAAAAAAAGAGAGAGATTAGATTTAATGAGTGATTTGGTAAATTTGGAATCCAACAGATTTCATCTTTAACCATTTTTTGTTGAGAAAGAGAGGTTCTCAGCTTGCTTATTTCCTAAGATTAGCATGGAACACTGTTTTAGTAGAAAAATCACACAAAGCATTTTAGAGTGATTCACCAAGCATATTGGAGGAAGTCATCTTCTGTGTTAAAAATGTCTATTTCTGTGTTACTAACAGCAGAACAAATAGAATTCACATTAGTGGTGTAGGTAACAGCTGGTGTCTACAAAGTATCTATTTTAGTCTGTAGAAAAGTTAGGGAAAATGCCAAGGGAGACATACTTCCTTCATGTTAAAGAAAAAGAGGGTTGGCTATGTTGTAAGTATTGCAAGTCCTATACTTTTGCCCTTGTTTGCATACCATTGCATGTTTCCACAATTAACCATTGGGAGAAGTACTGTAGTTCTCACATTTCAAAGGAATATTTGAAGTGGTAATGTATTTTGTGAATATTAAACTTTATTATAAAGTCGCAAACATTAAAATATGCTCATACTGATTAGTGCTTTCAAGTTCATTCATGGTGCTGGTTAATTTGGGTATTCAAATAAAAAATGTTTTGTTTATTTAAAGGTCAGTGATATTATTATTACTAGGGAATTTTAGAAAATACTTTTTAGAAACTTGATGAATAATAAGTATAGTTATAAAAATAGATTTTCTTCTTCAGGTTAGCAAAATCACCCTTTTATATTATAAATATTATCAAATGAAGCACCTTTGAATGAGCAAACTATAACAAATATAAAATAATTTACTCTCATGTCTTGTATCTGTGGAGCATTTGTTGCATAGATTTAATTTTTGTGATCATTCAAAATAATAATCATGTACCAATAAATTAGATTCTATTTTTAATTGTGTTTAATCTTTGTTATGAGAATATTGGACATCAAAGTCCCAGTTGTCCTTTTCAGATGATCTTTGATGTAACTTAACATAAAAACAAGTTGAGGAGACATTTGTATTAGTAGTAATTTCATAACTACCAAAACACTTTATTCAAAGGATGAGCTGCAAGTTTCAGTCTCTTTTGAAATGCACAATACCATTACTCACTTACATAATCTTGTCTTCATCATACACTTTGCACTTATTTTCTTTGTCCGAATGGTTTGTACTTTGTTTTGAATTTCTCTTTTATGAACTTAAAAACTTTGTATCTTTTTCAAAATGCTGTCACATTACCAGCTTTGCTTCTGTGACAGCTCTACTCTGTGGCTGGATCAGAGATTGCATTTTCCGTTTTCTAGATGAGGAGACTGAGGCTCAGAGTTGCTGAGTAAGTGGTGAAGCCAGGTGTGTCAATTCTGAATCCTGCTGTTCTCTGTGTAAAGGGATGGGAATTGTGAGTGGTTTTGGGGAAGAAAGTATCTGGGAGAGGATAGATTCAAATGAGTAGGACCTTTAATGTTCGGCCCACCCAGTTTCAAAATGAACTTCGATGTGAATTAATTGTGGAAGATCGAAAGTTGCCTCTGTGCTGCTGTTTCACGAGTGTGTGCAGATATTGACATTTCACTGAGTAAAATTTAGCAGTGCTGTCTTCTCAATGGCATTCAAATAAGAATGTATCATTTTACTCATAAGTCTCACTGGGGATGTTTTCATGTTGTAAGAAAAAGAATGTGGCTTACAAACATTGTAGTTTTTAGTGGAATTGCTTGCCTCTGAATTACACAATTAAATTATTAGTATTGCTAATTACTTCATTACTGCAACCAGAGTTAACATTTTATGTTCTTGATAAACAAAATCATTGAACCAAAAGTCAATGGACTGGCAAGTGAAGTCACACTTTTATCAGATGCGACACAAATGACAGCCTGTGACAAAAGGGTATTTCTTAGATGATGTATGTGTCTGTATGTGGGGTAGGGGTGGGAGCATTGGTCCTTTCCTGCCCCTGAGGGAGAATGGAGGAGATTCGATAGCAGAGATTGTCCACTGGGAGTTCTGTTCAGGGCTGAGGATGGAGAACTTCCCAGCCTTTTTACCAGGCTGCTAAGCCATCCTCTGACACTTGCCATCCCCTTGGCACTCCTCCTGCAGACTGCTGCTTCCTCCCCAGGCTTCATTGGCCTCCATCTCTTCTTTGTCATTGCCCTGACCTGGAAGGCACTGACTCAAAGAACTTCCCATTAGTTTCTAGGTGCAGGGCACTTGGGGTGTGCTAAAAGGCCAGCCTGACCATTCCAGCTTTCTTTCAGTCTGGCTGTTGGGAGGCAAGGGTTCTGACCTTTGTCACACCATGGAAAAACGTGAATCATTTTCCCTTTGAAGGCAGGGAAAATGATGACATGTTACTGTGAATGGATTAGAAAAATTAAAATGAAGCTTTCGCTGGACTCCAGAAGAGCATGTTTTTGTCTCCCGACTTCATCTTCTCACGTCAGCATTGCCATTAGGTTTATGTGTGTGTGTGAGGGGACCGGGGAATGGGGAAGCTGTGCCTATCTTGATCATTTAGTATAAGACTGCTATTGCTTTCTGCTTATCCAGTCCTCCTCTCTCTGTTTTCTGTTCTTGTTGGCTTGTGATATCTTTCCAGATGAGCAGGTGGTGGTTGAAAATTCATTTGGGTTGAAGTGCTGATGTCTATGCTTAAAGCTGTCACACTGAAAGGATTGCTTGGAGTTTAGATGAAATCTGGAATACCTAAGTACCTGTCAATGGAGGACTTTAAACATTCTGCCTTGTGTGAAGTTGTAACTCCCCCGCCCCAACTCCTATCCCCCTGCTTCTGGCACTCCAAGGCCCAGAGAGCTGGGAAGGAAAGGGGGTGTCTATGGTTAGCTGGAGGGGTAAGAGGGAAACTTACCTTTATAGGGTATTGACAATGTTTGGGGTCTGGCTGACCCTGGGTAAATATCTGTTTACCATATGTGACTTTTATTCTAGGAAGTGATACTAAAGTAGGGTTCTGATTTCATTTCGATAAAGACTCACAGCGTCATTCTAAGCAACCTGTGAAAGAAAGGCACGGACTTTGGTGCCAGACAAGCATGGGTTAGAATGAAGATTCTGCTACATAATAGATGTGAGACCTTGAGTCTGTCACTTTACTTTTTTATCTTATGTTTTCCTATCTGTGAATTGGGGACGTCTGTACTCAACTTTTAGGGATTTAGGGAGGGTTAAATGAGATAATGTACCATAGAACCTAACACAGTACCTGGCAAAAAGAGGTGCTCATAATAGCCTAGCTATTGGTAGTAGCTTTTGTCAATTGCGCGATGTCAACTAACATACTTTGGAAGGGAATGGATAGTTCTCTGTTTAACTTGCATTCCTATACTTTCAAATTCAGTTTGCGCTGTTGATTTTCTCTCTCCTCCCCAGTCCCTCAACACGTAACACCTAAGCATTGTACTCTTTGCATGTGCTGATTTTCACAGTTTGCTTAGGCCTCCCTGTCTTTTGCTGTTATCATTGTACACTATAAAGGGAGATGAGATTTCTACTTGAAGAGAGGTAAACCAGCATGTCCTGAGTGAGGGCTTTGGCCAGGGGTTACTTATGTAGGTTACTTTCCTAGGTAAAAGAATATTCTGAGAAACTAAACTTTTGCCAAATCTCTAAGGATAATATCATTGGAACTAGTGTTCTATCAACGTTATCAGTGTTAGTAATTGTAATTTCAAATGCGTAAAACATGAATACTGGCACTTTTTAATGGTGTGCAGTGAAACCTTTTGTGTATTCCTTGTTGTTCTACATGAACTGAGTGTGCTTGTATCCAGGACTCGAACCACGGTTCACTACATGGAAGTCCAGTGACACAACTGTTAAGCCATCTGTTGGTCCCAGAAATCAGTGATCATTTCTGATAAATTTGAGAAGGTTTGTTAGAGCCTCCTTCAATTGGTTAAGACTAGCAAGTAGATTAGTTAAGCATTCATACAGAATTTATTGAGCATCTGTTATGTGTCAGGTATTGAGTCAAATTTGGGGATAGGATAATGTCTGCAAGCAAAAAACAAGACAAAGGAAACAAACCCCAATTCCCTCTTCCCCATAAGTATAAGCTATATCCTGGCTTGATTTTCCTGTAGCCTGGTTAATGACTGAGATACCTTCATTCACAATTTCAAAGAGGAGGGCCCGAAGTGCCTTGGCACTATTTGGGTCACCCCTGAAGAGTGAGCTCACAGGTGTGGTCAGACTCCTCCCTGTTAGGATTGCAGGGAGGCAGGGGAGACAGTGGGAGGGGCTGGGCCCCCTGGGAGGGTGTGTGTGGGAGGGTGGGGGTAAGGGAGTTCATGGTTGGCAGCAAAGTAACAGGCTGCCTGCTGAGGAGTCCAGCTGAAACTCTCATAAGGGCGTTGGCCCAGTGGGTCCTGTGCATCTCATCACCTCACAGAGAGAGGGTAGTTGTGCCTGAGTTGACTTTTGTTCTTTATGAGTGAATTTTAGCTTATTTTTGTCCTATTTTGAATAGGCTTTTTCAGTATTTTGAAGGTTGACTTCTGAAAGGATTATGGATCTTAGTGTGCTTTAAAATTAGAAACACATTCTAGATTCAAATCTTTGCAGACTTATTATATTTTTAAAATGTTGCTAATTATTTTAGGATTTTGTCATTGTTTTACTTTTTTTCTATTATCAGGAGTAATTCCTAGACATTGCTGCTCTGTCTGGGAGTGACTGGAAGATGACTATAGCTCCAAGCTGAAGGAAGGATGGCATGTTGCTATGTTTGTTATTATGCTTAGGCAGGTTGAGGAGCAAGAAGTACTCACATGTGAAGGGCTGCTACTTTGTGCAAGAGGCTCAGAGAGGCTGAGTGACCTAGGCAGTATAACACAGCTAGTGAGTGGTCCACAGAGTGCACAGACCAAGGGTCTGGATTCCAGTGCCTACCCTATTTCTTCTGTAGCATGTTCTCTTTAAGCTAGTGATGTTGCATTAGGGTAAACCACACCAAACTGCCATTTCTGTGCATTTAAACAGTACAATGTTGGCAATCTCATAGGGTTCCACCTGATGTTTATGAAGTAGCTTATAACTTTTTGTAGATATTTTGCATAAATCTATGGGTACTTTGCTCCCTTGTGTAATATGTAGTCTTCACAAAGTGACTCAATTTCATTACAGTTTGGGGGTGCTTAAGGCCTGCCTAGTCAGTCGTTGTGCGATATTCTGCCGGCCAGGCCTCCCTCTTCCGCCACCCCCCATTCTCTCTCCCCTTCGCCAACTTAAACATTAGCAGTCATGACATTTTCACAAAACAGCAAATTGTAGCAAAGTGCTACACATACATAGACCATTATTGTATTCAGAACATCTAATATTTTACTAGGATTCAAAAAGGAGCTGCTGTCTTTACTAGAAGGATATTTTTCTTCTTTGATTGATTGCTAAATGGATAGAGCCTGTGAAAGGATCCCTTTTTTCCCGGGGATTTCTTGTTCAAACAGAATTTGTTGTATCCACATCAGTAAAGCCGTGCTAATATGGGCTGCTGGCCAGATCGTGGAAATAGCCTTATTATATTGAACTGGATGTCATAATGGTACCCATTAAGGTGGGATTCTCTCAGTGTTTGTACTTTTAAACCCAAGTCCCTTGCCACTTTTTACATATCTCCAAGAATAGCAACATTCTTGGTATCTTAGAATGTGCTGTCTCTCACCTCTTCCTACTGAAAACTATTGCAAAAGTAGAATCTTTGGTTTTGAGCATTCTTCAGGGCTTGTGGCTGGCTCCCGCTCTTAGCTTATTCATTTTCCTTTCTGTGCTGGTGACTGTAATGTGTACTGATGATTGAAGTTAAGAACCCATGAGATTCACATCTTTCAACACCTCCCATTAATTGATATCGGTGGCCAAATATCGACAGGCAAAGAGCAGCTTTTTTTTTTTTTTTTTCTTTTCAGATCTAGCCAAATGCAACATGAAGTTTTTCATTTTAATTTTTATAAGCTGTTAAGAGACAAATAGTGTTAGAAGTCACAGCATTTATATTTGCTGCTGAAATCTTACTACAGTTCTGGCAAAGGGAAGTATTTGTTGTGCTGGATTTGGGTAATGGACCCCTGCAGAGTTACAGCTTAGGAATGCTGGATGAAGCCCACAAAGGGGAGGGCAGAGTGGGTGTCAATTTCATTCCTCCAATTACAGCAGTTAAAGAAATAGCAAAGTGCAGGGTAGTGTTTTATTGTGACAGCTAATTGAAAACCAAGGGGAAATATTTAGAGATGTTTCATGATATTTTACAGTATAATGTCTTTTCTATTTGTGTCTATTGAGTCAGTTGACTCAATAGGACCTTCATTATAAACAAATTTCTATCATTAGTACCAGCTTAATTTCTGTTGCTATAATTAAAGGAGTGGTAAGAAATGTTTTAGACTGTAGTTCTCTCTATGGTAAGCTGGGTATGGTTCATGCATTCACAAAGCAAGTATTTTCCAGTGCCTACTGTGTGTTATGCTCTGTGATAGGGCTACAGAGAGACAATGTCCCTACTCTCATTTAGTAGGAAGAAACACAAAGTACTTTTAAAATAAAATACCCACATGATAGTGGGAAATACACTTTAAAAAAGTTAAACTGGACAAAGAGATGGTTGTGGTCAAAGAAGTTCTCTCTGAAGACTCATGAGTGAAGAAAAGAAAAATAGCCAATCCTGGCAGAGGAAAGCAAATGCAAAAGCTCTGAGTAGAAGCCAGCTTGGCATGCTGAGGAACAGGGGTTACCTGGCTACAGTTTGTAAGGGAGGGGAAGACAGAAAGGAGATGATGCTGTAAGAATAGGCAGGGTCGGATCTTGTTGGGACTTGATGATTTAAGGAAGCCATCAGAGAGTTCTGAGCAAAGGCGTGGTGTGATCTTGTTTATGAAAAGATCATACCAGTGGGTGTGAGGAATAGGCTTTGGGGCACCGGCTGGTGGCATGGTGGTAAAGGTGCTAGATTCTGATGAATGCATATACTCTATGATTAAAACCTGAAAAAGAAAAAGAAAAAGAAAAAAGAAAAAAGAAAAGGCTTTGGGAAGAGTGGAGGATGGAGGCAGAGAGAGTAGTTGGGAAACGATTGCCTAGGTTGAGGGAGGACAGTGGCTTGAAAGAAGGAAGTGGTGTTGAAAGGGTAAATTAAGGCTATTTTGAAGGTAGACCCGATGGAGTTTGCAGATGGGTTGGAGGTAGAGTGTGAAAAAATGAGGGGAGCCAAGAACAGCACCTAGGCTTTTAGCCTGAGCAACTTGGGAACCGTGGGAAGGTGGGAAGGAGCTATTTTGCTGGCAGGGGCAGCAGCCACGGTTGTGTGTGGATGTGTTTAGCTTCAAGATGCCTATCATTCGTCAGAGCCGGAATGCCATGTGGGCAACAGCAGCTGGGTGTCTGTGAAGTGGGAAGGTCTGGGCTCAGAACTCATCAGTGTATGGAATTTAAATCCAGAAGAGTGGAAGAGAAGCACCAGGGAGTGGGTGTTAGAGAAAAGAAGCTGCCTGAAGACTGAGCTCTCAGTTCTGCAGTGTTTTGTGATCTGCACGGATAGGAGGTGCCCAAAAGGAAGGTGAACAGAAGCCAGCAGTTGTGGGTGGAGTGGGAGCAGTTCAGTTTAAGCTTTGCAGTGAGGTTAGGTCTTGGGGAAAGTGTGAAGCTTGAATTTCATCCTTGGTACTTTCCCACCCTGCAATGCTACAGTGGTTTCCCATCTCTGTGGTCCCTGTTCACCTAATTCCTTTAGCGTTTTCACCCGAGATAACTGCTCTTTTTCTTAGAGTGGTCCCCTGACTGGCAACATCGGCACTCTCCTAGAACTTGTAGAAAGTTCACAGTACTTGGGGCCTGATGGTAAAATGGGCAAAACATTCTGTGGGCAGACCCACATGGGAAAGTGACCAGTTTGCATCCAGAGAATCCCTGAGCATGCGGGGCATGTGTACCCATGTGTGCCGTTATCTGGGCTGACTGGAGCTGGGGTGGGTCACAGTATCAGGACCCAGTCGAGGGCACTGTATCTCTGTTTCTCTTTCCTTCTTTCACTGTCACACATGAAATAAATAAACTTAATGGGGGAAAAAATAAAACAAATTGCTGGGCTCTACCCTAGACCTGGAGCTACAATTGAATAACTCTGAGGAGTAAAACCCATAAAGCTGTGTCTTAAAAAGCTCTTTGAGTATTTCTGTTGCATGCTGAAGTTTGAGAACCACTGCTTTGGGAAGAGGAGCTGATAAACCGAATCAATGAAACATAACAAATGAGGCATACGTTATTATCCTTTTTTTCTGGACCATCTGTCAAAAGCCAAAGAAATAAATAGATTTTAAGCACTAGCCAGTAGACCACTATTGAACCATCTTCATGGGGGGTCGGGGAATCTTCTCAAGGCCTACAAATTATAGAAACAGGCAGCAGCCCATTCTGTCTTAGTAATGGGCACTATAAATAAGTATATAGTTAGTGTAATATTATGTATGATTTCTGACTCCAAATATTAGATGATGAAAATGTTGTCATTTTACCAAGCCATTCAGAATCTCTAGCAACTATCCAGTACTTATTTTGTTTAAATATAACATCTATCGGGCAGTTTAAAATAATGTCAGAATACTAAGGCATGTAATAATAACAACAATGATGTAGAACATTTGTTGAGTTATGAATTTTTATTCATAAAATATATCTCAAATTTATTTTAGCCATTTAAATAATAGAGTTTAATGTATATTTAGTCAAGCATTACAGTGAAAAGGGCTTAAGGAGATTAGAAATAAATGAATCCAATTAAAGAACATGTCTGTGAGATTTGATATGTCACAGGTATGAATGAACTGTTTGCACAGCAACTGTAAAGAAACCATTAATGATTAACTATCTAGAAGAGGTTTAATCAAGAATAAATGTTATAGGACATATTCTAAAATATTTAAATTAAACAAATGAAAATTTGTGCATTTGAAAACATTCAAACATTGCATCATTTTTTTTTGGGGGGGGAGTAAAGTTCTACTTATTTTACAGCCTACAGAAATGCTATGCCTTTGTGTTGTGCAGAAAAGGCGGAGCTTCTGATAGTGCCATGAGGTTTGGGCTTGTGAGGTCTTACCACATGAGGCTCTGCAGGAAATTTGGGGTGCCCGTGGCCTGGAGCATGGGGTCTACATTTCCCAGTGTTGTGACAAGATTATTTTGTTCTGATTTCTGCTATCTTTTCTTTTCTGTAGTTTGTATGGAGCTGAAAATAGGATTTGTGCTCCTTTCATCCCATCTGCCAGAGAATATTTTTAGGGTTTAGGAATCAGCTTTGTTAAAGATTGGAATTAGGTGGGAACCAGCAGTTAGCGTAATGGCTATGTCGCTGGACTCCCACGTAGTCGACCGTGGTTCACGTCCCGGACCCGGTGGCTTAAAACTCACGCCGGGCGCGTGTGCGTGCGTGCCCAAGATCCCGAGAGGAGAATGGAGGAGAAG
>NW_006159722.1:929337-999415 GCF_000334495.1 Tupaia belangeri chinensis
GGAGCGCACGGTGCCCTGAAAGAAAAACCCCCCCAAAAAAAAAAAAAAAAAAGGTTGGAATTAGGTGAGAGAGCTGTACCTGTGAGGTGGAACCTCAACCAAATATAAGATATCAGATCATGCGCTCTCCCATTACTTACCTATTGTAGGCCCTCAAACAACATCCTCTTATTAAATGATAGTGAAACGCCTGGTGAAGAGAATGGACACAGAGTGTGGGGAGGTGTGAAAAAACAGAATATGATAAGAAGGTGCTAGAATTGGGACCAGCAGGTGGCGTGGTGGTTTAAGGCCCTGAATTACCACGACTGACTCTGTAGTTAGAGCCATGGATCCGGAGGCTTGGGAAAACAAACAAACAAACAAACAAAAAATTCTGGTTGTATGTGTGTATGTCTTCAAAATCTTTTTTTTTTTTTTCTTTTTTTGGAGAGTTTTTTTGCTATAGGGTGCGTGTGCTCGTCAGACAGACAGAGAGATAGAAAGCAAAAATTCGCCCCCCCCAGAGGAGATGGCCATGCCGCAATTCCTTCTCCTCCAATCTCCTCTCAGGATCTTGGGCACGCACGCACATGCGCCCAGCGTGAATTTAAGCCACTGGGTCCGGGACTTGAACTGCAGTCAATTACGTGGGAGTCCAGCGACAGCCATTACGCTAACTGCTGGTCCCCCTGTCTCCATAATCTTGAGAGGAGAATGGAGGAGAAGAGATTGTGAATCACCCTTGGGGGGTGATTCCTGACTTTCCCTTTTTCTCTGTCTCCCTTCTGAGCACATGTACCCTATGACAAACATATAAAAAAAAAAAGAAAGGAAGAAAAAGAAAGAAAGAAAGAAAGAAAGAAAGAAAGAACGAACGAACTAGAATAATATGTGTGCATTTTATTCTCTATTCATTGCAAATAAAAGGAAAATTATCTTGCTTGATATTTTTATTTTTCATTTTTAATTAATATAATTGTACTTATTTTATGGAGGTACTCTGATTTTTTTTTCAGTACATGAGTACAATGTGTAAAGATCATATCAAGACAATTAGCATTTCCATCATCACAAGTATTTATGATTACTTGTATTGGAAACTTTAAAAATTTTCACTTTTAACTATTCTGATATTATAATACCAGTCAGTTATTATATACCATAGTTAACCTACTGTGCTATAGAACACAAATTCTTCTTCTTTAAAATTTAAATTAAAAGTTTTTAATTGCTAGAGGGCACATGTGCTCACCTGAGAGAGGCAGAGAAAGTAACCCTAATTGGACCTGGTCTTGGTACAGTGCCTTATCCTATATTTCTCCATCCTGTCAGGATTTTGGGCATGTATGCACACATGCCCCAGCATGTTTTTCAAACTGCCAAGCCAAGACTCTAATTGCTGTTGGCCATGTGGGATTCAGCTCCCTTAACTACCAGGTATGGGGCTGGCCCAAGAACTATTCCTTGGATCTAATTATCTAATTATAATTTTGTATCTGTTACCTAACATCATCTTCTCCCTTTCCTTGCTCTTTCCCAACCTCTACTAGTCTCTCTCTATATATGTGTGTGTGTGTATTTTTTTTTTTTTGAGAGAGAGCGAGTGATTTTATCTCTATAAGGCATGTGTGTTCACTGGAGAGACAGAGAGAAACAGAGATAAAAAATGAGAAATCACTCCCCCTCTGGGGGAATACCAATGCCACAATCCTTTCTCCTCCATTCTCCTCTTGGGATTTTGGACATGCATGTACACACACTCAGCATGAGTTTTAAACTGCCGGATCCAGGACTCAAACCATGGTCAACCACATGGGAGTCCAATGATGTAACCATTATGCCATCTGCTGGTCTCATATTTATTTATATATTTTACTAATTTCTTTTTTAAAAAATTGCTATAAGGTATGTGCACTTACTGGAGAGAGACAGAGAAAAAGGGAGAAACTGAGAAACCATCCCCAGGAGGGTTGGCCATACCACCATCCCTTCTCCTCCATTCTCCTGTCAGGATTTTGAGCATGCAGGCAAGTACACCCAGCATGTTTTTCAAACCACTGGGTCTGGGACTCAAACTGTGCAATCAGCCATATAGGATCCAGCTGCCTTAACCACTAAGCCACAGGTTGGCCCCTAATCTTTTTCTACAAGGTCAACTTTTTAAGTTTTCATATAAGAGTAGGGAACATGCAATTTTTCTTTCTGTGCTTGGATTATTTCACTTACTATAATATCTTCCAGGCTTATCCACATTGCTTCTAATGGGAGGTTTTATTCTTTCAATTGCTGAAGAGTATTCCATTGTGTGTGCATTAAAAAAAAATCCATTTGTTTTCTTTATCTATTTGGCTTTATCAATTCATCTATTGATGGACACAATTGATTCTGCATGTGAGCTATTAGGAATAAAGCTGCAGTAATCAATGGGGTACAGCCATCTTTATGACATACTGGTTTTCTTTCCTTTAAATATATGTATAATAGTGGGATTGCAGGATAATTCAGCAGCCCTGGGAGCCAACAGGTGGCATGGTGGTTAGGGTGCGTGGACTCCCAGATGGCTGACCGTGGTTTGAGTCTTGGACCTGGAGGCTTCCTTTCTCACTTTACCTCTCTTTATCTCTCCCTCTCTCTCTCTTTCTGTGTCTCTCTATAGAAATATTAAAATAATAATAATAAAGTTTTTAAAAAATACAGCAGTTCTATTTTTAGTATAGGAGGAACCCCTATACTGTTTTCCATAGTGACTGAATTCATTTACATTCCCTCTGGCAATGTAAAAGAGCTCCTCTTTCTCTGTATGTTTTAAACTTGGTTGCTATTAATGACTTTTTAAAAATATTTGACTATTTTCTAGAAGCAAGCTAAAATTAGGGGTCAAGATTGTGGAAGAGGAGACTGACAAATTTTCCTTTATGCATTATCTGAAAGAGGCAATATATCTTATGTTAAATTTGTTCAAATCTAACTCTTTTTTAAGAATTAATTAATTAACTACTTTTAATTTGTCCAAAGAGACAAGAGAGAGGGAAAGTGAGAAAGTAAGCTGCCAGGTCTGGGACTCAAATTGTATTCTACCATGTGGGAGTCCAGTGCCTTAACCACCCTGTCACCTGCTGGCCCCTTCAGACCATTTTTTTTTTTTTTTAGAATTATTTTGTTAAATTTTATTTACTTATTATTATTCTTTAGTTTGACCAGAGACAGACAGAGAGGGAGTGTGAGAAGGCAAATTACTATGCCCGGGGCTTGAGCCACAGTCAGCCATGTGGGAGTCTAGCCCCTTAACCACCATGACACCTGCTGGCCCCCCAGATCTAACTTTTAAATACCAACTTTTAAAGCAGACTTCTTCCAGAAAAATAAGAAATAGAAAAGCTCTAAGAGCAATATTTCAGAACTAAGATCTGAAGTATTCACAAATAGACCGAAAATCTTAGTAACTAAATATGGCATCAATTTCTGAGCATAAAAATTAAGTCCCTTAGAACAAGAAACATGTTCTCCAAATTAGGGTTTTCTTTATATGGACAATGATAAAGATACCATTTCTAACTCATACAACTGCAAAGTTGACTAGTTAACTACACTACAAGACTTTATGCTTTTCAATTATAGCAGTATTTGAAAGTTATAAATGATGTGCTCAGTAAGTTGAACCTATGAGAAAAGAAATTTGGTAGTGCTTTTTCTTTGTACTTTAATAAGCACAAAGAAGAAACCCTGAAAATATGAAGAAAATAAGTTGATTAGCCATTTCAACATGAGGTGCGAATGCCTGGAATTTGCCTCTATTAGTGATTTTAAAAAATTATTATTTTTCTGATTATAAAAGTCATACACTATAGAAAAAATTAAGGTAATGCAGAAGTATATGAAAAGATGATGAACATCTTTAATCTATTTTTCAAATAGGCACTCTTGTCATTTTAGTTTATTACCTCTTTGTCTCTACAATGCTTGCTAACTTAAGAGGAGATTATTCTGGGGGCCAGCAGGTGGCATGGGGTTTAAGATGCTGGACTCACACATGGCTGACTGTGGTTTGAATCATGGCCTCAGTGGCTTGAAAATCACATTGTGTGTGTGTGTGTGTGTGAGAGAGAGAGAGAGAGATCAAAATCCTGAGAGGAGAATGGAGAAGAAGAGATTGTGGCATAGCCATTCCCCTGGCGTGATTTCTCACTTTCTATCTCCAGGGAGTGCACATGTCCTATGGCAAAATCTAGGGGGAAAAAGTTTTTTTACTCTAGTATGTTTTTTTCATGATTAGAATAAAAATATTTTAAAACTGCATATTATTTATTTAATTTTATTTTAAAAGAATGATTTATTTTAATTTTATTCATTGTTATTATTATTATTGTTTTTCAGTTTGTACAGGACATGTGTGCTCACCAGAGAGAAACAGAGAGAAAAGAAGAGAAAGTGAGAAAGCAAGCAGCCAGTCTGGGACTTGAACTGCCATTGGCCATGTGGGAATCCAGCACCATAAACACCGTGCCACCTGCTGGCCCCACTGCATATTATTTATTATATTTGTATACTATAATTTAGAAATCTCTTTTTGTTGTTTCTTCTTATTTGATTATTTCCAAAAATATATAACAAATTATGCTGATAAACACCCTCATATATTGATTTCTTTTTTTTGTTTGTTTGTTTTTTAAGAAGTTTTTACCATTAGCATCTGTGCTTGCCTGAGAAACAGAGACAGTGAGAGGGAAACTGAGAAATCACCCTCTGTGAGGATGGCTATGCAGCAATCATTTCTCCTCCATTCTCCTCCTGAGACCTTGGGCATTAACACACACAAGCCCTGGGTTCGTGACTTGAACCGTTGTCAGCTATGTGCGAGACAGTGATGCAACCACTATGCCATCTTCTGGCCTGTATATGTTGATTTCTAATACTTAGCCTCTCACTATTTTTATGACACTTATTCCTAGAAGTAGAATTACTGGACTTGAGATACAAATATTCTTTTTTAAAAAAGAATTATTTAATTTGATTTGTTATTGTTATTTATTTTTTAAATTTGATCAGAGAGAGACAGAGAGAGAGAAAGGGAAAGTGAGAAAGCCAGCTGCCAGGTCTTAGACTCAAACCATGGTCAGCCCCATGTGGGAGCCCAGGACCCCAATCACCATGCCACCTGTTGGCCCCAAAATATGAATATTCTTAAGATCATTGATAAACACTACCAGTTTTCTCTCTTACTAGCAGTACATAAATATAACCATTTTTTTTCACCTTATCTTCATTGGGATTTATTGTCAGTTAAAAAATATTTGCCAATTTCGTTTCATTCATATAGGTTATATTACTCATGAGGCAAAACCTTTTAAAATAATGTTTCTCAACAGTTTGTACATTACTCACATCCCTTTCTTATTTTCCTATTGCAGAGATATATTGCATTTATTATTGACTTGTAGGAATTATTTCTTTGGGGGTTTAAAGCAGTATTCTGCCTAACTCCTCTGATTCAATGTAATAGTCCCACATAAATGGTTGAGGATGAAATTAATTTAGTATTCTAGTTTGCCTAAGTATCACATATGCTATACCTAAATAATAATTTGATAAAAATAAATGTATTTTATTAATGAACATAACACTAAAACAATAAAATACTATTTGCTTCTTTGATTTAGGATATCACAGAGTTTAAGAATGATTGTTATTTTTATGATCTGAGAATTGAAGCATCTTTTACATAAACTTGCTTACTTAACAGATATTTCCTTCTTGTTAATGTAGAAAGGTTTGCCAATTTTTAAAATTTTTTACCATTTGGATTTGAAATGAGTGAAAGTTTCTTGCAATGAGGATTATTTTGTTAATCACTTGCCAGTGAGCATCTGCTCTATATAAGGTGGTTTGTTAGACAGTAAATAAAGGCTATATAAGAGAAGAAATTTACCGAGTGGTTGTTAAGATATGACATTTGCCACACTGAGACAGAATCTTAGAAGTGCCAAAAATGGTAGTAAAGGCAGTGAATGGTTTAGGAACTCATAGGCAAGGGAAACATCACTGTGGCCTATAGAAAAAGGAAAAAAAAATTCAGGTGCAGTGTGGTAGCAGGGCTGGGTTTAACTTCAACTTCTTTCAAGGGTCAGTATGAAGGCATTTATTTTATAATCTATATTACTGAGGCCGGTTGACTTTGCCATATTGTATAGACAACGTTACAGTTTTGTGTCTTACTTTTTGGTTATTATTTGTCTATTAATTAATCCCATGTCTTTCCTTCCTGCTATTACAATGATAGTAAACTTTGTACTCAAGTAATTTGTGACCCTGTGGTGCCATCCACTGCATAGCATGTTAGATGACACTTTCAAAATGGAGGAGAAAGATGGTTTCTTAGGCAGAGGCAATGTTTATGAGAAAACCAAAGAATTTGGGGGGAACTCCTAAAATCACCAAATCAAATGGAAAAACCCACAAGGAGCAAACACAAATCCACTTATTAGTATGAGACTATTACATTTCCAAGGGCGCCTTAGCCTAATTTCCCAGCAGATTGTCTTAGTCCGTGAGCCCCTCACAGTATGGAATCCTCCTTATCAGCTCTCTCTGCTGGGCTCCATAGGAGCCTGAAAATGAAACATAAAGTGGATCTCTCCGCTGTGGAGGTTTACCCAGTGGCCAGGCGGTAACTCTGCCAGAATATAAAGAAGGTCACGCACTTCGTGTAACAGTGACTCTAGAATCCAATTAAAAAGTTTAGTGTAAGGCGCAGTCATTCCCACTTAATCCGATCACGGTTTAATGCAATCCTCTGCTTATTTCAATCAGCGCCTTTGGAGCCAAATCAATTGTATGTCTTTGTTTCCACGTTTTCCTGGGTAATTTGATCACCATCAGCTGTTTAAAAAATAGCTCAATTGGGAAATCTGGCAACATCTTTTAAGAATTGCCATATAACATAAAGTCAACAAAGAAACTCCAGAATGGCTAACAGATTCAGAATGGACATGGCTGAAACAGTTGTCTAAAATGTTACTGAAAATGAAAGAGGAACTGAGTGTGGTGGAATTGTAGACAAAAAATTCTCACAAAGAATCTTGAATTTACTTGAGCTGATAAAATACTATTGATAGCTTCTCTGCACACTCATTCCGACTTGGTTGAAAGTGATGTTAGTGGGACTGTTGCCTTTATAGAAACCAGTCTCCTAGTTGAAATGATAGAAATGATATTAATGCATTTCTCTGAAGCTGACAGAACCTGTTATCTGCAAACACACTTTCTACTAGCTTTGCAAAGGTATCACACTGAGCTCCCCATTTGGCATGTTGGCATTTACCTCATGAATGGTCATGATGTATCGCTTAAGGAAGGGCTGAGGTATGCCAGTGATGCAAAAATGGCCCCATTTTCTCTATTGGAATTTGAGTTATTCCAAATATGTACATGACTATTATAAAGTTTAAAGTAGACTCAGATGGTTAATTCTGCAAATTGAATGATTTCTGACTGTCCATAATGGAATAAGAGGATTACTTTGGTCTGTGCAAATATGGGTGAGATTGACAAGCTGGAAGTCCTGGTGATGCAAATTACCCATTTTGCATTGCTTTTGGAGCTGAGGTACCTGAGAATGTCTGCAGCTTTCATATAAATCATTAAAAGGAGAAAAAAATGTAAAAAAGAGAAAAAGCATAAATTTTTTTTCAATTATCTTTTGAAGAATATGTCAAATGGCATATGGCACAGTTCCCTTTTTGATATGCCAATCATGTTTGGGAGAATGGCATGAGAGAATTACCTCTGGAGTTCCAAACAGGGTCTCAGTGACACCTTCCAAGAAAGCGTGGGAGGTACAGCAGTGATGTGTCCTTGATTTACTAAAATAAGCTAAGTCAAATTTCTCACCATATACATTTTAGTGTCTAAGCTCTGTGCAACTAAGCATTTTATTTATATATTCCTCCTGTGAGAGAGATAGAAGGAGAGAGAAAGAGAGAGAGAGAGAGAGAGAGAGAGAGAGAGAGAGAGAACTGCAACAATGACTTCATGCCTAGATCCAGCCCTGCCTCAGGCAGCCCAGATCTTGGGGCCCATGCGTGCTCAGTGTGTGGAGAGGTCCTGGGGCGCTAACCAGGACCTTGCCATGTGGGTCCAGTTGCATGACCTCTGCATCACCACTTGGCCCAAAGTATTTTATTTTGTGCCTCTCTGTGGAGAAAATTAAATAAATGGTTTTACTAAGAATGTATATAACTTTGAGGACATGTAGGAGCCCAGAATGTGCCTTACCAATTGGAAGAGAGAAAGATAGGGCCAGATTTCTCTTTTGTCTGGGTTTGGAGGAAGGAAATGGAACTTGTAATATGATTCCCATCAGCATCTAGCCCTTTAGGCTACACAAATGAAATGCCAATTTAATAGAACTCTGAAAGTAAAACAAATGCTTTGTTCTTAGTGAATCCACCATTCAGAGCTGCTCTTGGCAGCACATCAATTGTACTTAAAATGTCTTTCAGTGCATATATTTATTGTGCTTTTCATCCTAACACATCCTTTGAACCACTGGAGTTTTGGACAGAGAAACTTAGAAAGCTAAATTCCTTTCAGAGTGACCATGTTGCTTGAAGGTCCCCATCTGCTCACTAAGCAATAAGAAACTTATCTTACTATATATTTTGACCATTCTGCGATAGAGTTGAGAAGCTAAAACAAATTGAAATGAATTTGGGGTAGAAAGGCAAGAAATACAGCATAAGGAGGTACTTAAGATTGAAACGTATTATAATCATTGCTAAAGTGAAGCTATTGTTCTAGTGATAGTTCTATTGATAGTTCTATTGATCAGGTGCCAGAAAGTGCCACAGAATTTGGAAGTTAAGAAATTATACTTCTCAGGGCCTGCAGGTTGTGTGGTGGTTAAGGCAGTTGGGCTCCCACAAGGCTGACTATGGTTCAAGTCCCAGACCTGGCAACTTGCTTTCTTACTTTTCTTTTCTCTCTCTGTCTCTCTTTGGTCAACTTAAAAAAAAATAATGACAATGAATAAAAATTCAGAAATTATTTTTAAAAAATTATACTTCTCATTGAGCACTTTTTATGTTCTAGGCACTAAACTGTAAGTTTTTCATACAATATTTCATCTAACTCTCACCATATCTGTATGAATTACAAAGAGGAAATAGAGCTCTACAAGGATTGGTACATAGTGAGAGGGGGAGGTAGATTAAATCCTGATCTACCTGACTTCTTCTGCTAACTTTTGATGAATTATTTTCATACTTTAAAAATAATTATTTAATTTTATTTATATTATTATTATTATTTTAAATTTTGCTATAGGGTACATGTACTCATCAGACAGAGATGGAGAAAGAGAGATAAGGAAAGCGAGAAAGCAAGCTGCCAGGTCTGGGACTTGAATTGCGGTCATCCGTGTGGGAGCCCTGCTCCCTACCACCATGCCACCTGCTGGTCTCACTATCAAGAATATTTTTAGAACATTTCTTATATCAGAGTTCTCATGAATATGTAGAATTTTAAACCATTAATTGATTTAAAAATTTTATTGAAGCCTATTTAACTTAGAACATTTCTTTCGCAATCTATGTGAAAATTTTCAAAGACTTTTCCAATACCTGAGGTATATGTTTTGGGGAATCTGAAAGTGTGTAAGTAGAAAGTGAATCTTTGTTTAACTCCCTGTTTATAGCCATGGAATTCCTGAGCTGGGATGCTGCATTAGGAATGGGTTTACACAGTTATTTGGCCGCTTTTTCAGAGTGCACTATTTTCACTGTCAGTCTAGGGGGCTGAATAGACACTCTGCTGTCAAGTAGAGAGAAGTATATTTGACACATCTCCTGTCAGAATACAGTTTGCTTGGCCCACGGTTATCCGAGGGCAAGTGGGTCAGAGAGCCCATGGCTTTTTGGAGTCTTTTCCCACAGAAAAAGGTTGTACTAATAACTAAAGTTACTAGTACTCATTGGGGAAAACATCCTTCCTTAGTTTTATCCTTTTTATCTTCTTCCTCTTCTGTTTTAATTTGCTGGATGGTTGTATACTTGCCAGAGAGAAAGAAATCAAGAGTGGGAGAGTGAGAAAGCCCCCCTCCCCATGTTGGATGGCCACATTGCAATCCCCTCTCCTCCATTTCTCCTTTTGGGGTTTCGGGCATACATGCACACATGCCCAGGGTATTTTTTAAGCTGCCAGGTCCAGGACTTGGATTACACAATTGTCTATGTGAGATCCAGTCTCCTTAGCTACCATGCATTGACTGACCCTCCTCTTCTTTTATTGGTGGAAAATATTGTTCAAATGGACATTGGAGCATAACAAAAATCGACTTTGGAACAGCCGATAGAAGACATTCTCCTTGCCAGTCGTCAGATGCTGGTTGTCTGTTGAGTCACCCCACATAAGAACCAGTAGAATAGGTTTTATAATTCATATCTCACCAACAAGAACATCAAAGCTTCAAAAAGTTGATTATGGGTTTATTTTCTACCTTAATTAAAAATAGTGAAAAAAATTAATCAAGACTTTTTCATGACCATATAATATGACTGTGATAGACGTTCACACACATTAAATGTTAGACTTTAAAAAATAAATCCAGATATTTGTGAGAATCAATTATATGGCTAATTTTTCCTTACTGCCTTTTCATATATGGATTACTGTCATTCCTGATGTGAGAATGCATGAATCTGCTTCCTTTGCTGACTAAGGCCTCTGTCCTCCCACTCTGCAGAGACACAGAATACAAAGGGCTGCAGCTCTCCCTAGATCAGGTCTCGGCCTCCAAACCAGCCTTCTCCTATGCTAGCAGCTCTGCCCCCACCATGACTGACAACAGGAAAGGGGCCAAGTCCCGTCTTTCCAGCTCAAAATCCAAGTCCAGGACTTCCCCATACCCTCAGGTAAGTGCAGTGCCATTTTGCAACTTCTGTTTTTGGTGACCTTGCTTAACCTTGAAGATGAGGAAGTATTAAAACTGGTTGGAATAAATGTCTGGTTTCAATAAATTTAAAACATCTATAAATGCAGAAGGTTTTCTGAAACTATCTTCTTCCTCCTCCTCTTTCTTTAAAATAACTGTACTAGTAAAAATTTGAAGTGATTTTTGTGGTTTACTGTATTTATACAAAGATCATGAGATTCTAGATGTCAGAAGCATAACTTCTTCATTATTTCAGGGAGAGTAATTCTAAATGTTCCCCCACAATGATTATCAGAAAGATATATACAACATTGCAAAATGTGGAAAACAAGAGCTTAGGTGTTATAGAAAGTGGTTATTAGGACAAGACTGAAGAAGGAAGAAAATCAAGAGGTGGAAGTTAAAGATCAAGGACGTATTTCACATGAGATTTAAGCTCAGATTGACTTTTATGAAGAGGGATGAAATAGAGAGGGCCTTCCAGATGGTAAAGATGGGAGGGAAAGCAGCTCTTTTCTCATCTCTGCAAGATGGTAAGATGATGAGATCCAAAGCAGGTATTCCAGAAACATTACAAGGTACAAATGAGTATCATGGTTCTCAGAAACAAAAAAAGTTTTTGTTTTTTGATCAGTCACTATGATATAAAAAATACAGTGTCAAGATGTGTGCATGATCTCCTTGCTTGGAGGAAGTAGGGGAGTACTGGGGATTCCTCACTCCCAGTGTCCTGTGGCCACTTCACCTTCTAAGAGTGCCACACCAAACTTCTTGCAGTTCATTAGGGTAATTCAGGAAATGATTCCTTGACTAGTATAAAACCTAAGTGGTTTGCAAATAATTTATTTATGAAGGCAGTCTTTATCATTTATGATTTTTAATATATTTTAAAAGAAATAATGGCAATTCAGTGGGTACAGAAACTATTGCTTCCTTACTAATCAGAGCTAGGTTATTCTGTTTTTATCTATGAGTGTGTACTATTTGAGTAAATGCTGTTCATTGAACCAATGGTCACTAAAAAAATGACTATTTCCTAGATTACTTTAGTGGCTTGGTATATGAAGATGAGAACACCATAATCTCTGTCTTCTAGAGACTTGCATCAGATAGTTTGAATTTGTTCACCAAAGACCACATTTCTTTACCCTGACAGAAGGGAAGAAAGTAGATTTGTGATGTCTAGGTGTTTTCAGTTACAACTTCTGCTATAAGCAATGAGCACTTTAATTATAGAATGTAAATTGCATTTCAGTCAAAGTCACTGTGGAGGGAGAGCTGATTCTTTTCACAGAATATCTAATGAGAAGTCTTAGACAACTTGAGAAGAGGAATTTTACTGTCTTTTTATTACTTGAATAGGTAGACAATGCCTTTGGGGAGCTTTCTCTTTAGATATTTAGGACTATTGGATTTATAGAGGAAGATTTAAATTAGGAAATATTAACTTAAGAAGGAGTTTAAATCACAAAACCAAAGTCCCCTCCTTGTACTCTAAAACCTCTCTGTCCAATCTGTGTTTTCTTTCATGGTTAGTACTTAACATCTAAAATAGCTATTAGTTCACTGTGATGGTAGGCTAACTTTTTATTTAAAAAAGAATATCTTGGAACCAGCAGATGGCGTAAGGTTGCATTGGTTTACATAGTCAAGTACAGTTCAAGTCCTAGACCAGGCAGCTTAAAACTCACACTGGCTGCATGTATGTATGTGCCCAAAATCCCAAGAAGAGAATAGAGGAGAAGGGGCTGTGGTGTGGCCATCCCCCCAGGGGATGATTTATCACTTCTGTCTCTCTGCCTCTCCAGTGAGCACACATGCCCTATAGCAAAAATCTCTCTTAAAAAAAAAAAAAAAAGAAGGTCCCGACTACTATGAGACTATTCCTTATGGGCATGTATAGTGTGGAGGGTGGGCAAGAGTAAAAGTAAATCTGAAAATTATACATGTTTCATAGTTTGTTTGTTTATTTGTTTGTTTTTAAGCAGTCCATAACATGTATAGCATCCTAAACTGGACAGGCATGAAGTATATTCATGTTGGGCAAATTCACTTTGCAAGCTAAGTGATGTATACTGATCGAATGTATAAAATAAATTAAGAAGACAAAAAGTAGTCCATTCAAGAGGTGTTGTAGTTCAGGCAGCTGAATTCCCACATGGCTGGCTGTGTGATTAGAGTCCCAGACTTGGAGGCTTAGGAACATGCTGGGCACCTATGTGTGTGTGTGCCCAAAATTCCAAGAGGAGAATGGAGGAAAAGGAACTGACTTGGTCATCTTTTCAGGGGCACTTTCTCATTTTCCCTTTTTCCCTCTGTCTCTGGCAAGCACACAGGCCCTATAGCAAGCAATAATAATAATAATAATA
The DNA here is from genome assembly GCF_000334495.1 of Tupaia belangeri chinensis. NCBI lineage: Eukaryota > Metazoa > Chordata > Mammalia > Scandentia > Tupaiidae > Tupaia > Tupaia belangeri. The sequence continues at coordinate 942,616 of NW_006159722.1, forward strand.
ATAATAATAATAATAATAATATCAATACAGTAGGGTAGAAAGTAGAGAAATCTTTCCTTTTCCATCTCCAAAGTATTTCCATATTCTATGATATATATTATAAAAATCTTGCACATGCCCACACATGCCCAATAGGATTTCTCTTGAAGTTTGTTTATCATTTTTGTGAGTAATACTTATATAAATGTAGCCTTTAGAATTTTGACCATATCTCATTTGAAACTGCACAGTCACAAATTAGGTTTACTTAACATTTATATGCCTTGTACAGGATATTCTTTAATTGTGTTTACTTTAGATAATCATGGTGTTAGATCAATCATTGACTGTGCTCCTACTATGAAGGCAGCTTATACATGGTGCTAATACAGGAGATCAGAAATGGAACATGCTCTCTCTTACTTTTCAAGGAGCCACTGGTATAGACAGACAAGTGAACAGGCATTTGCAGTGAATTGTCATAAGGTGAGAGTGTCCTCTTGGGGCATATTGGAAAATCATGACATCCTGAGCAAACATCAGGATGTTTTGTTGGAAGAAAACAATTCAGAAATCCATGCATCTTGGATTCTAAATACTCAGAAATTTTAAGGACAGTAAAATGTCTTTTCAAATGTTATTTGGCCTAAATTGTCCTTACATAGTTAAGAAATAAATAACATACTTTGAGTGTATCCTTGTGTGTCTTTGACTTGGTGGAAGCTAGCTGATTGGAAAGATGCTACTTTGGCCATTGTGATAGTTGAGGATTAGGGGCTAGATAAAAGACGCTAGGGCACAAAGAGGTAGAATAAGAAATGAACTTAAGTTTTGTGGTACAGTTGAAGTGGCAAATGATAAACTAGAATCAGTAGTGTTTATAAGGGTTGGTATACAAAAGGCTTTGTGAGTGATGTAAACAGCATGGACTCTGACCTGGCTAACTGAGATAAGTGGTGTGGGTTACTTGGCTTTGACAGTAGGATTCAGGTAGATAGGCACAAAGGAAAGGGAAAAGGATATCTGACTATGACTGTGAGGAAATGCATACACAAATTATTAGTATGATTGGACCTTGGGTTGTAGGGGCAAAGGATTGGTCTGTCTGATTGAGGCCCAGGAGTAATAGGTTTGGAAACATAGCTTGGTGCCAAATATGTTCTGGGCTAAGGAGTTTAGAGTATGCTTTGTGGAGAATTAATAAAGATGTTTGAAAAGAAATGAGAGGATTAATGTGGTTGAAACAAGGAAAACTATTAGGACAGTTGTCAGGAAAGTTATGATGTATTTTTCTATGCAAAAATGCACAATGATGGGGCCAGCAGGTAGCGTAGTGGCTGAAGGCGCCAATCACAATTCAAGACCTGGACCTGGTGGCTTTCTTTCTCACTTTTCCTTTTTCTCTCTGTCTCTCTCTGATCAAACTGGAAAATAATAATAATAAATAAAGTTAAAATAAAAATAATTAAAAAAAATGCACCATGACTTTCCTGTCAACCCAATATTTAGGGAACTAATTTTAGGAGTTGTGATGTGTGTCCATGAAGATCTAAAACAAAATTCTCTACTGAAGTAAAATGTTCTGTAAGGAAAGAATGGATAAAATTCCATTTATCCTTGGCTGCTTGCACTTCTTGTTCTAGACATATTTGGACCATTATATGTATTTTTTAAAATATACTTTTAAAGCTTACTTTTAGTAGTTGATGATCCATTTGTATTGAATACCTCTTTATGTATTAGTAGATGAATAATAAATTCCTTTTAAGTGAGTGAATAATGAAACTTTTCATTGTATTTAATTTTAAATATTTCTGCCTGTTTTTCTTTTTTGAGAGTTTTTTTTTTGTTTTTTTTTTTTGTTTTGTTTTTTTTGTTTTTTTTTTTTTTGCTATAGAGCATGTGAACTTGTCAGAGAGACAGAGAGACAGTTTTGTTTTTTTTGTTTTTTGTTTTTTTGCTATAGAGCATGTGAACTTGTCAGAGAGACAGAGAGACAGGCAGTGATAAATCTCCCTCCTCTCCCACGAGGTGATGGCCATACCACAATCCCTTCTCCTCCATTCTCCTCTCAGGACTTTGGACATGGCTACACACATGCCTGGTGTGCGTTTTCAGCTGCCGTATCCAGGACTCGAATTGCAGTCATCTACATGGGAATCCAACAATATCAACCATTATGCCATCTGCTGGTCCCATATTTCTGCCCATTTTTTCAGACGTTTTCTTTGTTATTATTTCCATAGTTCTATATTTTTAGCATGCAAATTCTCATCAGATTTTTTTCAAGAGGCAGTTTCAGAAGTACTGAGCTCCTATGATAATGTCTTGTACCTCTTATTATTTGTATACATGGTTATTAATGATTCTATCAATATTATTTATTAGGCTTTTTTTCTTCTCAAACTGTTATGTACTAGGTATATTTAGAAATTTCTAACAGATGTCCATCAAATGGCAAGGAGAAATACTGGTTCTTAAAATTATTAAGGTACCCTTCTGTGAACGTTTGAGACATGCACCAATTTTAATTTGCTACCACCATTCCACTTGTCTCCAGTAGTAGGTGAACCTTCAGGTCCCCTCCTGGTATGAGATGCTCTTGGGAATGATTTGAGACTTGATGATGTAATTCCCATTTAATGAATGACTCAAGCACTTTTGCACCTCTATGTATTATTTGGAAAGAAGAGGTCAAAATAGAATTAGTTTGAATGGTTTTGGGAAAAATGTTGTAAATATATAATGTTAATTTCCAAAGATTCTGCAAATATCTACAGTACTGCTGTTCAATGACAATCTTCCCATTATAGCAGTTGTCTTTATTATTGGGTTTATAATCATGAAAATAGCAATTTGTTTTTGTCATAGTGATATCAAATTAGAAATATTGTTTATAAAATTTAGTTTTCAGACTTTATTTACTAGAAATTGCTACAACTGCTAGAAATCCACCTTTATTTATGGACTAATCATAGCTACTCTACTAGTTGGAGGTTATCTTGCTATGGTTTAGTTATGTCAATAACAAATAAACTGTTTCCTGATTCCAGAGTTTCCTTTAAAAACTTCTCATGTTGGCATGCTTATAGTTGCATTTATTACAATGTGTGCCATTTCTGTTTTATTGTATTACTCTCCCCTCCTCTTGCCTTTTCCCTCATCAGCAATAACCAATGTACTATATAATTTTGTAATAGAGCACATATAAGACTGCATATGCTCCTGAAATCGGAAAATATTTTATCACTTGCTATAGATACCCTCTGACATTTGCAGGTTTTACTCCACATCTGTTACCTTAAGTAATCCCACAGAACCCTCTTAATTTTCATTGCTAGCAATCAGGTTTCCTTTTCATGAAGGTAGAAGCTCTCCTGCAAAGATTCTTTCTGGCCTCAAAAATACACCAGTGACTACTATGCTGACAGCTTGACTTTTTTTTTTTTTTTTTTTTTTGCCATAGGGCACGTATGCTTTCTAGAGAGACTTAGAGAGAGGGAATGTGAGAAAGTACCCCCTCCCAGGGGAAATGGCCATCCATAATCCCTTCTACTCTATTCTCCTCTCAGGATTTTTGGCGCATATGCACATGTTTCCAGTATTATTTTCCAACCACTAGGTCCAGGGCTTGAATGATTGGTCATATGGAACTCAGTGCCTTCATCACAATACCAACTGTTGTCCCCAAGTCTTTAAGAAGCCATATCTAGAATCTAGTTGGGGAGACTGTTGGCAAAATCGACATTTTAGGAAGGAATTATAAGATTTGTGACTAATCCAGGGACCTTAGCACCACAGCTTATGTGTTTTAATTCCTTGGGCACAGGGGCTAGGGACAGACAATGGTGTCAGGGACTGTGGGCTTTCACCAATCTTTTCCTGATCACTAACAGGTTTCCTGCACAATGGGTTAATGGAATCATATTCTAGTCACACACTTCTTCATTAACTAGCTTCCTTATGCCCCCCAAATTTACCTATAACTGCCCTGTTTCTCTAGCCTCACCCAGATCATAGGTTTCAGGAGGAGCTGGGTGACTCACTTGAAATAGGTTGGTAAGGTCTGCTATGAAGAACATATAAACTTGCTGAGTGAATGTTCAGGGTAAAGGAGTGCAGAGAAAGGTAATGTTTCAGGAGTGAAGATGGATAGAAGGGGGAAGAGATGAAAGGGAACTAACAATGAGGATAGGCAAAAGTGGTTGTTTCTAGTAAGTTGTCCTAAGCCATTGTAGAGAACGTCTTTGACCTGTATCTGCTTTACAGCACAACAGCATAAGATACTGGCAAAGGGAAGATACTTATGGTCAATAAACTAGATATGTTGGTTTAGATATAGGACCACATATCACTTTGTTAGTTTATTAAAGTGGGTATGTATCCTAAGTATAATGTTTCACTGATGTCTACTCTCTTATAATATTGCAGTATATACTGATTTATGACACTTTTAATGCACTCCCATAAAATGCAGAATCCAAAGATGATGAATATAACAAAAAATTAAATAATCAGATGGCTAGATTTATAAGTAAGGCAGTGGAAGTTATTGAATAACAAAAGACTGATGAGAAGAAAAAATGAGAAGAAGTGTGTATGTGAGGAAGGTAAAATGAGGCTTAGCAGTAGTAGGAAGGTCAATGAAAGAAAATTTGAGGACACTAAGAGTAAAATCCATGAGGACAGGAGAGTTCCTTGGAAACCACATTGCCCTAGCCACTCAGAGGTTCTTAGTAAGTATTGAATGGGTACATGATTGAATGTTTATGTGATCCCACCAAGGTGATGGGGAAGATGGAGAAAGCAGCAGGGAATGAGATGTGTTAAGTTCTGGGAATATAGTCCTTAGCTCAGAGGGCTTACAGATTCAGTGGGGGAGGTAAACGTATGAACAGATATTTAAAGATGGCCTAGCATGTAATGTGGTAAGTGTATGTGGGCGTTAGTGGTGGTGGTGGTGGTGGTATGTATTGGGAGCTGACTTTCTCTTCTAGCAGTGGTCAAGAGATAGGATTAGGGGGCAGACAGTGAGAGATCCAATGACCTATAGGATTAGAAATCCCATAGCCATAGAGAATAATCCTCAGGTTTGGCTTATCCCTGTCTGCAAGGTTTTCACTGAGGCTGAAAGATGACAGTTAATAAACCCCTGACATGGCTTGGGTATTTTTCAAGGACCAGACTTGTACTTATTCTCAACTCCTAGCTATGCTTGTTTCTCTAGATCCCTTAACCACCATAACACCTGCCGGTCTCCAGATTTATCTTAAAAGACCAGTGATTATATTAGTATGTGGAGACCTTTCTACAGGTCTCCCTGTCACTCAGGATCACCGGCCCCAAATAACTTTCCAAGTATTTTCTCTTATTTGTCCCCTACAGTTAGACTGGTTTACTCGGTATTTACTAAGCAGCTTGTCCTTTCTTTCCTTCATTCTTATACTCATGCATTTATTTCTGCCTTCATTACCTCAACTTTTTGGTATTCTGTTTATCTTCTTCTTCTTTTTTTAAAGAGTTATTTATTTAATTAATTCCATTTGTCATTATTATTTTTTAACTTGACCAGGAAAAGACAGCGAGAGAAAAAGGGAAAGCTAGAAAGCTAGCTGCCAGATCCGGGACTCAAACCACAGTCGGCCATGTGGAACTCCAGCACCTTTAACCACCATGCCACCTGCTCACCCCGTTTATCTTCTGAGTTCCAGATTGAATACTACCTCTTTTATGAAATATAACTGAGTTATAGTTCTTCTTTTGACTTGTATTTTTTAAAAAATCCATTCTAGATGTGTCATTTCCCCTATCTTAGTCTATAACATTTTTGAAAGTAATGACTGTGTCTTTTTTTTGGAGAGGTTTTTGCTGTAGGGCGCATATGCTCGTCAGAAAGACAGAGACAGAGAGAGAGAAAGAGCGAATCACCCCCCAGAGGGGATGGCCACGCTGCAATCCCTTCTCCTCCATTCTCCTCTCGGGATCTTGGGCATGCATGCACATGCACCTGGTGTGAGTTTAAGCCACTGGGTTCAGGACACGAACTGCGGTTGGCTAAATGGGAGTTCAGCGACATAGCCATTACGCTAACTGCTGGTCCCGAACTGCAGTTGGCTACATGGGAGTTTAGTGACATAGCCATTACGCTAACTGCTGGTCCCATGACTATGTCTTCTTGACATCCAAATACCTCTCATCTACTCTCTAGCATCTTGTATGGTGTCTTTCACATATTTACTAACTAAATGTTAATGGAATAATGAATGAATACTATAAATTAAAAAACATGAGAGAATGTTACTGAAGAATTTATCACCTATGTAAAGAGGCAAAATATATGCATTCAAGACCAGCTGGAGATGGTTTGATAAACACCAAATCCTGGAGAACAACTAAATCATCTAAATGCTAAGGAGGAATTGGGTCTGGTAGAACGTACTGGCTCTTTTAAGAGTACAGCTGTAAACAAGCATTCTCTGGCTCACACTCTAGGGGCAGAGACCCATCCATAGCCAGTCCTGAGCTGCATTTTCTAGTCCTTATGTCCTCACTCTCATTTCTAGTACAAATGGAGAAATGTGATGTTTGCTACTATTTACTTCATGTGTGTGTTTTGATTATAAAATAATCACATTGACATTTGAATGATGTGTAAAAAATGTCACGTGGCTCTGTCTTCCATTTCAGTAACCCATCTTTGTTTATAGGCTCAGCCCTATCCAAGGCTCAGTTCTAATGATGAGTAGACTCATTTTAGATCACCTTCTTGTCCTTCTTTTAATAATCTACAATTTCCTGTTTATACTTTTCTCAGCATTATGATCTATGAGAGTTAAGTTTCCTCTATAAGAAAGGAAAAAATATCGAGGCCAGCAGGTGGCATGATGGTTAAGGGCACTAGACTCCCACATGACTGACTGCGGTTCGAGTCCCAGATCTGGTGGCTTGCTTTCTCACTTCCCCTCTCTCTCACTCTGTCCCTCTCTGGTCAAATTAAAATGAGTAAGTAAGTAAATAAAGTTAAATAAAATATATGTTAAAAATCCCTTAATTTTTGTGTTTTTGTCTGTTTTTGTTTTTGATCTTCTGGACACAAAAGACCCTGCAAGGATCATGTTCCTTCATTGTATTTCTTGATATTGACCCCTCTTCCACTCCATCCCTAGTCTCTGTCCAGTTTCAGGTACTCTGGAACAGGTCACAGTTAGACAACTTCTTCTGCCCCCTTGCTGTTCTTTTTGTCTTTGCTAGTTCCTGCCAGAGTAAGCTTCCTGAAATATAATTTTCATTATGTCTTACCCTCCCTGCTTATAATATAATATGGATCAGACCCCATAGTCTGGCCTAGGTTAAACCTTTGCCTCTGCAGGTCTTACTTTGCCCACTCAACCCCCCCTTCTCCCCCCCTGCAAGTCAACTCTTCATTTCTGTTGGTGTCTCTTTACTTTGTCTGAGGACTCCTTGCCTGTGGAGCTTCTCAAATTCTATTCACACAAAAAAGCACAGGCATGGCTCCACCTCTCAGCCCTACAGATTCCTGGGCTTAAGTTAAACACATCTCCATTTCATAATGTAGAATGGTTTGGTTCTGGGAGAGACTTAATAGCAAAAAGTAAGTTAGATAGAAGGTGAAACAACTGTGCTAAATTAAATGGGAAGCTGCTGCTTCAGGTTTAATGAACATGATGCTGGAATTCTGCTTTTCAGCTAAAATGAAGAGAACAGGGAACGGACTGAATCCACTATCAAAATGTATCTGTGAAAATTTATCTGAACAAAATCTATAGAATAAAATTTTATTTAAAACTACATAGTGATTTTTGGTGGAATTTGACCCATTAATAATAGGAACCATGTGAAGAGAATTGGTTGTGGATATCTTTATCTAAGAAGTATGGATTTCTCTAACTCTTCTTTCACAGGTTTTTAGAAAATCCTTTTAGTATATTATAGTACTTTGAATAGCTTTTTTCCTGGAAGTGTAAGGTTCTAACATAAGTATTGGGCCTTTGGAAAAGTTATGATACATTTTAGCATAGAAAAACAAATATGTAGAAATTAACATTCCTAAACAACCAATGAATCAAAGAAGAAATCAAAAGGGAAATAAAAAACTCTCTCAGACAAATGACAATGCAAACACAACATAATAAGACTTATGGGATGCAGCAGAAACAATTCTAAGAGGAAAATTTATAGATATAAACACATTAAGAAAAAAACAAAAGGGGTCAGCCAGATGGCATGGTGGTTAAGGTGACTAGATCCCACATGGTCAACTGTGCTGTTTGAGTCGTGAACCCAGTGGCTTGAGAAACATGTGCGGCACCTGTGCATACATACCCAAAGAGGAGAATGAAGAAGGGATCACAATACGGTCACCCGTCCCTTGGGGATTCCTTCTCACTTTCTCTCTCTGTCTCTCTCTGGTGAGCACATGTATCCTATAGCAAACAAACAAACAAAATTACAGAAGAAATAAAAGAAGTAGAGACTAGAAAGCAATATAAAAGGCCAATGAAATCGACAAACCTTTAATTAGACTAAGAGAAAAAATAGAGGACAAATAAATAACATTATAAAGAGAAAACAAAGTATTACAACTGATATAATAGGAATACACAGGATTAAACAGACTGTTATAAACCATCATATGTAACAAATTGGATAACTTAGAAGTAGATATGTTTCTAGAACATATAACCTACCATGACTGAATTATTATTATTATTTTAAAATTTTTAAAGCTATATTTTATAAATTCAATCACTGTATACCACCACAGCTTGTAAAATGAATTTCCCAGCATAAATACACTGCACAGCAGTCCAGTTAAAGATGTTACCATACACATAATCAACAGACAACCCTCCATTTCTGTTTCCCTTATATGTCTTGCCTCTCTATTTTTCTCCTTGATTCTTTTCCTCTCACCTTCTCCCACCTCTCACCCTCCCCCAACACAGTTTCTAGTATCTACAACCATTCTCCATGCTTCTATAGCCTCCAATCTTTCAGTTTCCACCATAATGTGTGGACATTCAGCATATATAAAGTGATAAAATATCTCAACAAATTAGTTATAGAAGGACCAGCAGGTGGCATAGTGGTTAAGGTGCTGGACTCTTTTATGGTATATACACAAAAGTAGGATTGCTGAATCATATGGTTAATCAATGGTTAACTATGGTTTGAGTCTTAAACCCGTTGGCTTAAAACTCATGCCAGGCCTGTGTGCATGTGTGCCCAAAATTCTGAAAGGAGAGTGCAGTAGAGGGGATTGCAGCATGGCTATCACCCCTCAGGGGTGATTTCTCACTTTCTATCTCTCTGGTGAGCACATGCATCCTATAGCAAAAATTTCTCTTAAAAAAAGTATCTTTTTTTTTTTTTCTCGAGAGAGGTTTATGCTATAGGGCGTGTGTGCTTGCTAGAAAGACAGAGACAGACAGACAGAATTTACCCAACATGAAATACTTCTCAGACCAGTCCAGTTGAGAATACTATACATGTGATCATCAGCAGGTAATTAACCATTTCTGTGTCCCACTAAAGTCATGCCTGTCTATTTGATCTCTTGCTATTCTTCTCTATATGCTCCCATTCTCCCTCCCTGCCTGCTGTTCCACACTGTCTTCAGCATCCATAACAATTTTCATTGCTCTTATGCGCTCCAATATTTTGATCTCTACCATAAAGTGCAGATAGTTTGTACATATTAAGTGGATACATACAATATCTTTCTTTTATATCCTGGCTCACTTCACTCAGCAATAGATCTTCCCATATTCGTCCACTTTCTATCAACTGCCAGGGTCTTGTTAAGTCCCCTTGTGTCTTACACTACTAACCAAAAAAATAATGAATGGATTAAAGACTTACATGTAACGACCTGAAACCACATAATTCCTAGCAAAAATGATAGGGAAAAAAGCCCCTAGACATTATCTTTGGCAATGGTCTCCCGCTATGACACCAAAAGCATAGGCAAAAAGACAAAAAATAAACGAGTGGGATTATCTTACACTAAAACACTTCTGAACAGTGAAGAAGACAGTCCATAAAGAAAAGGAAACTTTTGGGATGGGAGAAAATATTTCCAAACCATTTATCTGCTATTTGGGAACTCTGTATCTGCTCTAATATCTAAAACATATAAGTAACTTACATAATTCAATAGCAAAACAATCCAATTAAAAATAGAAATAGAATCAAGACCAGCAGTTAGCATAATGGCTATGTCGCTGGACTCCCATGTAGTCGACCGTGGTTCGAGTCCTGGACTCAGTGGCTTAGACTCACGCCAGGTGCCTGTGCATGCATGCCCAAGGTCTCGAGAGGAGAATGGAAAAGAAGGGATTGTGGCATGGTCATCCCCCCTGGGGGGTGATTTCTCGCTTTCTGTCTCTCTGTCTTTCTGGTGAGCATACGCGCCTTATAGCAAAACCGCCCCCCCAAAGAAAAGAAATAGGATCTAAATACATATTTTCCAAAGAAGACATACAAATGACTAATAGGTACATGAAGAGGTGCTCAATATCACTAATCATCATGAAAATACAACCCTAAACTACAATGAGATGACACCTCACATCTGTTAGAATGGTTATTTTAAAAAGTTGAGATGTAAGAGTCATTAAATCATCCCAGATGTGGAGGAAAGGAAAACCTTTTGTGGTGTTAGTGGCACAGCCATTATCAAAAGTAGTATGGAAGTTCTTTAAAAATTAAAAATGGAACTACCATATGATTCAGCAATCCTACTTTTGTGTATATACCTGAAGGAAATAAAATAATTATCTTGAAGAGGTATATGCATTTCTATGTTCACTGCAGCATTATTCACAATAGTAAAGACATGGAAACAGCTTTAGTATTTGTTGATGGAACAGATAAAGAAAATATGATTCACACACACGTAATGGAGTGTTATTCAGTCATAAAAGAGAAGAAAATCCTATTCTTTGCAACACAACAGATAAACTTGGAAGGGATGATGCTAAATGAAATAAGTCAGAGAAAAAAAATACTGTATGATTTTACTTAGATGTAGAATCTAAAAATATTGAACTCATAGAAATAGAGTATAATGGTGGTTGCCAAGGGCTGGGGGTGTGGGATGGCAAAAATGGATAAATGTTTACCAAAGAGTACAAACTTTCAGTTATAAGACAAACTCTGGAGATCTAATGTAGAGCATGGTACCTATGGTCAATAATACTATATGCCATACTTGAAATTTGTTTAGAGAGTAATTTTAAGTTTTCCGCCACACACAAAGGTAACACAAAGGTGAGATGATGTGCGTGCTAACTAACTTGATAGTGAGGATTATTTCTCTCTCTCTCTCTATGTATATCTATATATATAGATATATAGATATATATATGTAAATCATCATGTTATTCATCTTAAATATGTAAAATTTTGTCAATTACACTGCAATAAAGCTGAGAAAAAAGATTCTAATATATACTGTTTAATATAGTTTATACTGGGGACCAGCAGATGGCATGGTCATTAAGGCAATGAACTCCCACATGGTGACCACAGTTTGAGTCCCAGACCTGGTGGCTGGCTTTCTCAGTTTCTTGCTCTTTCTGTCTGTCTCTCTTTGGTGATTGTGCATGCCCTATAGCAAAGTTTTAAAAATAATAAATAAAATTAAAAAAATTATTTTACTTAATTAATTTAAATTTAACCAAAGAGGGACAGAGCAAGAGAAAAAGAGAGGGAAAGTGAGAAAGTAAGCTGCCAGGTCCAGGACTCGAACCATGATCAGCCATGTGGGAGTCCAACACCCTTAACCACCATGCCATCTGCTGTCCCATAAAATAAATAATTTTTTAAAAAAGCATTCAGTTTATATTATTTTTAATACTCCTCGTTTTTATTGTGATTGGTTTAGAAGTAAAGGTAGACCCTTCCTTCCTTTTATAGTCACCAGTTTGAAATTGATTAAGTTGGCAGAGGGCCTGGAGCTTCATTTTTTTTTTTACAAAATTACTAATCTGACAGACCACCTCTTTCAGCATGCAGAAGGAAGATAATATCCTTGCCAATCTGTTAGCTCAGCTCTAGGACACCACCAAGAATAGCTTGGGCAGACCATCCTTTGTTCTGACCTAGAATAAAGCAGTGGAAGACCAAACAAAGCTGCAGAAGGGGTTGGAGCAGGTGGCACCACCTGTACCCATCTAATTCAAGCCCAGCTAATTTGCCTCTTATATGTGGAGAATCAGAGAGTGAGTCAGAGCACCAGTGAAAGCATCTAAGTGGTTCTGGCTCATGCCTGAAGCCCCTAATGAAAGAACATTACTATTAAAATCTTGCTACTGGTTCTGGAAACCCAGGATCTACCCCATGGGCTAGAGCTATTTCTATGTTATCTACACTAATTGGGATATTCTTCTTCATTTACAGCTATGGGTGCCATGTTTAAAAGCTTTATTCTATGTTTATTCTATGTTTAAAATCCTCGGTGCAATGAAAAGGCTTGTAAGTCTTTAGGACTTCACCTTTGGTTTTACAAAAGGAATGGAATTGTGGATTTCACGGTGTGGGAACAGCTCTCTCCATATGGAACTCTATAGGAGATTCCTCATAGAATTACACTGGAGGAGATTCAACCCCTGGCCTGGTTGCCGATTCCCTTCCAGCTGCACATCACCCTGACAGCTAATGAGATGTCGACTATGGTTACTTTTCTGTGAGAAAAATGAGTAAACCAAATCCCAGGAACAGTTTTGTAACTGTAGGGGGTGGATTAAGAGAAGGCCTATGACATTTCAAACCACATTTGAGGCATATTAAGAAACTTTCCATGTCTCTACTTTATGGAATATATCAGGAAACTTACAGAAATAGAAGATTTCTTGCTAGAACATTTTTTTTTCGAGCTAAAAATAACTAGAAGGTGGACTAAAGTTAAAAACAATGTCACAGTAAATTAGAGCTTATGCTATAAATATATCAGATAATGAAATGATTAATGAAAATTTTGTGAACATATTCTTAAAAATTGATTTTAGAAATTTGACAATTTAGGAACCAACAGATAGAGTAATGGTTACGTTGCTGAACTTCCACATGGCTGACCATGGTTTGAGTCCTGGACCCAGAGGCTTGAAACTCACACCGGGCACATGTGCATGAGTGCCCAAGATCCCAAGAGGAGAATGAGGGAGAAGGGGTTGCAGCGTGGCCATCCCTTCTTGGTGGGTGATTTCTCGCTTTCTGTCTCTCTGTTTCTTGGGTGAGCGCATGCACCCTATAGCAAAAATTTCTCTTGAAAAAGAAAATTGACAACTTATATCATTCTCTAAAAGAAAAGGAGAAATAGCCAAAATATTTAAAATTTATTTTCTCTCTTACAAAGAGTATACTTATTTCTTCCATGGTGTGGAAGAGAAAGGGAGAAGGGAACCCCCAACAGAATCTTCACTCAATGATCCATGCCTGGCCTCAGCTAACTGGGAACAGCTCTCTCCATATGGAACTCTATAGGAGATTCCTCATAGAATTACACTGGATATGTCCCTGAGTGCGTAGTGCACAGAGAGACCTTGGGATATGAACCTGAGACCCTCCCATATGGCCTCAGCATTGCAGAGCGTTGCATTACCAGTGTTGCCACAGCTGTCCCTATAATTTCTAATAATTGAATTTTGATTTAGCATTGCTTTCTAATTATTTATACTGTAAGTGGAAATATTTACTGCTCAGTCCCTCTAATGAAATTGTTCTTGCCTTTAGAATGTGACTCAAGATTGATATATTTTTTTCTTTCGGATACATTTTCTAATTTTCTTGAAGTTTTTAAAAAAGTTTAACTGTTTTGAAGGTCTATGTAGTTAAACTAAATTTCACAAAAACATCTAAGGTTTCCCCTCTTATTCTAAATATTTATGAGGCTTGCATAAAAGTCATATTATACTTAACCTTTATTAATTTGTAATGCACAGAATTACTCTTGCTCTCTATTAGTAAGACAGATTAGAAATGAAACAAAAGCAAAAACAATTTATTATTAGTAGGAGTGCAGGAATGTAGAAAATAATTTCTACTTGATTTTTTTTTACCATTTCAGTTATGTTTTTCTAGGTACTAAATTTTTTAAAGTTAGAATTACACTTTATTATTTGCCTGCTTTTCAGTTACATTGCTATAGTCACCTGGTTCCAGTTAGCCTCTGAGATTAGCCAAATAACTTGCCTTATTGTCATTTAAAGAGGCATTTGATTCTGACATTAGTTTTTCTCTTACCCTTATGTTTATCCTTGAGAAAACTCCAGCAATTTCCAACGTGTGTAAGTCAAAGCCATTCTTTATAGTAAACATGACTCCTGTTTGAGGGAAGCATCCCCAGCAGTGGGGGTTATTTTAATGGACATGCTGTATTACTTTAATCTAACCCTTTCACCATCTGTTCTTCCCATAACAGTGAATGAAAAAAAGAACATATTTTATGTTTCAGGGTTACATTAGTAAAAAGTAAGATAAAAGTGATTTAAAAGCACGCATATGTTCTTAGTACAATGCAGCCTGCATCTGTGATGTTTTTTCTCATGGTTCAGACACAAATCAAGAGGAAAGCTGCTCACGCCTGATAGAGTGAAAGTTTTTCATGGAAAACAGGACTTTACCATAAGAGGTCTCTTTATATACTTTACAGCTAAAAATGATAAAAACCTCAATGAGCTGCCAGAATAAAAATAGGTAACTGTAACATCTATTGTTAGAACATCTGGCATTTTTCCTGGACTGGGTTGTTTCTGCCACATCCAGCCGAATGAATGCAGAATACCTCTCTGGAACATGCTGTTGGAGCAGAATGAATCTTATGACTGTTATCACAAGAGGAATAGCTATGGGTGTACTTGTAGCATAAGACTGTTTTAGTAATTACGGAACATCACCCAAGGGTGTGTAGAGATTATTTATTGGGGTGTAGAGATTGGAGAAAGTCTCTTCTGTAAAAACATGCCTGGGGACTTAGGATCCTTACTGCTTAGAGAGTTGTACAGGGTTGTCTTTTTATCTAGGTGTGTTCCAGTATGGGATAGTGGAACTCTAGAACAAGGGCTCTAGAGTTACACTTCTTAAACTTCATAATCATGTGATTGGAAGCATTTTTTTTTTTTTGAGTCTTGTTTCGTATGTTTGCAAGAGGATTAATAATGCTTTAAAGATATTAACATTTAACAAAATAACATCTATAGAATCTTTGCAGTGTGGCTAATACATGGCAAGTATTTTATTATGATAATTGTTGTTATGAGTATTAATTAGTATATGCAAATCATATTGTAATTTGCCTCTTTATCAGTCATGGATCATTCTCTTCCTAAACAGCTTGCGTGAAAAGAGTAATGACTTTCTTCTTTGAACTCCTAAGCTTTGTTGTTTTTCTCAATATTCAGATATTTGCCATTAAAGTTATGTTCTTTGCATTATTTATATCCCTCCTAATGTGAACACCTTGAAGGTGGGGCTGTATTTCTCGTATCATCCAGAACATTGCCTTAAAATAGTGGGTGCTCAATAATCATTAAGATGAAAGTTAGAATGAGTTATTGTAGACAGTTCCCGTTGGATGTATGTTAAGAGTCAACTGATTTCTGAGATCTTTAATCTGATGACACAATATCAATCTCCTCTCGATGGAATGCTTCTTCTGTGAGTTGAGTCCCAGAGGGTTGCTTCTTCAGTAAGTTGAGTCCCAGAGGGTGTGGAGGGATCATAGATGTCATTTGACATTCACTTCTGACAGTCATTTGACCTTGTTTGTGAGCCTTATCCCATTTTTGGTGGGTGGCATTTGATTTTATGTTTCATTAAGAACAGAGCATCTTCCATGAAACGTGTTCTTAAATTTGTGAATGTATTTTCTTTCTTTCTTTCTTTCTTTCTTTTTGCTATAGGGTACCTGCACTTGTTGAGAGAGACAAAGAGAGAGAGAGAGGAAGAGAGAATGAGAAATCGCCCCCCACCAAGGGGGATGACCAGGCTGTAATCTCTTCTCCTCCATTCTCTTCTCTGGACTTTGGGCATGCACTCATATGTGCCTGGAGTGTTTTCAAGCCTCTGGGTTTGGGATGCAAACTGCCAAGTTGATCATGTAAGATCTAGCTGCCTCAACCACCATGCCACTGGCTGGCCCATGGATTTTTTTTTTTTAAATTAAATTTTAAATAAAAAATTGTGGTAAATTAAGGTACAGAGTATTAAGAATGACAGATTTTCTAAGAAAGAAAAACAGGTTTTAGCATAATTAACCCATAGCTCATTTTCATTATATTTTCTTCAGTTGTTTGGTATAATATGATAAATAAAATAGAAAATTGAATCATTCAGTTTTTTATCTTTAAGCAAATGAGAAAGTGTTACCTTTTCAAAGGAAGAAGAGCAGATACTCTATAGCTCATTAAGCATGATTTTGTTTTACTTGAAGGTAGTGTTGATACCAAGAACAGCTAGGAGAACCATCTACAGGCTGGTATGCCATGTAATCAACCATGACTCTCCCTTCTTCTCACACTTATAACACATTGTTAGACTTTTAACAAAAGTGTAATCGATAAGAACTGTTGGTACCAAAGAGCATTCTAGATTTGAAAATTAGAGTATATATCATGAAGATAAGGACCTAGTGTTTAGGTAATAGACTAGTGGCCTCATCTGTTTTCACAGTTGGGAATGTTGATCTCTTCATCCTTTAATGTATATATTTTATTTCTCACATGCTCATAAGATGGGACTGAAATATGGCCTCTCGATAATACAGTCTAAGGAAGAAAAAAATTTTTACAACATAATAATATGGTAACCATTTCTGCCTACTGAGTGAAAGTGATTGATTAATCAATGACTTTTATATGATAAGTACATATCTGTAATATGTTTGTATTTTTAAAAAGAATGATTTATTTTATTTTATTACTACTATTTAAAAATTTTAAGGTAATTATCTTATTTTACTTGTATTATTATTATTTTTATTTGACCAGAGAGAGACAGAGAGAGAGAAAGAGATAGTGAGAACACAAGCTGCCAGGCCCAGGACTCAATCCGTGGTCAGTCATGAGGGAGTCCAGCAACTTCACCACCATGCCACCTGCTGGCCCCTATTATTTTTTTAAATTTGCTAAAGGACACATGTGCTCACCAAAGAGAGAGCCAAATGTAAGAATTACCCAGTTATGTCTTTTATAGTAGAGAGAGAGAAAGACAGGAGGAAAGGGAGAAAGCAAGCCGACAGGTCTGGGACTCAAACCATGGTTGGACATGTGGGAGTCCAGTACCTTAACCACCACACTACCTGCTGCCCCCCTCCCCCATGTTTGCATTTTTAAGAATGCTGTGACACATGTTATTTGATTCTTAGTGCAACTCTATAAGATAGATAGTCTGTTCCTGTCTACAAATATGGAAACCAGGCTCCAAGAGAAGTGATCTTTGGTATAAGTCACATCGAATGACAGTAGACCAGGGTCCTGTCTGAACCCAATACTTGTTTCTGTGGAAGTCTCAGTTAATAAGTTTAAACTACGTATGTATACACACAACAATAATAAGAACAAAGATATCTAAAAATTGTAACAATTAAGTTATAGCTTTATTAGAGCAAGTTGCTATTTCTTCAGAAGAAAACTGTCTTTTTAAATGACTTTGTCTCAGGCCAGCCCCATGCCTGCTGCTTAAGGGAGCCTGATCCCACATGACTGACTACTCCATTTGAATCCTGGCCTCCGCAGCTTGAAAAACACACCAGGTGCATGTGTCTGCTTGCCTCAAATCCTGACAGGATAAGGAAATGGAAAAGGTATTACAGCACGATTATACGCCATTGGTAATTCTCTCCCTCTCTCCTGTGTCTCTCTGGCGAGTGTATATACACTTTGGCAAACTAAAAAAAAAAAAAAAAAGAGAGAAAAGAACAAAAACGGCTTTTTCTCAAATCATTCTATAAAAATAAAATGTTTATTATTTGTTATTTTTTGACTTTTAAATATTTATATTGAAATGATTGCTTACTGAAAGGTTGCATGAATAGTACAGAATATTCATTTGTATATACTCTATCTCGGTTCATCAGTGCTTAACATCTTGCCATATTTGCTTTATCATTTTCTTTCTTTTTTCTCTTTTCTTCTAATTATTATTTATTTTTTCTGAACCATTTTAGAGTAGGTTATATATATGTCCTTTTACTTAAACCTTAATACTTCAATGTGTATTTCTTTTTTTTTAATGTGTATTTCTTAAGGACAAAATATTCTTTTACATAATTGCAGAACAATTATCATAATCAGAAAACTTAGACAACCTTAACTCTGTTAAGATACTTTCTAGTGAATCTTATTTCTCTTCTTTTAATTTGCTAGAAGGCCTGAGAGAAAGAGAAAAGGAAAGTGAGAAAGCACCCTCCTTGAGGAATGGTCATGTCCCAATTCCTTCTTCTCTATTTCTACCCCCAACTTTTTTTTTCGGGGGGGAATTTTGGGCATGCATACATGCCCAGCATGTTTCTCAAGCTGTTGTGCTGGGAACCAAACCTGGCAGTTGGCCACGTGGGGTCCACCTACCTTAACCACCCTGCCTCTGCCTGTCCCTTTCTATGGAATCTTTTAGTCCACATGTAAGAGCTCCCCAGTAATGTCCTTTATAGCATCTCTTGTTTTCCCTCATACATAATCCAGTCCAGGATTTATTGCATTTAGTTGTCATGTCTCTTTAGTCTCCTACAATCTGAACAGTTTTTTAGCTTTGGTTATTCTTTAATGTCATTGTCATTTTTGAAGCATGTAGCCTGTTTGTTTTATGTTCTTCACCTTGAGTTTGTGTGCTGCTTCCTCACAGTAAGATTCTGCTTACACATTATCATCTGGAATACTTCCTAAGTGAAATTGTGCCTTCCAAGTATCTATCTCCAGAGCACATGATGTCCATGCATGCGCTCGCCAGAAAGATAGAGGCAGAAAGTGAGAAATCACCCCCCACCCCAGGGGGATGGCCACACTGCAATCCCTTCTTCTCCATTCTCCTCTCGGGATCTTGGGCATGCACACACACACACCTGGCATGAGTTTAAGTCACTGCTTCTGGGACTCGAACCACTGTCGACTACATGGGAGTCCAGCGACAAAGCCATTACGCCAACTGCTGGTTCTCCAAATGTCTATTTTCTAACCAGCTACTCCTTCCATGCTTTTTAGTTGGCATTCTACTTCTAAAGAAGATTCCTGTCTTCTCTCCTGCTTATCAGTTTGTTCATCAGTATAGTTTTATGGATTTCTATTTTACTCAGTGGGTTACAATTCATTCATTATTGTTCTTATTTACTTCTGCTTACGTTTTCCGTATTTTTCCAGTGGGAATTCCTTTACCTGGCTCCTAAATCATTTTGAAAGTCCCAGTATTTATATATTTTTAAATCACTTTTCTACCTTGTGGCTCACCAAGATGTTCAGATGCATCTTATGCCTTCTTTGTCCCAGCCCCAGAGTCAGCTACCTCTCCAAGGAGACCTGGTTCCTTTCAGTGGAGAATGTTTAGAAACTAAGATTCATGTATTGTGTTTATACTACTGGCACAGCATCGTTTCTAGGCCCTGTCAGCAGACAGAGCTAGGAAATATTTTTTAATTTTCTCCCTCCATCTCTCCTATCCCATGTTCCCTTACCTTCCCCTTTATGTGATTTATTTCTTTTTTTGTTTGTTTTTTGTTTTTGTTTTATTTTTGTTTATCTTTCTTATATTTCTTTTTGCAAAGGCTAGAAGATACATGTATGTTACCTTCTCTTATTTTTTTACATAAAGGTAGCATATTAAATGTGTACATATATATTACTAATCCTCTTCTTCATATGTATGTGTGTATCCCTTTTTTAAAAAAACTTTTTTAAAAATAATTATTTTGTTTAATTTTGTTTATTTATTCTAATTTGACCAGAGAGGGACAAAGAGAGAGAGAGGGAGAGAAAATGAGAAAGCAAGTTGCCAGGTCTGGGCCTCTTATCGTGGTCGACCATGTGGGAGTTGAGCACCCTTAACCACACCACCTACTGGCCCCTGTATTCCTTTTTTAAACAAACAACTGCCAGGTCAGCAGGTGTCATGGCGGTTAAGGTGGCTGGATTCCACATGACCAATTGTGGTTTCAGTCCTGGACCTGGTGGCTTGAAGAACACACTGCATGTGTGTTCAGAATCCTGAGAGGAGAATGGAGAAGCATTCCCCAAAGAAATGCATTCTCACTGCCATCCCACCCCCACTCTCTTTGTCTGTCTTTCTCCAGTGAGGGCACATGCCCCATAGAAAAGCAAACAAACAAAATGACTGCCTAGTTCTCCAGTGTGTGTATATTACAATTTATTCAACCAATGTCTTCTGTTTGAACATTTGGGTGATTTTTTATATTTTATAATTATAAACTATGCCATAATAAATAATAATATAATATACAATAATTTTCTATTATTGGGTGTGTGTGTTTAGGATTACTTCTTGGAAGTGGGAAATTGCTTGGTGAAAGATAAATGCAGCCTTTATTTGGTGTTTGTTTTTTTTTTTTTTTTTTCTTTTTCTATTTTTTATTTTTTGGAGAGGTTTTTGCTATAGGGAACATGCGCTCGCCAGACAGAGAGAGACAGAGAGACAGAAAGCGAGAAATCACCCTCCGGAGGGGATGGCCACGCTTCAATCCCTTCTCCTCCATTCTCCTCTTGGGATCTTGGGCACGCATGCACATGAGCCCAGCGTGAGTTTTAAGCCACCGGGTCCGGGACTCCAACTGTGGTCGACTACATGGGAGTCCAGCGACATAGCCATTATACTAATTGCTGGTCCCTTTATTTGGTGCTGACAAATTCCCCTCCACAGAGGTTGTACCAATTACATTCCCACGAGCAAAATATGACAGTGCCTATTTTCTGAATTTTTGCTAATCCAATGGCTAATAATTGAGATCTCAGTATTACTTGACAATAGTTTGAATTTGTCATATTAAACAGTTAAAATAAACATATGTTCATATGTAAAGGTTAACTCTTTGATGCATTGTCAGTTTATCTTTTGATCATATTTCATTGTGCTTTCTTTTGATTTATATTTCTAGCTTTCTGAATTAAGAATTGAATTTATTTTTATTCTTTAATTTTAATTTTTATTATTTAGGTGTTTAAAACTGTGTATCCCGTAGACTTGGGTATATGTAGTATTTTCATTATCCTTTTCCCAGAAATTCTGTAATTTATACAGTTTGTTTTGCGTTTGCCTATTTGCTCCATGAGCTGTTTGTTTTTTGGTGAAAGGATGTTAAACGTGTTGTCTTTAATTTCTGTGTTTATTCACTGTAATCAGAGAGTGGTGTTTACTTCATGATACTGAGTTTTTTTTTTCATGATCTAATATTTGATCAATTTTGATGGTTACATATGCAGACCAAAAAGTTTATTCTTTATTTTCAGTATGCAAAGGATGACATATGGCCGTAACATTTAATTGATCAATTTCATTTTTTAAGTCTTTGATAGTCTTTCTTTATTTTTAAAATTTTCCTATCTTATATTGTGAGCAGTGTGTTAGTCTCCTATTATTAGGATGTTTCCTTCTTTTTTTCCTTAAATTCTGGATATTTTTTCCTTGATATTGCTTTGTTATTTGATATGTAGGTATTCATAACAGTGATATCTTTGTTGCAAATTTTGGTTTTAAGCAACATAAATAATCTTTTCTTTTGTTTTATTTAATCATACTTTTTGAGAGAGATTTTTGCTATAAGGCGTGTATGCTCACCAGAGAAACAGAGAGAGATAGAGAGACAGAAAGTGAGAAATACCTCTTGGTCTGGCCGTGCTGCCATCCCTTCTCCGCCATTCTCCTCTCGGGATCTTGGGCACGCACGCACACGTGCCCAGAGTGTTTTAGGTTGTTGGGTCCGGGAATAGAACTATAGTCAATTACATGAGAGTCCAGTGACGTAACCTTTATACCATCTGCTGGTCCCTATTTAATGATTTTTAATCTAAATTTATTTTTTAATTTTAATTTTTTTTATTTTGGAGGAGCCAAACTCCTGGTTTCTTATTGTTTGCATTTGCCTTGTTTGTGCTTGTCTTTCCCTTTATTGTTGACCTTTTTGGAACACTATGTTTTAGGCATGTCTTTTATAATCAGCATAGAGTTAGGTTTTGCTTTGTGAGACAGCTTGAAAATTGTTTTCCTTTTTATAAATGATTTAAATCCATTCACATTTATTGATGCAGTTGATATGTTTGGCTCCATGCTGTCATATTATTTATATCTATTGTATACATTTATGATATATATATTTATTTATTTTAAAAATGTTTATTCAAAGGGTTGGTAGGTGGCATGGTGGTTAAGGATGCTGGACTCCCATATGGCCAACCGTGGTTCAAATCCCAGACCTGGTGGCTTGCTTTTTCATTTTCCCTTTTTCTCTGTTTCTCTCTAGTAAAACTGAAAAAAGAATAATAAATAAAAATAAAATAAAATGGATAATAAAATTATTTAATTTTATTTATTATCAGTATTTGTATTTTTCACTAAAGAGAGAGAGAGAGGGAAAATGAGAAAGAAAGCTTCCAGGTCTGGAACTCGAACCACAGTTGGCCATGTGGGAGTTCAGTGCCTCAACCACAATGCCACCTGCTGGTGCCATATATTATGCTATATTTAATATAATTTCCTGATATGTCTTCTATACTATTTTTAATTAAACTTTTAATTTTGATGTTATTTTAAATTAACATGCAATCATAACAGAGAAATCCTATGTACTTTTTCTTGGTTTCCCCCAATGTACCATCATGCAAAACTGTAATACAGTATCACAACCAGGACATTGCATTGTTACTGTCAAATACAGAGCAAGTCCGCTACCACAAGTTTCCCTCCCATAGCCCTTTCATAGCCATACCTATTTTTCTTCTGCCCCTACATTTGTCTTCAATCCCAAAGAGGCCTTAATATATTCTTCATATCTTCACTTTTGTTATTTAAAGCTTAAATGGAGTCAGACCTTATGGGACTGGTTTTAAATATTTTGACCTTTATAAATTTATTTTATTTTATAATTTTTAATTTATGCCTAACTGTTGTACATCTCTATAGCATACAACATATTTTTCTCAAAGTATGCATGCAGTATATGACAATCAAATCAAAGATATTACCATATGCATTATTATCAAAAGAGAACTTTATATTCTTATGTCTGCACACATTTCTTCCCTGATCTCCTTCTACCCACCATC
Organism: Tupaia belangeri chinensis; assembly: GCF_000334495.1. Lineage (NCBI taxonomy): Eukaryota > Metazoa > Chordata > Mammalia > Scandentia > Tupaiidae > Tupaia > Tupaia belangeri. The sequence continues at coordinate 965,877 of NW_006159722.1, forward strand.
TACTGTCCACCTCCCCTCCCATATGGTCTTGTATCTAAGGTTGTCCTCCCTACCGTTGATGTCTTTATACATCTTTACATCTTTCAATTTCTGCAATAGAGTACAGTATTATTCAGTATATAATAAGCATGAACATACAGTGTTTGTCTCTCACAGCTTGGGTTATTTCACTTAGCATTAAATCTTCTATGTTCAGCTACTTTTTATCAAGTGATAAGGTCTTGTTCTTGTGACTGAGTAATATTTCATAGTGCATGTGCCATATTTTTTTGATCTAGTTACCAATTCTTGAGCCATGTAGGTTGATTCCATGTCTTAGTAATTGTAAATAATGCTGCAATAAACATGAATGTGCAAGTGTCTGGCTGAGCATTTTCATATCCTTTGGGTAAATATCAAGGAGTAAAACTACTGAATCATATGATAGTTCTATTTGTAGGTTTTTTGAGCAGACTTGACATTGTTTTCCATAACAACTATATAAAATTACATTCTCACTGGCAATATAGGAGGATTTTCTTTTCACTGCAGCCTTGTCAGGACTTTTTGCATTTTATTTTCTTGATCGAACTTATTTTTACTAGGGTTAAGTGGTATCTCATTGTGGATTTGATTTGAATTTCCCTTATGATAAAAGATGTTGGGCTTTTTAAATATGTATTTTATCTACTTGTATGTCTTCCTTAGAGAGCTGTCTGTTCAACCCATTTGACTATTTTTATTTTTATTTTTTTAGGTTTTTGACATAGAGCACATGTGCTTGCTGGAGAGAGACAGAGACAGAGAGAAGGAAAGTGAGAAACTAGGGGAGATGGCCATACCATAGTCTCTTCTCCATTCTCTTCTTGAGATTGTGGGCATGCATGCACATATGCCTAGTGTGATTTTTAAGCTGCTGGGTCCAGACTTGAACTGTGGTCACTTATGTGAGAATCCAGCATTTTAACCACTGCACCACCTGTTGGCCCCTCATTGGCCCATTTTGTAATTGGACTATTCACTGTTTTTGTGGATGAGCTGCTTGTGTTTCCTCTACATTCTGGTTATCAATCCCTTATCTGAAGCACAGCTTGCAAATATTTTCTCCCAGCCTGAGGGTTGTGTCTTCACTCTAATTATTGTTTCCTTTGCTGTGCATAAGCTTTCAAACTTGATGAAGGGATTGGATTTTTTTTTTAAGAATGGTTTTGTTTTGTTTCTTTTCTCTCTCTCTCTCTTTCTTTCCCTTTCTTTTTCTTTCTTTCCTTCTTTCTTTCCTTCTTTCTTTCTTTCTTTCTTTCTTTCTTTCTTTCTTTCTTTCTTTCTTTCTTTCTTTCTTTCTCTTTCTTTCTTCTCCTTCCTTCCTTCCTTCCTTCCTTCCTTCCTTCCTTCCTTCCTTCCTTCCTTCCTCTTTCTTTCCTTTCTTTCTTTTTCTTTATTATTTTGATGAGAGAGAGAGAGAGAGAGAGAGAAGGAAAGTGAGAAAGCAAGACACCAAGTCTGGGACTCAAACCATGATTGCTGATGTGGGAGTCCAAGCCTTCACCACCATGCCACTTGCCGGTCCCAAGATTGGATTTTGTTTTTACTCAGCACAATTTTCTATAGATTATTCAAGCTGTTGAATATATCAATAGTTTTTATTTTGATTATTTATTAATTTTATTGCTGAGTAATATTACATAGTATGGTTATGCCACATTTTGCTTAACTGTTCCCTTGTGAAGGACATCTGTGTTATTTCAAGTTTTTGGTTATTAAAAATAAAGTTACTACTACAAATCAATAAGAACAACAAAACAAACAACTTGATGCAAAATGGTGAGGGATTTGAATAGACATTTCTCTGAAGAAGATGTACAAATGGCTAATAAGCACCTAGAACAATGCTAAACATCATTAACCATTAGAGAAATGCAAATAGAACCCACAATAACATACCAAAGTAATTTCTACTGCTCCTTTCTTTTCTTCTTCTTCTTTTTTTTCACCACTATGTCTTTGAGGAACACATCCATTCTCAATGTTCACTTTTTCCTTATGGAAATGACACATTTCTAAAGCTGAATTTTTCTTGTTTTTGAGTCCTTTCCTTGTGACCAGTGCTATGAAACACCAAATACTGACTCGTGTTCATATTTTGGCACTTAATGTTATTCTTTTTTTCTCAGTATGAGTCCTATTTTCTGCCTCCAATGGTGCCTATAGTGTAGTTTATGTGTAATTTATTTTGTGCTTCCTGATGGCCAGATAGGTTTTGGGGGAAGAATGTGTGGAGAGATTCAGATTCAAATGGCTCCTGTTATCTATCCTTCATATTGAGAAGTTTTTAGGATGTCATAATTTCCTAACCAAAAATCATCATGTAATTCCTAATAAACTTGTGTCACTAGGATACTTGGGGGAAATCTTGCTATAGTAGAACTATTAACTTACATGTTTACTTTCCTATTTTAACCATGACAATAAAAATGATTGGATACAGGATATAGTTCTCAATAATTATTTTCTTAAAATGAATGAAATACAGGGACAGATATAGGAATCATGTGTTTTAACACAAAAAGAATACCAGATAATGATTTCATTGTATTGACGATTAGAGCTGAAACAAAAGTTGGAGAAAGTCTAGTTGACATATATTTCGGCAGATGAGGGCTAAGAAAGATGAAGTAATTTTTACCCTGAGATTTGCTGCTATTAGGAATGGATCTGGAAAGATGTTCTCCTGGCCTACTGTCCCTATTACCTGTCCCATTAAATGACCCCAACTCTAGTTCAGCCTTTCACAGATGAATATCATCGTAACCTTTTTCCTTTTGAGATGTAAATTACATCACTTGCCCAAGATCTCGCATGTAATATGCAGGGAAAGTAAGTGTGAGAAAGACCAGGAGCCTTCTTATGCAGAATTCATGTGTTACCCTGCACACACTGCATGCATTGGCTGCCCGCCTTCCTCTCTTTCTGCCCTTTCTTTGTTCTTAAATGTTTAACAAATACCTGAAAGATTTTAGATTCAGTAATGGGGTTGTAGTGTCAGAGTTTATATCTAACATAATCTATTTTTTTTTCTAAGAGGCTTTTGCCTTAGGGTGTGTATACTCACCAGAGAGAGAGACAGAGACAGTGAGAAGGAAAGTGAGATCCTGGTACACCTGCAGCAGTGGGTTCCTCTGAACCTGTGAAGTAGTGTGAGGTTTTGGTGTAACTGAACCACCCAAGTTCTGCCTACATGAGTATCTCAGGGCACTGTACTTACTGCTGCAGTCTCCTGGTTACTGACAAGAAGCTTCTCTTTCACATTTTTGTTTGGGTGCTCTTGAAATGTGTGCTTCCTGTATGCTGGGGTTGTCTTTTGTTGAATTTTCTTTGTGAGTGAAGGACGGAATATTCTCTACTGCACCAATAGCACGTTCCCATACACACTCATAGAAAGCTTTTTTCCCCTCTCGACAGTGCTCAAAAGTCTTGACTGGAGCACTTCAGAAATAGGCCTGGTTTATACTTTTATAAAAACAAGCAGTCTGGGAAACTCCTAGCTTGGAATAGCACTAATGTTCCGAGTTTCTCTGAGCAAGCACATGGATGGTGCTTCCAAAGGGCGTGCGTACTGCATTCAGACCACACTCAGTGAGATGAGGGGGTGTCAGCTCTTGAATATGAAGTTGGTGTCTTGTGAAAAAGACTGATGTTCACTGACACAAAAGGCTGATAGCATGTGGAAAGTGAGACATGAAGAAATGGTACTCGGGAAGCCTTGATGTCTTCCATTCTATAGTCTTGCAGGGAGGAAAGTTGGATTTTTTTTTTTTATTCCTTTTGATGGAATATGCTGAGAGTCCAGGTGTACATTTAGAAAATAATTAAAGTAATAGAGATGGTAACGAAAAAAATCTTGAGCCTGGAATTTGCATAGAATTCTCTCTGAAGCTGTGTTTATTAGCTGTGCATCATCTCCCTTTCCCTAGGATCCCGAGGCTGAGTTGCTTATTTGCACTGAGGTGGGAGGAGTCAGTCAGAAGTCCTTCTGCTCATGGTGGACCTAGTGGGAAAGGGAGTTTGCCATGACTTGTGAATGTCACTGGATGTCATGTCTCATCACGGATGAAACTTGCTTATCTGGCATGTAACGGGGAAGAACAGTACAAGACAGATTTCCCCCAACTCTTCCACAGCACTATATAACATACCTTTCTTTCTTCTGGAGCAAGAAAGAAAATGTAGACTAAACTTATATTTTGATTCCTGGGACTGTAAAACAGTTTCTGTTCCTTCTCTGAAACTCTCTGATATCGAATCCTTGTTTTTCTCCTCAGTTTCTTAACATTGTTCTTTTCTCAAGTGTAAGAGTATCTTGGAGTGCAGGATTTGAGACCAGACAGAGAGGTAGCTATGGTATCCTATTAAAACTCTGAGTGATGTAATTTCCTCATGTATAAAATGGAGATACATCATTGTCTAGGTGGTTATAAGAATTAAATGATATAGAATATAGAATAAATATATCGCCAAGCACATGGTAAGTTATCAATAAATGTTATCTCTTGCTACCATGGCAGGAAATCTAGAATTGTGTTTGATGTTAGGCAACCAAAAACTTGTAGAAATATTTTAGTGGCTCTCGAGAACATTCAAACTGAGCACACCTCTCCAGGAAGGTCTGCTGAACATTTCACGTTTCCTTTTTATACCTGACCAAATAGTTTGAAAGCAAGGAGTCCCTCCCCCCCAGGGGGGGTGGTCCTGCCTCTCTTCTAGTCACCTCTTGGGATTTTGTGCATGCATGCACACATGCCCAGCATGAGTTTTAAGCCACTGAGTCCAGGACTCAAACCATGGTTGACTACGTGGGAGTCTAGTGGCGTAACCATTACACTATCTGCTGGTCTCTAGGCAAGACTTCTTAAAAGTTATCTGGCAATCGAATTGGGCCAGTCTATATTAGTCATTCTGCCTTGTATCCAGTATGGCCTTTAAGAGTTAACAGCCTAGTATGATGGTGCCTCAAATCTTAGTTTTTGTTTTCTATTTCTGATCAAGAATAAATGCAGAAAGCAAATAGAAATAAAACACAATTTTCTTGGGTTCTCTATTGGTGAATATCATTTGGGTAGTGGTGAAGAATTGAGGTTTGAATCTTGGTTCACTCACCTGCTGTGTGACCTTGGGTAAATCACATTCCTTCCTAGTAGTGCATTAGCTTGATTCTTATGTTAGGGATAATAACAGTCATTACAGGGTTGCTATAAGAACTATTAATTCTTTAACTACTAACTATTAACTATTTAATTCACATAAAGCACTTCATTCAGTATCCAATACTTCAGTGATGTTTGTTGTTATTTTTATCTCCTCCTTCAGAAGCCAAAAAGATTTTCTTTGGAAGCCTTTGACTAATTAAGAGATTCCAAGATAAGGCGCCCAGCAGTCTTATTTTGGCCTCCCTCTGGCTATTATAATTTTAGGAATGCTTGCAGAGGAAAAACAGTTATTTATTTTTGAAATGGACTTTTCTCCTTTCGGTTTCAGTATTCAGGATTTCACACGGAACGGTCGGAATCGGATCATGACAGTCAGTGGGGTGGAAGTCCCCTGACCGACACAGCCTCTCCGCAGCTCCTGGACCCTGCCGACAGGCCGGGCTCTCAGCATGACGTATCGTGTGCCTACAGGCAGTTCTCGGACCGCAGCTCTCTCTGCTACGGCTTTGCGCTCGACCATTCCAGGCTGGTGGAGGAGAGGCATTTCCACACCCAGGCCTGTGAGGGAGGCCGCTGTGAGGCAGGCAGGTACTTCCTGGGAACGCCTCAGACAGGAAGGGAGCCCTGGTGGGGCTCTCGAGCAGCCTTGCCCCTGACCAAGGCTTCTCCGGAGAGCAGAGAAGCCTACGAGAACAGCATGCCTCACATCGCCTCAGTGCACAGGATCCACGGTAAGAGTAGTAGAAAGGACTCCCAGCTTGCTCGCAGGTGTTCGTTGGGCAGGTGTGCAAGGTTCTAGGTGTGACAGACATTGCAGCGACTGGCCTAGATGCTTTTTGCTCAGAAACTCATACCAATGGACTTTCGGAAAACCAGGCCACTCTTAGTGTAATACTGCTGCTAATGTTTGCCAAATACATTTATTTTATTTCACTTTAGGTTTTGTTGCTACAGGGCAAAGAGAGACAGAGAGGAAAAGTGAGAAATTGCTCCTCAGAGGGGATGGCTTCACCAGTCCCTTTTCCTCCATTCTACTCTCAGGATCTTGGGCAGATAGGCACACGCACTTTGTGTGATTTTCAAGCCACTGGGTCTGGGACTTAAACTGTAACTGGCCATGTACGAGTCCAGGGCTTTAACCACCATGCCACCTGCCGGCCTCAATACATTTAGGTTTGACAGCAAGTAACAGTAATTGCCATCTTGAGCATCAAAAAGTTTAAATGACTCCATTTCCTTCATCATTATGACAACCCACAATGCCCCCCGTGAGTAAGGATGGAGTGATATGTCAAATCCACTGAGATTTTCACTTTGGGATTGTTATATGGCTTTACAGATACATGGAAATGGACACTGGTTATTGGTCATTCTTTTCTTTGTTCATTTCAAAGTAAATGGATTAAGGAGAGCACCTCTGTCCATTCCAAGTTCAGGTATTTGAATATCGTCCTATTTCATGAAAAGTCACTCTTCTTGTCTTTAGGATAAGAAATGTAATTAGACAATGTCCCCATAAAGTCTCCTGTCAGATACCACCCAGGCACTGATTGCCTTCTCCAAGTAATTTTCATTTGTTTCTATTTTTCCTTTTTATTTTTCTGCTTTTACTTTGAGTACACAATCTGTTCTGAACCAAGGAACAGTTCAGGAGACTGGTAATGGAAACCCAGGGCAAAGGGCAATTGCTTGCCAAAGAATGGAGTGAAGTGAAAATCCTGGCTTAACCTACATGGTCTGGAAGAAAATATTAGAAATAAAATAAGAAGAAAAGAAATGGAAAGCAATGAATAGTGTGATCCAGGGCTTCTCTGCTGCATACAGCAATTTATAGCTTTTATATGTCCCTACCTGCTTTTCTTTTCTCTTTTTATATTGACTTCATACTGTTTTGAGAATAATTTAGTTTATGGAATATATGTTGGACTTACTATTCCTCCATATTAAACCTGTCTCCTTGGTTCAGAACAGGTTGTTCTTAAAATTGTAAGCATTTGTTAATTTTTTAGCTTATTTCAGAGACAATCTAAAATAGCCAAATTACCATCTAATTACCTGTGCAGCTGGGATGTTTACTCCTAGATTTGATAAGATAATATTTATTCTTTTTATTAGGACAAGATGTATCCATATGTATGTGTTATCTATCCCTATCTGTTTCCATCCTTATATACATATATATGTATATACACATACATATATAAATATATAGATATGCTTTTAGCCTCAATTACCCTAAAAACAAAGAGTAGCACCTTACTGTAATTCTACTTAAGATACAATTAGCAACATTAACGTTTTGGGTAATTTATTTGGAATTGGGAGAATAGTTCAGGTTATATTGCTTTCCTTAAACCCAATCGGAAGTATTTTCCTGGCATCAATTTAACATGACACTGCTCTAAAAATGTTATAAACAAAGTCCTGTGTGTCCTCCTTATGTTATTTGCAGTCAGATAGGTCCAATAGTGTGCATACATGGAGAAGTATAGACACTCCTTTTGTAAATACAAAAAATACAATTCTGCTCCTGGGTATTTACAACCCATGAACAAGCGAACAAGGTTTTTCTTCTAAGAACTTGTGATAAACTTCATCTGCACTTAAAATACATTGATTTTATTGAATCCAGTACAAATGTGAATTCCAGTACAATAAGCTGACACTGTCATGAGAGCCTGTATTGATGCATACATTAAAATTGAAAAAGACACAGTTTCTTTTAATAAAAAAAAGTACACATTATTTGGGGGAAAATTTCAGGACCACTTACTCTTTTCTTTTTCTAATTTTTAGGGCGAGGTCATTGGGATGAAGATAGCGTGGTCAGTTCTCCAGACCCTGGGTCGGCCAGCGAGTCAGGTGACCGATACCGCCCTGAGCAGTATCAAAGTAGTCCACATGAACCTAGCAAAATTGAAACTCTGATAAGAGCCACCCAGCAGATGATTAAAGAAGAAGAGAACAGATTGCAGTTAAGGAAAGCACCCGCAGACCAACTGGCTTCCATTAATGGAGCTGGGAAAAAACACTCCCTCTGTTTTGCAAACTACCAGCAGCCCCCACCGACAGGCGAAGTCTGCCACGGCTCTGCTCTTGCCAACACTTCACCATGTGACCACATCCAGCAGAGAGAGGGAAAGATGCTGAGCCCCCATGACAATGACTATGACAACAGCCCCACAGCACTGTCTCGGATAAGTAGTCCCAATTCAGATCGCATTTCAAAATCCAGTTTGATCCTAGCTAAAGACTATCTACATTCGGATATGTCTCCTCATCAGACAGCGGGAGACCATCCTGCCGTCTCTCCAAACTGCTTTGGCTCTCACCGGCAGTATTTTGATAAGCATGCTTACACATTAACTGGATACGCCCTGGAGCACTTATATGACAGCGAAACCATTAGAAACTATTCCTTGGGCTGTAACGGCTCACACTTTGATGTAACTTCCCATCTAAGGATGCAGCCAGACCCAGCTCAAGGACACAAGGGAACATCCGTTATAATAACCAATGGAAGCTGATGTTTTTCTAAAATATTTTGTTCTTTAAGGATCTCTGAAACATATTTATAGCTTGATGCCCCATTACCAGCCTTTACTATGCCACAGATTGTTAGAGAGAATAATTTAAGTTACTGGGTATTTGCCATATGTTCTTACGAAATCAAAGAAAACAGCACTAGCATTCAGGGTTACACACAGATAATGGAGCTACATACACAGCTTGCCCCTCCAATTATATGGGAACCAGAATATTTACATTTGCAATTGAAAAATAATCATGGAGATCAAGTAAGCATATTCACCACAGGAATTTGTGATGATCTGGTGGTCGTCACGCACATAGACCACCATTCACAGACTGCCGTGTACACTTTACAGGCAGAAATATGGAATAGAGACTTTGATACACCCCAAATTGCTACTTTCCTTAATTCTAGCACAAGTTTCCTAAAGAAATTCCTATTCCAAAATGACTAAGAGTGAGATACATCTTATACATCTTATAAACTGATTTCTTCCTTGTGGTTTCAAATCAGCCAGTTCATTTGGTTCAGGCATAAATTAAACAAATCATACAGGATATGGTGCAAGAATGAGTTTTCACCTGGTATCCATTATAAGCAATCAGGAAGTGGTGATTTTTCACCTTACTTTTGAGCTAGACGAGGACCAGGATCGCACTGACATAGCAGTAAGAGTCTTTCTAAGTAAAAGCACTGCGATTTTGGGACACACATCAAAAACCTGGTGTGTGCAATTGGAAGTAGGCAGAGGGAAATGAATTGATAACTCAAAACAATTTAAAGCTCAGAATATATAAACAATATACTTGGGGTCGGCTTATAAAGCCATCCAGATAAAAAATTCAAACCAGATCATCAAGACAAAAGACTGGTAAATGCAAAATCGACTAAGGAAAACCAGTGAAGTGCTACGTGACAGCAGTGTATGTGTTTGAAAATAGTTCAAAGCCCAGATGGGCTCATGTGACAACATGTGGAAAAAAACCTCAGGAGAAAGTCTAAGATAAAAGCTAAGTGACAGATAAATGGTGGCAACTTTGGCTGAACAGTCAAAAAATGTTTATTTTCCTTTTTGTTTGTAAACAACAAAAAGAACAAACTTGGTCTTAAATCTGTGTGGTATAGTCCAAGGAGCCACTGACAAATACTATGATCTCTGAGTTTTGATACTGACTCTGCCCATAACCTAAATTTGTGTGACCTTATATAAGCCAGTCGCCGTGCCTGGGCTCCAGTTTTCCAGTCTGTAAGGCAGCTCCAACGTTCCCCGGTCCTGTGGTACACTGGTACGGCAGAACTGAACCTGCTAACTAGTTAACTCTGCGCGATGTGCTGATAAGCCTGATCATCCCTTTTCTGCCCACATATAGAGGACTAGATATCTGCAACTTCGGCAGGTGTGTGGGCCCTTGTAGGCGTAAATACTGACTGTCAACTTTCTAGATTCCACCAAAATGTAGGTAGTACCAACCAAATGAGGAAGAAACATAGTAGGGTTTATTTAATGCACTATGATCTAGTATTCATACAAAATGACATCAGTGATTAGAGACGTTTCACAGATAATATTTCCTAGGCGCCCCATGCCTAAAAGTCTTGCCATATGCAAGGAGAGAAAAATTTGATCTTTAATTTTTAAAATAACATGACATTAAACACTCAGGGATTAGTACTATATTTTCATCATTTAATGGTTATTTGGCAGTCCATAGGTAAGTGACAATCTGAATGATGATAATATGAGAGAATACTGGCTTTGTTTGTACGTGAGGGAAGAGGCTATATAATATTAAATAACTGTGTCTTGTGTGTGACAGAGCAACATTTGTGCTATAAACACAAAAAAGTGCAAGTAAGTGAGAAAGTTAGTGGTTATTATATATACTTTCAAAAAAAAAGTTCAGAGTCTTATAAAAGCTAAGTTTTTATACAAACAAAAGTACTCAGTAATTTTGAGAAAATTATTTCTGAGAATAATTGAAATGGATTTTTGATTGATTTGCAACATGAAGTAAGGTTTTAGAAATGCTAAAAATTTTGCAGAGTTCTGTAAATGGAAACATGTTTCAAACACAAATAGCTGATGAATCCAGTATATTTTGGAAAGGAATATACATATGGAATTTACTGATGGATAATAGTCTACCAAATGTGTCAGAGACAGATGCTAAATGAGAAATGGAAACTTAAAAACCAAGGAAAATGAGCTGATACTGAAGAAAAGACTGTCAGTAAGGAATTTCAGTGGAATTTTTATATGGGAGATTGTTAATTGGTGGAAGGTAAATTATGAACACAGTTTGGGATAATCAGATAATAAAAAGGTATGATCAACATTTTTAAGGGGAGACAAAATTAAATCATATCATGATTCAAAATTGTTAGTAGATCAACCCAGTTTTAGATACACAACCATGTGTTTGATTTACTGAATGCCAATACTTTCATAGAAGCAGCTTCGTTACACTGCAATAATGCCGTATATGCCCACTTGCATTTTTTTTTTTTTTGCAATATGGCATGATTATTACAAAATGATCCAAAATAGGTAAGACACTTTATGACACGGTACCTTAATATACACCTAGATGTGTCATAATGTATCTACAGTCTATATTATGTTCTGTGCACAAACATATTTCCTCATAATGAAGCTGTCATCTGTGTCTTTGGAAAAAAATGGGATGTATAACAAATATGTTCCCATTAACAAAATGATTTTAAGTTAAACCTAAATTGACTTTAGTTTTGATCCTTGATTTCCATCATTTTGCTAAAATGCTGAGAACCATGAAACTTAATTGAAATAGAGAAGTATGATTTTTTTATATCACCTTAGGGATTAATAAAAATGTACCATATCTAATTACTAGCATAATATTAATAAATTTATTAGATGATACAAAGTTCATGCTTTCTAGTAACAGTAATATTCATATTGCCCATTTTACCTGTCCTACCTAGTTTAAAAATTTGGATGACCAAAGAATACATGACTATTTCTCTAATCTTCCTTGGGAAAATTCTGTTAAAATTATTATTAAGAATATACAGATTTGATGTGTTATTTTGGGATGCATAATATTAACATCACAATTACTCTTGGCCTGGTTGAATACAATGTGCAAGCTTTTCAAACTAATTAATTGTCTGATTTTAATAGGAAATGTGACATTGCTCTGATGTGACATTTAAAATAAGACAGGATACAATAAACGATTTGCCTTCAGTGTTTATACAGAATAACCACCTATTCTTCCTTAGTTATCCACTGTATGACTTGAATATTTCCATTAGGGACTAATATTAATTTTTCTGTATGCCCTGCTGTTGGCCACATTCAGAGGGATGCTCTGGGCAGAGAATCCCACTTAAAATCCACTTTAATGGGATTTCTAAAATGGAATATGTTTTGTTGTTCTTTGTTATGGGGGATGAGGATCAATTCTAATACAAGATAATTTACAAGTATATACAGGTATTTTAAAATAAAATATGAGACTCCTCTCTCTAAGATCTAGACCAAATAAATTTGATACAAGACGGTACAGCTAAAGAGACAGTTTGAATACAGATTTGATATTTTATAGCTCTCTCTCTTTCAAAAGCAGGATGCTTAAGATATTCAGTGCAATCCTATTAGTATTAGCAGTATTTGGGAGTGTCTGAGTGAATGCTGATGATTTGGAAGAAGAGTATTTCAGCCATTTGTAGGTCACTTACCTTGCCTGGTAGAATAGCTTACACTTTAATACAGTCTTGCTGTATTAGATATACATCCTATTTCCTGAATGACTTAATAAAGAATGTAAATCTTGCAGTCCTCCAAATAAGTGACTCAATTTTGATGGAAATGTCAAGTTTTTGTGAATAGGGATTTACGTCTATGACAGGAGAATCTATTGGCTAATTCTTACTGTGAAATGTGTTGTGGATAAAAATATTCGTTATCATTCTAAAATTTAAACAAGTGACAGAATAGCTATTGACACGTGCAAAAGGCATGGTACGTAAAAATTGTTCTTGCGGGGAGATTCCATGTGGTGCTCATTTCTCTTGTGCACAAGGGTTTTACGGGTACTACTTAATTCAAAAGGTGAGATTGTACTCATTTCCAAAAAGGGGCTGGCTCCAAGCTCCTTCTCTCGGATGGTATGCAGAAAGGACACAGACACACACACACACACACACACACACACACACACACACGGCACACAGAAAGAAGGTGATTTTAATATCATTTTGGGGACTCATAAAAATGTGCCATATCCAGTGATATATATATAAATTAAATATTATATATATATATATTAAAATTATGGTTCATGCAAGAAATCCTAATTAATAATTTTAAACCAAGTATTTGTAGTTTTACTTATTGCAATTTTGCTGCATGGGACTTTGCTTTCATAAACTTTTATGGGAGAAATTTGTCCTAATTTGCTGATCTGGGATACATTTAATCCTAATGAATTTATACCCAACAACCCTGGTGTGTTTACATTTAAAAAGAAATGAAATTGGCATGGAGAAAATTTTAGAAGTACTGTAACTTTTTTCCATTTTTTTTTTCAACGAGAAGTATTTCAAAAAATAAAACATGAGTGGGCACTTCAAAAATATTTTATGTTCATTTTCAGACTAATGTGCTATCAAAGGACTATATTTGTGAAAGATACTGATTGCCAATATTTCAAATAGCATCTTGCGATGTATAGTTTTTAGTGACATTGTAGTATAAAGCTGTAATTTGAACTTTTACTTTGGAATGTAAAGTAGAAAATATTAGCTATGTCAATGATATCTTGCAAAGTGTTCCCATTTATAATTATTTATATTGTAAATAGCTTTCTGAAGTAAATTCGAAGTTAATGTGCATAAAATGTATTTATTATGTGAGGAATTTTTGGTTTAAAATATAGTTACCAATATACATTTTGAGTCTGAATTATTTTTGGGGAGAAAATCTCTATAGGACAAAACAGATGGTCAACTAGCCTAGTACTATAAAGAGACAAGGACTGTTTTAGCTCTAAATTCCATTGGAATAGGTAACACTACATACACATAAACACAACCACATAGTGTAAGAGAGTTAGGAATAGATGTTTATATATAGGAGTGGCAATGATTATGTAACAGGTCTGATTTTTTTTTTTTTGAGAGATTTTTTTCTATAGGACACATGCACTCACCCGAGAGATGGAGAGAGACACAAAGCTAGACATCGCCCTCAAAAGAGGATGGTCATGCTGGCCATGCTGCAATCCTTTCTCCTCTATTCTCCTCTTGAAATTTTTGGGCAAGCACACAAATGTGCATGACATGAGTTTTAAGCCACTGGGTCCGGGACTCAAGCCATGTCAACCACATGGGAATCCAGTGAAGTAACCATTATGCCATCCGCAGATTCCAACAGGACTGATTTTATTAGACATTGGAGAGTAGTTTCTCAATGTTTCATTAGGACTTTTTTTTTTTTTGCCATAAAGTGTGCGTGCTCATCTGAGAGAGACAGAAACAGTGAGAGAGGAAAAAATACCCTCTATGGGGGATGGCCATGCCACATGGATTTTGGGCATACACGCGTGCCCAGCATGATTTTCAATCTGCCCTGTCAGGGACTCAAACTCCAGTCAGTTATGTGAGAATCCAGCACCTTAACTGCCATACTACTTGCTGGACCTCATTAGGATATCTTTAGCAGAATTTCCTTGGTCTTCACTTTGCTAAATGAAGGGAGAAATTTGAGATTACATTTTCAGATTACATAGTTAATGCCTAAAAGAAATGAAAACCTGTAATACTGAGCTTATTTAGTTTACTGTCATTGAAAAGCACATTCTGAATAATTTTTGTTTTGGAATCCAAGGTATTTTTAAAATTCAGAATTAGGAATTCAGAACAAAAGTAGATCTCCAGGTAGTTCTCCCTTAAGCATTTTCAAAGTGCCCAACACATTTTTCTTTTCTTTTTTCCTCAGGGATTTCTGATTTACTTTGTATTTCAGAAACTACCAACTATTGACCAATTCAACAAGCCTACACAATATCTTTTAATTCAATGGAAATGTGGTTTATATTTCATGAAGTTTTTTACAAATATTTTATTTACCTTTATTTATTTACTTATTTTAATTTGACCAGAGGGTGAAAGAGTGAGAGAGTGAGCGAGCGAGAGAGAGAGAGGGAAAGTGAGAAAGCAAGTTGCTGGGTTAGGGGCTTGTACCGCAGTTAGTCATATGGGAGTCCAGCACCCTTAACTACCATGCCACTGACTGGCCCCCATAAAGTATTTTTATAAAGCTAAACAAAATATCATTGTCCTTAGTTTTATAGCGTTTTTCAGGTATTTTACAATACAAATATTTTAAAATTTATTTAATTGTATTTATTATTATTATTTATTTATTTTTAATTTGACCAGAGAGACACACAGAGAGAGAAAGTGAGAAAGCAAGTCACCAGGTCCAGGACTCAAATCGCTGTCTGTCATGTAGGAGTCTAGTGCCTTAACCACTATGTCACCTGCTGGGGCCCAACAGTAACTTTTAAAATATTTACATTAGTACTTTTGTTTCTGAAAATAAAATTATTTTGCTCTGATTTATTCTCCAAAAGAACTGCATGTCCAGTGTAGTCCACATTTATTGAATATGTATTTTGTGCCCCAACTGGGATAGGCACCAAGAATCTTTCTCATTGTAAGGTATTATGAAAAAGCACATGCAATTGGTCTTTGATTTTTCTACTTTTTAAAATTTGCTAGAGGGCATGTGTACTCACTAGAGAAAGAAAGAGAGGGACTGTAAGAAAGCACCCCTCATGGGGTACGGTCATACCGCAGTACCGTCTTCACTTCTCCCTCCTTTCAGGATTTTGGGCACACATGCACACCTGACTGGCATGTTTCTCCAGCTGCAGAGTCTGGGACTCAAAGTCTGTGGTTGTTTATGTGAGATCTAGCCATGTGTTGATCCAAGGTCTTTTGTTTATCTTACGTACTTTAAAAGTGTAAATTCCTTAGATAATCATAAAAACAACAAGAATTTATTGAACAATCACGTGCCAGGCACTGAACCAAGTTCAGATCATCATATTAGAGAAGTCTGAACGGAGACTATCATGGAGAGAGATAATGTATGCTTCATTTCGTTGGTGTGGACACTGAGAATCAGCAGTTACATGAGTCACAGAGCTAGTAGTTGATGGAGATGAACTTCGAACCCAGACTGATTTACTTTAAAACTTCATTTTGCTTCCCTTCCTCTATATATATATATATATATATATATATATATTGATTTTGAGAAAAGATTTTTGCTATAGGGCATGTGTGCTTGCTGGAGAGACAAAGACAGAGAGACAGAAAGCAAGAAATCACCCTCTGATGGAATGGCCATGCCACAATCCCTTCCCCTCCAATCTCCTCTCGCGATTTTGGGCACTCATGCACACATGCCCAGCATGAGTTTTAAACTGCCAGGTCTGGGATTTGAACTGTGGTCAACTGTGTGGGAATCCAGCAAAATAACCATTCTACCATCCGCTGATCCTAATAGTAATAAAATTAAATGAAAGGAAAGATTGTCCAAATGGTGGTTGTATAAAAGAGGTCACTCAATCCAGTTGAGTGGCAACTCTAGTAACATCATATATAATCATAGGGCTGGGATTGCAGTTTCTTCATTATTCACTAACGCAAGAGGACAAGCTTCTAGAGAGATGGGCCCAAGCATGTTACCTCCTTCCACACATTTTGCCTTTCTGCTAAATACATGTCTGATATTTTTTATCTGAACATGATGCCAAGAAAAGTGTAGAACACAATAAGCTACAGATGAATTACCCTAATAGGCTCCCCATGGTATTTGACTTTTTTTGAGGCTTTGTCAATTAAAAAAATTACTTAAGTAATAATTTAAAATGGCTTAAATGGTCATTTAAAATTGTATACATTTTTCATCCAACATTTTCAGCATATGAGATCAAGCAAGATTATTCCTTTTTTATGACAGTCATTAAATATTTTGTCTTATTTTGTGGAAAGCTTTTCTTCCTTTGAGTGAAACTGACCAAAGCATAGTCAAGAACCAACATATGTCAGCAATAAATGCATTATTTAAGGGCCATTATTATTATTTTTTTAATAGAGTGCGCACAGGATGGGGTGGGGGGAGAGAGAGAGGCACCCTCTGCAGAGTTTCATCACACCACGATCGCCCTCCTCAGCCCTCCATTGCCTCAGGACCCCAGTACCTATGCACCAGCCTG
The DNA here is from genome assembly GCF_000334495.1 of Tupaia belangeri chinensis. NCBI lineage: Eukaryota > Metazoa > Chordata > Mammalia > Scandentia > Tupaiidae > Tupaia > Tupaia belangeri. Next base: position 982,865 of record NW_006159722.1, read on the forward strand.
TGTGGCTCCAGGCCCACTTGGGATCTGAACCACTGTCAGCCACATGGCCTCCAGCCTTTCAGGGCACTGTGACACCATTGTGCCACAGCAACTGGATTGGGGCCTGGTTTGAGGGTACTCTGCAGACAGATCTTAAGGGCTGTGGCAACTGTCACATTGTGTGCTTTTCTTGTTTGAAGGGAAATTTCCCTCTAGTTACCTGACAGCAAGGCTGTCTTCAGAGCCCAGATGATTCTTATAAGATGTCGTTAAGCAATGGCAGGGCATGCCAGGATTGGTCTGTCACTGCCTGTCTCAATGACCATGGCAACCCACGGATGCCAGGGACTCATGCAGCCTTCCCAGCCCACCTGCCATCCACGGCCACTGGCCTCTGCCTTGCAATGTCAGAAAGGTCGACCCTCTGTACGACTTCTTGGTCTTTTCATAATTATGCCTTATAACTTAATATGTGCTGTATTTACCACTGAAATTAGATCCAGGGTGGAAGAAATGTAAAACAGCCCCTGCTTTGGGAGTTTGTAAATAATCTCTGCTTTGTTCAGCTTCCCCCAGGTCAGGCTCCTGTGTGGGGAGTAATTCCATATGGGAAATGAGTGCCATCTAAGTAAACCTTAAAGGGGATCTTGGCAATATCTCCTAAGCCATAAGGAAATCATTCTCAGCTTCTGGTGAGGATTTTCTGATAGTTTTGTTTGGTATGTATATTAAGAAGGGGAAAAACAAAACAAAACAAAACAAAAAAAACAACTAAACCCAAAGAGTCTTTTATGGATTAGGTCTCTAGGGTTCACTTGGAAATGGGTAATTGGGATCTAATGTGAGAAGAAATCTTCTAGACGGTAATTGAGGCTCATTATTCAGTACATTTCTTCATCTCTAATTTCCGATCCCAGCCCTTGCGTTAGTCACATGCCCCATTAGTTAGGCTAGACAGGACTTGCCCATGGTGCCATGCTAAACCTATTTTTTTATAAAAGGTCAGAGACACATGAACATCTGCAATTCTGTTACATAATTTAAGATTGTCAATAACTAAGAAAACTAATTCCAGGGTAGGAGGGAAAAGAGGCGAGAGCTAGCAGGTTTTACAGCTACTTAAAAAGTCTTTCAGTCGCATGTGCTTGTTTAAATACCCATATCTGCTGTATAATTAACCTTGCGGGGTTTCCTACTTAAAATTAAAATATGCGGAAGGTATCTTTTAATGTAAGATATAGAATGTTTTATTTTTGAAATTCATGTTTCCTTCTGGGATACTGCTACTGCTCCCAGTAATATGCCAAAAAGAAAGAAAATGGCTAAGAATTCTGCAACTCTTTCACACCCCCTTTAGTTGATTCAGGACCAGATTTCCTTCTATGTCATTGCTCCAAAATTTTACTTTTTTTCTAAACTCTCCCAACCTTGCAGATTTAATTTCATTTTACTTCAGGGACCGTTTCTGAATGATGAGGATTTAAATACAAAACAAAACAAAACAAAAAAAACAACTAAACCCAAAGAGTCTTTTATGGATTAGGTCTCTAGGGTTCACTTGGAAATGGGTAATTGGGATCTAATGTGAGAAGAAATCTTCTAGACGGTAATTGAGGCTCATTATTCAGTACATTTCTTCATCTCTAATTTCCGATCCCAGCCCTTGCGTTAGTCACATGCCCCATTAGTTAGGCTAGACAGGACTTGCCCATGGTGCCATGCTAAACCTATTTTTTTATAAAAGGTCAGAGACACATGAACATCTGCAATTCTGTTACATAATTTAAGATTGTCAATAACTAAGAAAACTAATTCCAGGGTAGGAGGGAAAAGAGGCGAGAGCTAGCAGGTTTTACAGCTACTTAAAAAGTCTTTCAGTCGCATGTGCTTGTTTAAATACCCATATCTGCTGTATAATTAACCTTGCGGGGTTTCCTACTTAAAATTAAAATATGCGGAAGGTATCTTTTAATGTAAGATATAGAATGTTTTATTTTTGAAATTCATGTTTCCTTCTGGGATACTGCTACTGCTCCCAGTAATATGCCAAAAAGAAAGAAAATGGCTAAGAATTCTGCAACTCTTTCACACCCCCTTTAGTTGATTCAGGACCAGATTTCCTTCTATGTCATTGCTCCAAAATTTTACTTTTTTTCTAAACTCTCCCAACCTTGCAGATTTAATTTCATTTTACTTCAGGGACCGTTTCTGAATGATGAGGATTTAAATATGCATATATATGCGTTGTATACTTATATATAAAACACCATTATGCCATTCTCATCCTTACCAAAATTAACAGTAACTTCCTATCACCTAATGCATGGCACTTTTAAAAGGCGGAGAATTCGATCAGGCATGACATTTTCCCCTTCTGTCTTTTAAAGACCACATGCCCCCCCCCACCCCTTGGAGATGTCCTGTCTTCACTTCATCCGCAGCTCTCTTCATGTTCCCCCTTTATTGTCTTTCTCTCATTTTTGACTCATTTGAGCATCCTCCCAGGATTTTCACATATACTAGTATATTTTGGCACACACATATACAGACACACGTGCACATGCGCTTTCTCGGACTGCCCAGCCTCCAGAACAGCGAGCCGGCTGAGCCGCTCTTGACTCAATCCTCACGGCAGCTGTGAGCGCACTGAAATCCTGAGCTCACTGAATCTTACTCTCGCGTGAAGTCTGGGTGTGTTATAGTTCTTCCTTCCTGAAATATTGTGGTATCCCTTCCCAGCATTTGACAATGTATCTGCATCTCTTTCCTTCTTTTCTGCCTGCTTATTTCGAGGCAGGTGACTTTTCTTCCTAAGAGTAGCTCCTCCCCCTCCATAAACACCATTAATAGATCCCTTCTTTTTTCTCTTCACTGCCTCCTTTGTTTCAGTGCCTGGACATGCTATAGTTTCTCAAATTTTATTATCTTTATGTTTATTTTTTGAGAGATTTTTGCTATAGGGCGTGTGCACTTGCCAGAGAGAGCGTGTGCACTTGCCAGAGAGACAGAGAGACAGAGAGTGAGAAATCACCCTCCCCCGCCCCCCACAGGGGATATGGCTATGGTGTAATCTCTTCTCCTCCATTCTCTTCTCTGGATTTTGGGCATGCCTACACATGAGCCTGGTGTGAGTTTTAAGCCACCAGGTTCGGGACTTGAACCATAGTTGACACATGGGAGACCAGTGCCTTAACCACTATGCCACCTGCTGGCCTTCAAGGTCTCTCAAATTTTAAAAGAAACCAAGAAAATAATCCAAGCAGTCTTTTGACTACCATCCTATCTCGCTCTTCCTCTTACCAACAAAAAAAAAGATTTGGGGACATTATTTGTTATACTCTCTACTTTTCCACCTTCTAAGGTATAATTTTTCTAAAATTTCCCTTTTCTCATGTTGTCCCTTAGGCCTAAGCCATTGTCAATTCCTCCTTGTCCTTGAACTGCATCCTGACCCTTTTCTTTGCTATATGAATATTCCTGTAATCTGTTTTTTTAAATCATTATTTTCAAAATCATCTCTGAGGGGCTAGCAGGTGGCATTGTGGTTAAGGTGCTGGACTCCCACATGTCTAACCATGCTTTGAGTCTCAGACCCAGCAGCCTGACAATCATTCTGGGCACATGTGCATGTGTGCCTCAAATCCCAAGAAAATGGAGAAGGGATTGTAGGGTGGTCATCCCCCTGGGGAGTGATTTCTCACTTTTTCTCTGGCGAGCACACACACCCTATAACAAAAACCTTAAAAAATATCTCTTATTCCTACCCCATTACTTGTCTATCAATCAGTCCACACTCAACACTGTTGCATTTGCTGTCCCCTGATCACATGGTAATAATTTTCTCACAGATAGAACAGCCAGTGTGTACATGTTTAAATGCTGGGTGAGACCTAGATGTGAATCTCAAGCTCTGCTGTTCACCAGACGTGTGACTTTGGGTACTCTCGCTCAGTTCTTTCCTCCGTAAAATGGGATACAAAGTATTTGCACCTCAAAAACTGTTGTGATCATCCAGTGAGGCAATGCCTATGGAACTCTCAGCATATAGCAAATGCTCAAAGAGGTTAGCTCTGGGACCAGCAGCTGGGATAATGGTTACGTCGCTGGACTCCCATGTAGCTGAACACGGTTTGAGTTGCAGACATGGTGGCCTCAAAATCAAGCTAGGTGCATGTGCATGTATGCTCAAATTCCCGAGAGGAGAACGGAGGAGAAGGGATTGCGGTGTGGCCATCGCCCTGGGGAGTGATTTCTTACTTTCTGTCTCTCTCTGTCTCTTTGGTGAGTGCATGGGCCAAATAGCAAAAATCTCTCTAAAAAACAAAGAGGTTAGTGCCTAATGTTAGAGGCCTCTAAGAATATGGTTTTGTAGTTTTCCATCTCCCCTTCATAATCATCTCATTGGCATTCACTGGACACTTACCACGTGCATCCACATAGTGACATTAGCTAGCCACTGGCACCAGATATAAAAAAGCATGTAGTCCCCAACTCAAGAGGCCTGCAGTTGGGGAGGTGGTGAGGGAGAGCCTGAATGTCCTTCATCCTTTCCTGGATGCCGCTCCTCTGAGGCCTGCCTCTGGCGGCCCTTTCTTAACTGACCCCTACCCTACTACCTTGGAACTCACTTCTGTCTGAATTCCAGATGTTCTTGGCCAACTTGGCAGCTCCTCCTTCTTGCTCTCTACTGTGTTTGTGGGGCTCTTTCCTTAGTGGTGAAGGTCCTCAGCACAAGGACTGTTCCATGTATCTTCTGTTATTCTAGCCCCAGCTTCCACAACTGCCTGACACATGATATGCACATGATAAATACATGTTGGCTGTGACTAAATGCTACCTCACAGATGATGATGTATTTTAGGCTATTGTCTCTTGGTTTACAGACAACATTATAAAACTACTTATGGCTTGGGCTTCCCCAAATAATATTCTGGATTTTATAAACATTATTAGAGTTTCTTCATTTTTTTTCAGGAGGGCATGGGGTGGTGAGAGTTGTAAGTTGGTTTCAACATTCAAATTTTATTTAAGTTTGGTTATGGGGCATGCACAATATGTGCACTTGCCAAAAAGAGAGGGGAAGGGGGAAAATAAGAAAGCACCTTCCCGAGGGGGATTGCCATGTCTCAATCCCTTCTCCTCCATTCTCCTCTTAAGATTATGGGTATGCACGTTCATGCACCTGGCATGTCTTTCAAGCTGCTAGGTCCAGGACTTAACAATGCAGTTTGCCAGGTGGGATCCAGCCCCCTTAACCACCTCACCATCCACTGTCCCACAATATTCTGATTTTAACACTGAAACAGTAATCATTCTGAGTCTCGTCCATATTAATGAGTTTTTATTTTCAAGTTTATTTTTCATGAGAGAGAGACAGGCATCCCAAACAAGGTCTTGCTCTGATACATCCCCAGTCTCAGCCTGATCTGACCATGGTCAGGAACTGCCATCATTCAGTAATTAAACAAAATGACAAACATAAAGGGAGCACCTGATATATGTTCTCTAGGTCTTTTAGAAAACATAGAGTGGTTCCTTTGGCAACAGATATGCCAATCTGCAAGAAAGGTGATATTGTAGACATTAAGGGACTAGGTACTGTTCAAAAAGGATTGTCCCACAAATGTTACCATGGCAAAACTGGAAGAGTCTACAATGTTACCCAGCATGCTGTTAGCATTGTTGTAAACAAACAAGTTAAGGGCAAGATTCTTGTCAAAAGAATTAATGTGCATATTGAGCAGGTTAAGCATTCTAAGAGCAGAGATATTTTCCTATAATGCGCTCAATATGCATATTAAGCATTCTGAGAGGAGAGATAGCTTCCTAAAATGTGTGAAGGAAAATGACCAGAAAAAGAAGGAAGCCAAAGGGAAAGTACCTGAGTTCAACTAAAGCACCAGCCTGCTCCACACAGAAAAGTACACTTTGTCAGAACCAATGGGAAGAAGCCTGAGCCGGTTCTGGTCAAAGGGACTAGAAGCCACATTTTTCTAACCTAGTCGTCAGTCTTTGGACACTTAGGTTGATTCGATGTCTTAGCTGTTTTAAATGATGCTGCAATAAAGATGAATATGTGAATATTTTTTGGACTTAGTAATTTCCTGTCCTGTTCTTTGGGTAAATAGCAGTGCAATTACTGGGTCACATGGCTATTCTATTTGTAACTTTGTAAATGAGTAAATGGTTGTACTAATTTACATTCCCACTAACAGTGCAAGAGGGTTCCCTTATCACCACAAGTGAGTCAGCTTCTTGCTGCTCTTTGTTTTTTGGATCATAGCCATTGTGACTGGGGTTAGGTGATACCTTTCTGTGGTTTGATTTGCATTTCCCTTATGATAAGAGGTATTGAACATTTTTCAAATGCTTTTTCCATTAATATGTCTTCCTTTGGGAGCTGTCTGTTCAGTTCAATTGCCCATTTTAAAACTGGATTACTAGTTTTTCTGTAGGTAGATTGCCTATACATTCTCGTTATTAACTCCTTATCTGCTTTATAGTTTCCAAATATTTTCTCCCATTCTGTGGGTTGTCTCTTTATTTACTGTTTCCTTTGCTGTGCAGAAGCGTTTTAGTTTGATGTAATCTCACTTACCTATTTTTGGAATTGTTACCCATACTTTAGGGAAGTTAAGAAATCTTTGCCTACTCCAATGTCTTCAAGTATTTCCTGTGTATTCCACAAATAATTTTATTTGAAGCTTTACATTTAGTTCTTTTTAAAAATAATTATTTAATTAATTAATTGTACTTTGACCATAGAGAGAGTAACATAGGGAAAGTGGGAAATCAAGCTGCCAGGTCTGGGACTTGAACCGGTCAGCCAGATGGGAGTCAGCACCTTACCCACCATGCCACCTGTTGACCCCAACATTTAGATATTCAATCCATTTTGAGTTGATTTTTGTTAATGGGGAGAGAGATAAGTCTAGTTTCATTTTTTTTTTTTAAGAGAGAATTTTGTTGGAGGGCATGTATGCTTGTTGGAGAGAGAGAGAGAGAGAAAGAGAGAGACAGAGAAAAAAAGAAGTGAGAAATAACCCCCTGGGGAGATGGCCACACTGCACTTCCTTCTCCATTTTCCTCTCACAGTTTTGGGCATGCACACATGCTCAACATGAGATTTAAGTCATCGGGTCCAGTACTCAAACTGTGGTTAACTATGTGGGAGTCCAGTGACATAAATAACCATTATGTCATCAGCTAGTCCCTAGTTTCATTTTTTGCAGATGGATATCTAGTTTTCTTAGCACCATTTGCTGGAAATGCTTTCTTTACTTCCCTGTATCTTTATAGGGTTTATTTATGGATTCTCTATTCTGATCCATTGGTCTATTTGTCTGTTTTTGTGCCAGTATGATGTTGTTTTGATGATCACAGCTTTGTAATACATTTTGAGGTTGAGTAATGAGATACATGAAACGTCATTCTTTTTGCACAGTACTTCCTTGGTGATATGGAGTCTTTTATGATTCCAGACCAATTTTATGTTTTTTTAAATTAATATTATTTTTGTGAAAAATGTTACTGGTAATTTGATAGCAATAGAATTGAATTTGTAAAATAATTTGAATAGACTATTTTAATTATACTGATTCTTACAATCCAAGAACAAGAGATGTCTTTTCATTTTTTCCCATATTTCTCTTTTATCACTTACTTTTCTTGAACATATTTTTAATAGTTTTTACTTGCTTCCTTTGGGTTTTTTAGGTAGGCAATATTTATTTTCCAATATTTAAACACTTTTAAATGTCGAGATTAGCAAATTTTTAAAAGTCCATAGTCAGCACCTAATTCTATTAAATAACTTTTTGGCACTTAAAATTTTAGTACATTTCCTTCCTAATTTTTAAATTTAAAACATTTTTCCCAACGTTGAAACATTTTTGCTTTTTTGATTCAAATCTTGCGTGGTCATATTATTCTTCTAATATACTGCTATATTCAGTGTCCTAATTCTTACCTTCAGATCTTGCCCTCTATATTTTCAGTTGTAGTTCATTATCTTGTTTTTGTTTGTATTTAAATGTGAGTTCTTTGAGAGTGGTACCATACATTATTCAGCCATAATGCCCCACCTCAGACATAACACCAGCTGCTTAGCAGATGCTAAAGCTATGCCAATATTCACGCTCTCAAGATCTGGATTTAAACCTCATTTCTGATTTTTAAAAACAACATGGACTAGTTACTTAATATTATGCTTGTGTCTTTATTTGTAATCGTGATATTACCTTCTGAAAGAGCTGGTGTGATGATTAAATGGAAGAACATATATATTGATTATATACTTTAGAGCACAGGAGGGTGTTAAGGTTAGCTCACTTTCTTTTCCCTTTGAAATAAAAAATAACTGGAATTTATCTCTCTTGGCAGGGGTTTCACAACAATCCAAGAATTTCTTCACAGATAAGATTATAGATGACTTTTAACCTCCACATTCTCACCGCAAAATGATCAGATAGATGACAGTTTTCTTTTGATCACTGTCATCAAATAAATATTTGTTGGGGAGCTTATCATTACAACTTCAGAAAAACTTAATAGAGTATAGATGCCAGGACCAATACATTTATGTTGAAATTATGGGTTATCACTCATGTTTCTATTTTAACCACACATATCTATTTTTACTTTTTTAGACTATCCCTTATTTGTCTAGATAAAGTAGAATTGACACTGATTTGTTAAGTCACTAGCTCAGCAGTAAGCTTGAGAATTTTATGAGTGGTTTAGTTTGGACTTTTTATTTCTACAATAAGAGAGAAAAAAAATTGAACCTTTAAACCTGAACACAAACTTAAATATTAATATTTTTATATGCAGGAGAATAAATGCTATTACCTATGCATGAAGCTGAATCAATGGCTCATTTAAACCCTATGGTGTCATCCTGCCAAATGGTTTCAAACAGTAATACAAAGCCCAGATGAAACTAAGATGAGATAGTAGAAATTGTGACAGGGCTATTTTTGAAATGATGCTCTTAGGAAAAGCTGCTGATTGAAATCAATACCTCAAGACCCGGAATTTGAAAAGACCATTTCTGAGACCTGAGAGGGTCACTGAATAGAAGTGTCAGTTGATGGTATTCAGACCATGCAATTGCTTTCACCAAGGTGCCTCTGTGTTTACTTAAGTGACTTGCGGTAGCTGGTGGCTGAGCATACATTGAGAGAGTCTCCCTCGACTCAGGCTCAGGGGAGGACAGGAGACTAGAGAGGACATTGCCTGTGGTTTAAATGAGTAAGTCCTAGTGTGCTATATTGAAGGAAATGAATTGAACTGGATTTTTTTTTTATTTATCCCCTAGAAAAGAAATCAATGGAGGGTATGAACAATATAAACCTTTTAAATATTAAAAAAATAGTGTATCCCACATCTTGTAGTATTCATTTCAAACCAAGTTCCATTTAATAAATTAGAATAGATTAGAAAAAATTTATTTGCACAGATTTATGCTAATGTTTCCAATTTCCTCCAAGGCACATGGATTCGTTCTCCTTTTGTTAAGTGTGATATTGTATTTGTGGTGATGTCCTGGGGTGGGAGGTAACACTGAAGCTATTCATGCAATCGCAGATTGCTTTATGTAGAAGTTGCCAGATCACGTAATTATAATGAGTAAGAATGTAGACTGTTTTGTGGGAAGAAACATAGTTTTTAATAAATATTAGCCTTTCAGTTTTTACTGCACTAGGTTTTAAATGATAAATTATTAGAAAATCTGATTTGTCTCGTTTTGTACATCCACGGGATAAATCACCTTTCACCACCCTTCACATATGTGGTGTATCTAAATAATTAGTTTTGTGGTCTATGTTTAGGATTGTCCATTTGAATGAATTGTGTCCTTTAATTCCAAGTGCTCTGAACCTAGCTCTCCACTTTCCCATTGACCCCTGGGACTATTCCAGATTCCTGTGCATGTCATAGGTACCAGTGACCATCACAGTCAGAGGAGTAATAGTCGTATGAACTTGGCTACATGGTATATGTGAAAGGAGCTTTACAAGTGGAATCTAGGTTTTAAAGTGTCAGAAAAAGAGTTTGAAAATCACGCTGTCCACCAGTTGCTTCAGTTGTGTTAAAACAGTGTTAAAAGGGTGGACTGTTGTTGCCGCCACTGTTCTGAGAAACTCCCAGTGGAGAAGTTTGTGAACACAGCTAGAGTGAGAGGTTAAGACAAGGTCCGGGGTCAGGAGCACCAGAAGGAGAGAAAGCAGTAAGGGGGTCTCACAGGTCATCTGTGTCAGTGAACCAGCTTATCTGACCTTGACTCAGAGCCTGATTCTTGGACATTTACACCATGAGATTACTCTAGCTATGAGAACTCTGCCTATGAGACCCCTCCCCCATGTAAGTTTGCCTATTAGAACATATCTATCTATCTATGTATCTATGTATCTATCTATCATCTATTTCTCTCTCTCTCTATATATATATAGAGAGAGAGAGGCAGAAAGTTTAACTGGGGAAATTTTCTGCCATTTATTTTATTTTATTGTATTTTAATTTCTTAATGAGTGAGAGAGAAGGGCTAGAGAGAGAGAGACCCAGCAAGGTCCTAATGCTGAGATCCACCCCTGGCCTCAGCCAGCCCTGGATCATGGGCAAGCACATGCCCTATGTCCTTAAGGAGAGCTCCTGACTTGAACTCGGAGTGTCCCATGTGGGGTTACTTTCTGCCTTTAGATTTTTTGAATCTAAGAGCTGATAAAATCATATAGCCTAAATATGACCATAAGGTGAAGGTCTTCTAATTCACTGTCACACCAACAATGTGACTTTGAGCAGTCTTTGAACTCTTTGTGGTATCCTCAACTGTAATATGGGGAAACAAGAACCCACTTTAAAGGTTTGGTAAAGGAATTATAAAATTAATGTCTTCAAAGCATATAAATACATTACCTAGGACATAATTAGTTCATCACTCAAGAAATAATATTATGGTTAATACTGAGATTATTATAACTTCTATTCTTTGATCTAAATTCTACAATTTCTGTTTCTAGGGTTATACTGAAGTCAGAATTAGTATTTATGCATATTTTTAGTTCAGGGAATTTTAAAGGACATTGTATCTCAAATGCATTCTTTATTAAAAGAAAAAAGCACTGGAATGTATGTGATAGTTTTATTTTTATTGCAGTTCTTTAGTGGAATTTCAATATTATTAAACATGTTTTATGTTTACAGAATTATTTAGGATATAATCAAGAATTCCATAATACTGTCTTCATAAATGGGCACTGTTTTAAAAACTAGGCATAATTGAGAGAGAGAGAGAGAGAGGCAGAAAGTTTAACTGGGGAAATTTTCTGCCATTTATTTTATTTTATTGTATTTTAATTTCTTAATGAGTGAGAGAGAAGGGCTAGAGAGAGAGAGACCCAGCAAGGTCCTAATGCTGAGATCCACCCCTGGCCTCAGCCAGCCCTGGATCATGGGCAAGCACATGCCCTATGTCCTTAAGGAGAGCTCCTGACTTGAACTCGGAGTGTCCCATGTGGGGTTACTTTCTGCCTTTAGATTTTTTGAATCTAAGAGCTGATAAAATCATATAGCCTAAATATGACCATAAGGTGAAGGTCTTCTAATTCACTGTCACACCAACAATGTGACTTTGAGCAGTCTTTGAACTCTTTGTGGTATCCTCAACTGTAATATGGGGAAACAAGAACCCACTTTAAAGGTTTGGTAAAGGAATTATAAAATTAATGTCTTCAAAGCATATAAATACATTACCTAGGACATAATTAGTTCATCACTCAAGAAATAATATTATGGTTAATACTGAGATTATTATAACTTCTATTCTTTGATCTAAATTCTACAATTTCTGTTTCTAGGGTTATACTGAAGTCAGAATTAGTATTTATGCATATTTTTAGTTCAGGGAATTTTAAAGGACATTGTATCTCAAATGCATTCTTTATTAAAAGAAAAAAGCACTGGAATGTATGTGATAGTTTTATTTTTATTGCAGTTCTTTAGTGGAATTTCAATATTATTAAACATGTTTTATGTTTACAGAATTATTTAGGATATAATCAAGAATTCCATAATACTGTCTTCATAAATGGGCACTGTTTTAAAAACTAGGCATAATTAGCAGGAAGATATTCATAGTGTAGGCCTGACATTATTATGACTGCAATATAAATTCCACGAGGTGGAGAAGACTTGGAGAAAGAAGGCTACAGATTTATCATAGTATGATGCATTTGCAATATGGGTTGTACTTATCTTTTTATTTGCCACAGACAATGTAAATTAGGAACATCTGAATGAGGATTCAAATAATTTAGCATCTGTAGCTCACTATAAAATATGCTGTTCTCATGTCCAGAGAGGAACAGAAATTTTATTGCTTTCTAACTCTACTGATATGACTTGGCCAGGAGCCCCAGGGGTAGCTTCTTATAGTGATGGACAGGGAGTCATCCTGAAGAAAAAATGGGGAAATTGCAGTTGATCACATCATTATTTCCTCCTTTTCTCCCTTTACTGCTCTAAAGGATATACTATGCTTTAATCAAGATCTTACCAAGAATAAAATCCTTTAGAGGGGATAAAGTTGGGTTAATGATGTCTTTAACTCATTTCCTACCTTCCTGTTCTTTTTTCCTCTCTTGCTAAAACAGTAAGTTTTAAGAAATATAATCTAGCAATTAAGCATTTAAGTTCATATATACATCTGAGACTTGTTGGGGTGTCTTTAATGGCTGTACGCACTCCTGGTTGGATAACTTTCCTAGCACGTATGAACTCTGTTGTGTTCCAAGCACAGAGCTAACCACCATGGCAATAGGGAGAGGGAAGAGGGACTACAACAAGGCTGAAGACTTATCATAGATGACCATGTTTTCTCTTCTCACAAACCTTATTATCCCCATTTGACATATGAGTAAACTGAAGTATGAAGTTTTTTTTAAAGTTTATTTATGAGCATGAGAGAAAGAGAGAGAGAACTCTTAACAGAGTCTTGACACTGCAATCCACCTCATACCTTTAGCCAGCCTGGGATCTTGGGCAAATGAGTGACCAGTGTATTCAGGGAGGTCTCCAGACTAGGACTAGGAACTTTCCCATGTGGGAATTCCTTGCAGAGCATCACAGTTTACCATCATGCCACCATCTGGTCCCTATGCTTGAATATTTTCCAATGACTTATTCTAGGTCACTTGGGTCACAAGGCCGATTTTTCATTTTATAACCAAGGTGAAGTATCAAAATTTGGTTAAGGGGAAAGCTGTGGTCCTATATGAGGGTAGTGGGCTTCTTGAACATTTTGGGAAAACCTAAACTGCCACAGTAGCTGTGAACAAATGGTAACTGTGAAATGACCATGACAAGAATATATACACTGGGAGTGTAGATGGATGACCAAAGAGCATTCAGCTAGAAGCAGGGGCAAGGGAGAGAACATAAAGAGTGTTGTCTCATCAAGACCTTGGCCTGAACATCTAAGCCAAGAGACATGCTCCACCTTCATGCATGTTGGTGTGGCAGACATTGGAAGATGGTCCTTTCCTCATTTACTCTGAGTGGCTGGGTGAATTTTTAAAGTGGCCTTCCGAATCTTCTCATTACATAATTGGGAAAGTTTGAGTAAAGCTGCAGACTCTCAGGTCAGAGAGATCCCGTCACTGCTGTCTAATCTGCAATCTGACTAAAGCATTTCCCAACTGTCTGATAGTCCCACTGGGGACAAAGGAGTTTCTTCTTGCTGTACCCATTTAGCAACAAACAACAGCTGGGTAGTGTTGATCCAATTAAGCCACTAATTTGCAAGTGGCTCTAAGCAGACCTGAGGAATCCCAGGACTTTCTCTTAGGTCTGTGTGTGGAGCTCAGAAAGTGGAAATACGATGTCCCTCTGGCCTCCCAGGCTACCATGAGAGCTTCAGCTTAATGCGGAACTGATTTCTTTCTTTGAGCGATAATAGCAAAGCAAGCACTTCAAAAAGACCAATCCATCTCCTCTCCATAAAACGTTAATACCCTTCAATGTACAAAAAAGAGAACAAGCTTCTTACCCTTTGCATGCAAACACCAACAGAGAAAAGAAAAAAAAAAAAGACCAAGAACATTTGAATATCCGTTTTTACAATCCATTCGTTACCCATTTATCCCATACTGTAAGAAAGCCCATCCTCTCTATGGCTTGCCTGTAAGCTTGAGCTTTGCTTATTCCTGGGGGAGGGGAGTAGACATCATCCTCAGTAGAACAACCCCTCCTCAGCCCTCCCTAGCAGTATGGCTGATGGGGCGCCTACCGCCTGGACATTGACTGTGCTCCTTCACATAAAAGCCCACTCCCCTGAGTGGAATCAGTATCACACATTTGGGAGGGGGAATACCGTTTTCAAGATAAATGTGAGCATGAATTTCTGAAGCACCTGTAGACTGTCATCCATTCTGCCCAGGCCCCTCTTGGGAGATGACAACATTGGACTCTTAGATTCACCGATGTTATGTATTACTCAGGGCCTGACTGATGCTTGCTTGGCATATGCAGTCACTTTCAGAGGGATGAATTTTTGTGTGGAGAGAGGTCAGAAAAGAATTAGTGTACAGTTTCCTTAGTTTCATCTTTTCCTGTTTTGACACCATGTGAGAGAATCAAGGACAAGTTCTTTTGTCTTGGTTGGTATCTCAGCAAAGATAGCAAACTGCATTCCATTCAGGAGGAAACCACAGGCCTTCAGAAGAGAAGAGGAAAGGACCTACATTGCATATTCTCAATAAAAGTTGGAACTAAATTACTGGTATTAGAGAGGGAATAACACTGGTATATTACCCTAACTTTATCACACATTCCTAGTGCAGGAAGGTTCTTGGACTAATTAGTTTAATCATCTATTTGTTTAATAATAATTATTAACATTTATCAAATACTACAGGGTAAACCCTGTGCTGAGGATTTTATATGTTGTATATATTCTTGGATGCTCACTATGTTCCTATAAATTAAATACTATTATTATTTTCATTGTGAAGACCAAGCTAACTGAGGGTCTGGGAAATTAAATGTTTGCTTAAGTTCTCACTGCAAATTAGTGATATGGCTGAGATTTTAAAACTAGCTCTAATTCTAGAGCTAATGGTCTGAACCACAGATTACAGAAACCAAGGGACAGCTATGCCCACAGTTTTATCCTTGTAAAACTAGGGCACCACATAGTCACCTGAACTTCTGGTGTGTCGGGTGAGTGGGAGAGTTTATTGATGATATCAAACAATGTCAGTCATACATCAGTCATACATCAGTCATACATTCTACCAAAAAAAAAAAAATGGAGAAGTTTCTGTTTTTAAAATGTGCTTAATGGAGACTCCTGAAATATTAAGACAAGAAGGCATTTTAAAGCTGAGGTGTGTCCTGGCATGTTCAGGGAAGCTATGCTCTAAACTCCATCTCCTAGACTCCCAAAATATTCAGACAAGGTAGGGCATTCTCCATCTTTTCTCTGTCTCTGGCTGTCTGACTGTCTGTCTTGCACTCACTCTCTTTAAATTTTTTATTTTTTTAAAAAAAATTTTCAATCACTTCTCCTCACCTTGGGCCTTTTTATTCACTTGCTAATTCCAGAAGCCATTTTAAAGCTGAGGTGTGTACTGGCATGTTGGTGTGGCATGTGGTTTTCATTTTTTATGTGTAAAATTTTTTTTCCTCTTTTTTTGGTAGTATTCTAGATTTTTTTTCTTTTTCTTATTTTTTTTAACCTTACTTTCACACTCTAAGTTTCACTCTTCACACCCTGAATGTCTATATAGGCTAGGTACACTAAAGTAGCCAAGCATCTGAAAACTTTTAGAGTCATTGAAATCCTTACCTTTTATTGAACCTCCTCTTTAATGAAGAAATTTCTTTTTGTAAGTCTGAACTAATCTTTCTGTGGATCCCACATTGTGAAGCACAGTGGAGGATAGATTTTGTCCCAAAATGACCAGAAGCAACCACAGAGACACAAGAAACATGAGAAATCAGGAAAATATCTCTCCCCTGAAGGAAAAGAACAATCCCTCATCATCCACAGACAGTACGTAGAACTCATGGAAATATCTGATAGAGAATTCAGAATATGCATAGTGACAAAGCTAAATGAGATGGAAGAGCTGAGAGATAATGAACTCCAGAAGATGCAGGAGAAAAGAGACAACGAGGTCCAGGAGGTGTTGAAGTTCTTCCATGACCTAAAAGAGGAAATACAAACCATAAAAAGTAATCAAATGGAACTTTTAGAGATGAAGGCTGTCATTCAGGAAATCAAAACCTCCCTCAAAAGTATTAAAAGCATATTAGTCCATACAGAAAATAGGATCTTGGATAATGAAGGCAAAACCTCGGATTTAGAAAAAAACAACCAAAACAATTGTGAAAACAATCCCCCCTGGGAACCAGCAGTTAGCGTAATGGCTATGTCGCTGGACTCCCACATAGTCGACTGTGGTTTGCGTCCCAGACTCGGCTTAAAACTCACGCTGGGCGCATGTGTGTGCGTGCCCAAGATCCCGAGAGGAGAATGGAGGAGAAGGGATTGCGGCGTTACCATCCCCC
>NW_006159722.1:999750-1036617 GCF_000334495.1 Tupaia belangeri chinensis
AGACTGGCCAAATCTACAGACAAAGACAAGATACTAAAATTGGCAAGAGAGAAACATCAGATTACTTATAAAGGTTATCCAATCAGGCTAACCTCAGACTTCTCATCAGAAACAATGCAAGCAAGGAAAGAATGGGAAAATATATTCAAAGTGTTAAGTGAAAAACAGTTTCAACCAAGAATACTATACCTGACAAGATTATCTTTCATATGGAAATAAAGGATAAAAACATTTTCAGATAAATAAGACCTGAAAGAATTTGCCAATAGCAGACCCACTCTCTTCGAGAAGTTCTGAAAGTGCTCTACCAGGAAAAATAAAGATACATACAGAAATAAGAGAACAAAAGGCAACCAAGAAAATGACCAATTTAATGCTAGGGACAAGAAATATCAATAATAATGTTGAAAGTTAACTTCCAGTATTTAAAGAAAAGATTGGACCACAGCAACACTGCATCTTCAACAGAAGAAAGTTTGAACATAAGGCTGAACTGGTAAAATAAAGTTTTATAACTTTTGAGTAAAATAGTATTGATTTTTTTTACTATGCTTTGTTTTCCCAATGTAAGCATTTTACTTTCTTTTGAGGTGTTGTTAGGTATAGCAATTTGTTAAAATATTTTTATTGCTTGTTTCTTTAAGTGGAAACATAAACTTTTCTTCTTTCCTGACCCCTCTGGAATTCAAAAATATTTGGGAATATTCCTATTTTGTGACAGAAGGTTTATTTGCATAAGTTCAATAATGCTTGTTGCATTGAATCAAAAATTGGAAATATTCATTATTGGACAGGGAATGTCATACCTGAAGATTAATCGGAAAACTATGGAACTAAGGTGGATCTCAAGTAAGCCAACAGAAGTTCTTAGAAAGATGGCCTGGTACCATAAATAGTTCTGCCTGGCAGAGAGGATTAGAGAAGATTTATGAAAGAATTTATAACATAAAATAACCTAGACTTTTCCAGCCCAGCATTGTAATCAGTAGAGATTGTAAAAGAGCAACCATACCAAAAGATTATCTTGAGAAAGACTTTGAAGGAAGAAAAAGAGACTGATCTTTGCTAGCAGATGGTATATTCCAGAATACTTTGTAGGCAGGGCTGAATTGAGAAAGTCTATGTGTAACTAGTGTGCTGGGCATTTGCTCTTCAACAATTTGAAGAGTTGACGTAAATATTTTCTTAAAAATCTTTAAAACCATACTTTAAAAACATGAAAAAAATTTAGTTTGTTACAGAGTCACAAACAAAATTATAAGAAATATTCTGAGGGAATAGCAGTTGGTGGTGTGGTTAAGAATGCTGAACTACACATGGCTGACTGCGGTTCAAGTCCCAGACCTGGCTGCTTGCTTTCTCACTTTCCCTCTTTCTCCTTCTCTCTCTCATTCTGTCATTTAGTAAAATTAAAATAAATAAATTAAGTAAATAAAGTTAAATGGAAAATAATGTTAAAAATATTTTTAACATTATTTTTAAAATTCAGTATTCTGAAATTTTGAAAGTTGTTTATTAACTGTCAAGAAATGTAGAGTATGAACAAAAGTTTTTTGATATGTAAAGTAAATGTGGGAAAACGTAAAAATAAATAAGTAAATAAAAAAGGGAAAAAATAAAATGTACTTAATGTATCATTCACTTAAACATTAAAGTATGTTTAGAAATATATAACTAAGATTATCAGCTCTGACAGAATATATGTGTGTGAATTAGATGGAGTTTGGGCCTGAGAAAGAAAAACAGCAGGGGATAATTTCAGAGTGTTTGTACTTTGGGAGGTTCGTGGAGATAAGAAGTAAGCACTGGGTCTACATGAGATTTTATCACTAGACATTGCATACATTTTGTGTTAGTGTGTGTTTGTGTGTGTGTATATGTGTGTGTGTTTGGCTTTTGTCATTGCTGCATGCACTTGCTGGAGAGAGAGAGAGACAGAAAGTCGGAGAGAGTGGGAGTGAGAAATCACCCCGAGGGAAGATGACCATGCCACAATCTCTTCTCCTCCATTCTGCTCTAAGGATTTTGGCCATAAGCTGCCAGGTCTGGGACCAAACTGTGGCTGGCCATGTTGGAGTCCAGCACCATAGCCACCAGGCCACTTGCTGGACTAGCATTACATACATGTTTTGAAAAAAATCACACTGTATTTCACAAAGATGTACAAGTTCATGTAAATTAGAAAAAATAATAAAAATTATTAATTTTTAGAGAGAGATTTTTGCTATAGGATATGTGTGTTATCCAGAGAGCCAGAGAGAAAGAGAGACAGAAATTAAGAAATCACTACCTGAGAGGATGGCCATGTCGCAATCCCCTCTCCTCCATTCTCCTCTTGGGTACATACACACACACACACACACACGCCCAAAGTGAGTTTTAAGCCACCGGGTCTAGGATTCGAATCACGGTCAGCTACGTGGGAGTTCAGTGATGCAATCATCACACCATCTACTGGCCACCCCCCCAAAAAAATTATTTAAAAAAAGATGTCATGGACCTGGAAAGACCATCTGACTCTTCACTTTGTGAAACCTGAAACCCTTCCTAGTGAGCAGTTCATTGCTGTGAGCCCGTTAGAATGGGGAAACCATAGCCTCATCAGCCATTTGCTCATTAGAGAGAGAGTACCTGTTTTCTTTCTCATTGAACAACTATTTTATGTGCTATGGAAGTGGGAAAATATGCAAGAAACGCAGTAAGTAAACAATGGGTGAGGGGAAATATTCAGAAAGGTAAATACTCATGCATATGTCAGTTGGGTCAGGGCAGACTTTAAGTGCAAACTTAACATTTCTTTTAGAGGTCTGTGAAATTAGACTCCTTCACAGAATCTGAGCTAATCTTTGGGTTATTTTTGTAATCATGTAGAAATATTTGTCCATAGCTTTATCTAAGTTATTTGACATCAATGACATTAATTTAGTAAATATGAACCCAAGATTTTGCCCTAAGGACAGTTGGTATAGGGAAAAAAAAAATTTTGGAGAAAGTTTCTGATGATGGAAAACTTGCTATAACATTAATGACTGGAATGTGGAAAATCACCATTCACAAGCCAATTCTGGAAAGAAGAGTGGTAACAATAATAAAATTAGAAACAATACCATCTAGTATATATATAATCATTTATAGTTTACGAATTCATTTAAAATAGATCTCATTGATTCTCTTAAAACCTTGTGAGGCAGACTGGGCAGATGTCATCATCTGTGTTTTATAAATGAGAAAATGAGAGAGAAGTGAGGTGATTTTCATAAGGCCCCACAATAGGACTTGAGCTTAGATCCTCTAATTCAAGTTAGAAGATCCACTATGTGCTAGGGCAGTACAAACTCTACCATAACAAGCAAGTATTACTGAAGTCTTTATTTGAGATTCAGGTTTACTAATAACTTAGGTTTATACACTAGTAAAAAACTTTTTCTCCTTTCGTAATAATTATTTTTTTCTGCTTTAGAAATGCATGTTCATTGTAGAAGTTTAGAAATAAAACAGGAACTACACAATTTTCACAATCTTATCAGCCAGATATAACCATTCTTGTCATTTTGGTACATTTGCTTCTGGTGTTTATCATCAGAAAAGTCAGGATGTATTTTTCTATGCAAAAATGAGTCATGACTTTTCCAATGACCCAATATTTTTATATTTATCCTCCTTTATCTCTGTATCTATCTATCATCTATCTATCTTTAGCTCTGTCATTGTATCTTTATCTCTGTCTCTATGTATCAATGTATCATCTATCTATATTTATGTCTTTATATCTATTTATCTGATGGATGTATAATATATACTGTTTGATATCCTGTCCTTGGTAAGCCTTTTCCTGTAACAAAAAGGCAGTTCTAGTTGATAGTCAATTAATGCTATAAATAATTCTTTTGAAGATAAATATGGGAAGCATAAGTAATCTGTGACCTGAAAAAAGTAGGAATGGATGAAGATCTTGCTGAATCAAGTCAGTTTCTGTTCATGTGATTAGTAACAGAAGCTCAAGATTTTTTTTTTTTCTAGTTGAATATACTTGACACCCGGCACACAATCCTGTGACACACGGTAGGGAGCTGTACACCCTTTGTGTGCTCTGATGAGTTTTTTTTTTTTTTTTTTCCTTAATGGACTGAAGTTTAGAACATTTTGCTTGTCTTTTTTACTTGTTAAAAATTGTCACCCAGAGCTGGACGTTGCTCGGTGAAGGCCTCTGTCTTAATCTGTTTGAGCTGCTGTTAACAGAGTATCATAGACTGGGTGGTTTATAAACAAGAGAACATTACTTTTCACAGTCTGAGGATCCGGAAGTGCAAGATAAGGCAATGGTAGATTAGGTGTCTCCTGAGGGCCCTCCTTCTGGCTCATGGCTGGCTGGCTGTCTTCTCATGGTAACTTCACATGCCAGAATGGGCCAGGAGCTCTCCACAGCCTCTGTTTTTAAGAGCAATACTCTCATTCAAAAGGGCACTTTTTCTATGACCTAATCACTTTCCAAAGGCACCACCTCCTGATACCCTCTAGTTGGCGACTAAGTTTCAACATGAATTTTGGGAGGACACAAATATTCAGTTTGTGGTAGCCTCTTTAATGATACTAACATCTCAATGATAAATTTTTTTCATAATGTTGAAATTATGAAGACATCAACAGTTGATGAGATTTGAAGATTGTTTTTGGAGGGTACTAATGAAGGGTGAGGACTGTATAAATTTTCTGTTGTTGTGTAACAATTGTCACAAATGTAGTGGCCTAACAATGTCCATTTATTAGCTCATAGATCTGTAGTTCAGAAATCTGGGCAGGCAGCTTCTCTTCTCAGGGTCTCACAAGACTAATCACAGTATAGGCCAGGCAGGATTTTTATCTGGAAGCTCTATGGAAAAATCGGGCTCTAAGCTCATTTAAGTTATCTATAGGTCAAGTTCAGTTCCTTGTGGCTGTAAGACTGAGGTTCCTGTCCCTTAGTGCCAACTGTCAGCTGGGAGCTTCTCTCTATTCCTAAATTCTGCCCTCTTTCCTGGACCTGCTGGACCCCTTTATCTTTAAATCAGAAACAGCCCAAACAAT
This sequence comes from Tupaia belangeri chinensis, assembly GCF_000334495.1. Classification (NCBI taxonomy): domain Eukaryota; kingdom Metazoa; phylum Chordata; class Mammalia; order Scandentia; family Tupaiidae; genus Tupaia; species Tupaia belangeri. The sequence continues at coordinate 1,004,815 of NW_006159722.1, forward strand.
TTCCCTTAGGCTTTGAATCTCTGACTTCCTTTTCGGTCCCCAGCCAGAGAAAACTCTGCTTTTGGGTTGCTCACCTGATGGTGCCAAATCCACCAAAATCTGTGTTTCTTTTTTTTTTGGCGAGGTTTTCGCTATAGGGCGCGTGCGCTCGCCAGACAGACAGAGAGAGACAGAGAGACAGAAAGAGAGAAATCACCCCCCAGGAGGGATGGTCACGCTGCAATCCTTTCTCCTCCATTCTCCTCTCAGGATCTTGGGCACGCACGCACATGTGTCCGGCGTGAGTTTTAAGCCACCGGGTCTGGGACGCAAACCCCGGTCGACTACATGGGAGTCCAGCGACATAGCCATTACGCTAACTGCTGGTTCCCCAAAATCTGTGTTTCTTAAGGTCAGTTAACTTGAGACTTTAATCATATCTACAAAATCTCTTCACAGCAGTATATACATTAGTGTTGTTTGAATAATCAATGGGTGGGACTCTTGGAGTTAAGGAGGGCATCTTTAATTCTGCATATCACAGGGTGGCTACGATACCACCATTTTTGTAACCCACTGAATCAGGTCTTAGATCTCTTAATGCACTTCCACTGAGAGGAACTAAGTGGACAATTTGGCTTCTGGAGACCACAGAGGTCTCCATCTCCCACATTCCCAGAGTCATGCTTTGGTGTTGTCTTCTCATGGAAAGCTTTGTTGACAGGCAAAATTCACAATACTATATATAGACTGTGGGTTCAAAGTCACCTGCTATGTTTCATATGTTGTATCATTAGACTCATGTTTGAGTAACAATGTCTTGAGCCACCTACTAGGAGCTGGGAGCCTCAAGACCATGTATACAAAGATCCTGCTTGGGAAGAATTCCTATGTTCATGTCCAAAGGCTAACTGTAGATTTGGAATTCCAAATTGTTATTCTTCTACATGTCAATGACATAAGAAACGTTTAACATATTGCACTAGGTATTAGTTTCATCGCCTTCTAGTTGATAAGGACTGATAGAACTTAGGAATTTGGATCCTAGAGCCATGTTCTCTAAATTGAAATTATAGCTGTGCCCTACACTAGCACATGGCCTCAGATAGTTATTTAACTTCTTCAGGTCCCCATTTCTCCATCTGTAAGATGAAGACTATAGCAGAACCTACCATAAAGGATCTGGAACACCATGTGGTGCATAGCAGTGACTGAGATTGTGTTCACCAATATTTTCTTATCATAAAATATAGGAATTTTGATTCAATTTTATTTTGTGACTCCATTTTTGTAAACATTATATAAGTCATTTGTCTTGCTGAAGAGTGATTGAAACTAAGTCTAGTTAAAAAGAAGAAGTAAAAATTTCTACAAAAAGAAATGTGTGCTCTTTTCTTGGAGTACAAGTCCTCCCTCCACATTAATAATCATAGTGCTGGGACCAGCAGTTAGTGTAATGGCTATGTGGCTGAACTCCCATGTAGTCGACTGCTGTTTGAGACCGAGACCCGGTGGCTTAAACTCATGCTGGGCACATGTGCATGCATGCCCAAGATCCTGAGAGGAGAATGGAGGAGAAGATATTGTGGTGTGGCCATCACCCTGAGGGGTGATTTCTTGCTTTCTGTCTCTCTGTCTCTCTCTGTCTCTCTGGTGAGCATACGAACCCTGTAGCAAAAGCCTCTCAAAAAAATAATAATTTTAGTGTCTATAGAAGAAACAATTCCTGATACATCCATAAATTAATTCTTGCAGGGTGGTACCATAAAAAATAATTTGCTAATACACTTCAGTAACCTGAAAGACGCAAGTTACCTCTGGATGTGAATTATGTCTTTTCCTCCTATTTTAATAGATCTATGTTTTGTGACAGCAAGTTGATAAAAGGTTATTACTCTTTGAAGCTATACTCTCAACTTAATTGGGTCTCAGGATCTTCTATAAGACATGTAGAACTTTAGAATCACTTTTTTTTTGGAGAGGTTTTTGCTATAGGACGTGTGCGCTCACCAGACAGACAGAGAGAGACAGAAAGCGAGAAATCACCCCCCTGGGGGGATGGCCACGCCACAATCCCTTCTCCTCTGTTCTCCTCTCAGGATCTTGGGCACGCACGCACATGCACCCGGCGTGAGTTTAAGCCACTGGGGCCGGGACTTGAACCGTGGTCGGCTATGTGGGAGTCCAGCGACATAGCCATTACACTAACTGCTGGCCCCTAGAATCACTTTTAAAATAAGAGCTATGAGATAGAAAAATTGTGAGGAGGATCATGTTCTTGATTGGTAATACAACAGTATTATCATGTTACATGTAATATTCCCCCATTTTTGCTCTTTTCCAATCTCAGGACACTGAGAAAAATAACTAAGAGAAGCTGAGATGAGATCTAGGGGATGGGGGGAATAGCAAGATTATTAGAAAATATAGAACTTAATGCTCTTTGGGGCTTTGGTTTTACCTTCTTATTACAAAGGATATTCTGTTTTGAATCAAGTAAAAAAAGAATGTAATTTACATATACAGGTTTTGAAAGGTTTATGGAAACAATATTTCATAATCTCAAAAAAGATATTTGCTGTATGACATACCTAGGATTTATCAATCATAAACAATAATTTATAAAATAATGATAATTATTTTATACTATGCATCAATGTACTATGTACACTCCTTAAGCCTCAAAAATCTTGGATTATACACGTACTATATATTGCTTTGACAGACTATTTTTTTCCTAAAGAATTATTTTATTTGACTTCATTTATTATTATTATTTTTTAATTTGACCAGAGAGAGAGGGAAAGTGAGAAAGCAAGCCCCCAGATCTGAGACTTGAACTGTGATTGGCCATGTGGGAAACTGGTGCCTTTAACCACCATGCCACCTGCTGGCCCCGTTTTCATAGACTATTAAGACATTGCTTTCTGTTCCCATCTTTCCGTCTTAAGTACCACATCTAATAATGTTGGTGTGAAGGATGACTAGTAAGAACGAGTGTCTTGTTGCCAGAGAACCTGTAGTGCTCTCTCCATGTTTTCCTGTGTCTTTTGGAATGCCTCGAGACTAGTTGGAACCGTGGGGTTAATTGTGGCCAAGGAGGGTTGAGGAAGTGATGAGGGCCACTTTTAAGTCTGGCCCCTGTATCTCCACTTTCTGGAGCTTTCTTTCAGAAGACCGGATGTAGAGGATCCTGTGTTGCAACCCCATGCCATAGAATATGGAGAAGCTATTAGACTGGTGAGTTCTCACTTTCCTTCTCTCTCTTTCTCTCTCTCCCTCTCTCTCTCTCTCTTTGTGTGTGTGTGTGTGTGTGTGTGTGTGTGTGTCTGGTAAAATTAAAAATAAATGAATAAATAAATAAAATTAAATAAATAATACTAATAAAAAGAAATACTGCCACAAGTTATCCTATGACATAAATGAGCAATACAGTTAAGCTCTTTCTTTGTATCTATGGGTTTCATATCAGCAGATCCAACCAACTTTAGATCAAAATTGTGTGGGAAAAAACACTATAAAATTAACAGTAAACAGAAATGCAATATAACACTTACTTACATAGCATTTATATATATATATATGTGCGTGTGTGTGTGTGTGTGTGTGTACATATATATATTTACATAAAGTACTTGAGCATCTGAGGATTTTGGTATTCATGGATGCAGGAGAATGTAGAATCAATCCTCTGTGGATATTAAGAAATGACTATATTTATGTTGTGTTAAGCTCATTGAAATTTTGGAGTCTTTTATATACCAGCAAACATTACTTAATTGACTAAAACAGTACATATGTTTATTTTCTGATGCAGAAATGACTCAAAATAATAAAAGTAACTAATTAAACATCAAGAATTGATGCATAGAGAGGTTAAGTTATTTGACTACGGTGGCCACCTATAAGTGATAGAAGTGGGATTTAAAGCTGAACAGAATGACCTGGAGCGTAAGCCAATCATTTTGCCTTAATATTCACCAATGAAATATAGCACGATATTATTACTATGCTGTTATTGCATTTTAGAAGCAAATCATGTGTGATCTGAGCTTCAGTTATTTTTATCTCTAACCGTCATTAAAAGAAACCCTTGTGATAAGTAGTTACCAGTAACTATGATTTTCATAGCTGAAAACCTCAGTCCTTAGGTCACTGGGTAATTATAATATTATAGCACTTATAACAATGTAAACAGATATGCATCATATTTATAGTTTTCTTTTCCATCTGGGCCAGAATACTTTAACTGAGGCATATCATATCAAGTCTAACCACTTTTTTGATTTGGCAATATTACTTTTTATTCCCATTAATGAACATACTCCACATTTCTCTTTGCACTCCACTTGTCAAAGAAAAATAGTCTTTCAATTGCCCATCTGAGATGTGGTGCTAGAGGTGGCCTGTGTGAATTTGAGGACTAGGAAAGATGCCAGTAAAGGGGTAGCCAAGTTGCAGACAAAAATGTAACTCCCAACATTTTGATTCCATGGGATCTACTCTTTGTATTTCTTGTTTGTTAGGCCTCCTGAAGCTCATTATTTATCTTTGAAGTAAAATAAACACATTAAAATGCTGTTACCTTATGGAATTTTAAGTATGACTATATGAGGTCTTTGTAGAAAAAAAAATCTTTAAAGTGTAAAAAAATGTTTTTTTTTTTGTTTGCTTTTTTTTTTTTGCAAAAAGAGAAACAAAAAAGATCTGAAAACTCTGGAACTTATACATATAGAAATAGTTTTTTGGAGGCCATATGTTTCTCTTTGTAACACAAATGTGTTGAAAGAGCAAATATCTGCAAAAATCAACTACAAAGAATACCACGAGAGTTAATGCATATCAAGCTATTCAATCATGAGAAAAATGTGGAGTAACCAGCAGTGGGTCCATCCAGATCCACTCTCTGCAGTGGTGATAAAATCCCAGATGCAGTGCCAGCCCCACGTGTGTGGAGGCTCCAGGACCGAGGCACCCCTGGGATGTGTGTGCATGGGGAGAGGGGCAAGACCAACTCAACCTCATAGTTTGAGAGCTTTGCACAGCCTGTTTGGAATGCTAATGGGTTATGCTTTCTGCTCATAGAGAAGGCTGATTTTTCTGCAAAACATTAAATCCTCCCCTTCTCTGCTCTCCTTGTCTTTCCAGTAGTAATTCTATCAACTTCTATCAATCAACTCTTTCTGGACTGAGTCTTACATTATAATTTGGAAAATACATGCCACAGCCTATTGAAACATAAGAAAAGCATAAAAAGAAAAGCAGGCAAGGTTATAAAAGAGTAAGACAGGAGAGAGCTCAAAAGGTTACTTAAGAAGAGGAATGCAGTGAGTGGGAGGGAAACATGGAGCTGGTTAATGCAGGCGTTATCTGTGCAAAGCAACATGGAGTTCCTGCACACATAACAGACCTTCGCCTGATAATACAGCAATGTCAATATTAGCTGTGGTTTTGACTTCAGTTATAACATACTAATTTATTTCTAGAACACATATTGCAAACAGTGAAAGCTGGGTTTTAATCTGACAGATCATCAAAGGCAATTGTGTTAACTAGCAATTTCACACTTCTTCAGCTGAATGATAAATGGTGCTAAATGATGTGCCTGCAGCAGAATGAGATCCTTAAGAGCTCCCTACACCATTAAGGGAAGGAGAAGTTTACCGCATTTAACGTAGTGAGTGTAATTTTTTTCCATTCACATCTTTGAATACTGGTAACCTATATATATAACATAAATGATAAACAGAGTGTTTTATTAACCAGGATGTTTTAAAAAAAGATTGTCAAAGGGTGTATATCCTTGCTGGAGAGACAGAGAGAGAGAGCGAGAGCGAGAGTGTGTGCGCACGTGGGAGAGAAACAGTGAGAGATCCCTACCCCTCCATGGGGCATAGTCATGCTGTAATCCCTTCTCCTTCATTTCTCTCTCCTTTTGGGCACTAATGAACATGTGCCTAGCACATTCCTCATGCTGCTGGTTCAGGACTCAAACCCTGGAGTAGGCTATGTGGGATCCAGCCATACCAATCTCCTTGTCACTGGGAAGCCTGACATGTTACTTTTAAATTTATTATCATTTGCTAGATGGCACATACACTAGCTGGAGAGAGACAGAGAGAGACTCACAGGTAGAGGTCGCAGAGAAACCACATCCCATGGCGAATGGTCACACTGCAATCCCTTCTCCTCTCTCTTTCCTTTCATGATTTGGGGCATGCAAGCACACATGCCCAGCTTGTTCCTCAAGCTGCAGGGTTGGTTATGTGGAATCTGACTGCCTTAATCACCAGACCATGGAGTCAGTGCAATATTTTATTTTTAATAAGGTTGTAAATATCCATAGTTAGTACTTAACAAAATGAGTTTCTCTCTAATTCATATTTCTTCTGAACTTGAAGTAGAACTTTTCAGGGAACTTAACTTACGGTGTCTGAAGATGATGTTGAGGTTTGTTTGCTGAGGACCACAGAGGGAAAATGTATTTTAAGGGTTCCCACTGTGCATTCTTCTCCCTTCATTCCACAGGCTCTTTCTTTAGGTATCCCTGTTATAATCATATTCAGATTTCTGCTCTTGCTGTATGCATCTGTTCAGCCCTACAGGACTTTCATTGAATAGTTTCCAGCTCCAGCTTCTTCTAATCTCTGAACTTTTACTATTCCAATCTCAGCTGTTAGAACTTTTGTTGCCTTTGCAGTTCCATACAGAGGACTGTATAGCTAAGAGCAGACCCGCCTCTTTGAAAACCACTGTGTAAGCTCACATCATATGTGCTATTTGAGAGACTGTGAGGCCATTCATGAGAGCATCCACCCAGGTCTCCGGAAATGTGTTACCAGAGGTAACAACTGTGACTTTAAAAGGCACAGAGTACATCACTGGTACTTATTTGGGACTATGAGAAGATCTCTTCCAACTGACATCGCTAAAAACTGATACCCAACTATCTGCTAACTGCTGAATGCGAAAAGGCTGGTGTGGTACCAGATCTGACTTGATACACAGCAATTCTCTCTGCCATATGCCCCTGGTTTGGGAAATCTCTGGATCCTATAGTGTCTGTCAAACCTGGAAACAAGCTGCTATCACACAACTGAAACATTTTTATTTTTTGTGACAATTTTATATCACTTCCAGACTTTAAAACTTTTTCCATTTTACTGAAAATTCTTGGTTTACTTGTTGGCAGATCAAACGCTGTTTTAAGTACACATATTCTAAAATTAACTGTACTTTAACTCCAGTGGATAAAAATTTGTTGGGGATCTTTTTATCCCAACACAAACTATTTTGATTCTTCCTCAATTCTTATGAACCTGGGGGAAATTGAGTTCCTGGGGCCTGTGAATTGAGTGTCTGTCTACCTATAGAGTAGACCATGTGTGCCTCATTGCCTTCCAAGGCAGTAATATTTAGTCTTTATTTGCTAGTGAATTGGGTATGTTTTGTAGCTTTTGCTAGTGCACTATTTAAATTGCATTTTAAAGTCTGAGTATATTTATTTTATTACATGAGAAAAATTGATGATACCTACATTGAGGAGATGCTCAGTCATATGTAACTACACAGATCCATACAGCTTCAGTTTATGTCTCTTTTGTGCTCTAGATGGGACAGATTGATTACTGTGAGGGCTGCAGTGTGACTTCTTTGGTTAGAAACTTGGGTCTGGGGCCAGCAGGTGGCATGGTGGTTAAAAGTACTGAAATCCCACATGGCCGACTGTAGCTCGAGTCCCAGACCTGGTGGCTTGCTTTCTTACTTTCCCTTTCTCTCTCCCTCTGGTCAAATTTAAAAATAATAATAACAAATGGAATTAAATAAATAAATAATTCTTAAAAAAAGAAGAAACCCGGATCTTCTATTTTCTAGCTGTGCAACCTTCGCAAATTTATTTAACCTCTCTAAAGCCTCGGTTGCATTGTTTGGAAAATGAAGATGAAACTAAAACTATCACAAGATTGTTGGATTATCAATCACTATACCAAGAAATCTTGAAACAGTGCCTCAGGCAATGTTCACAGTTATTGGTAGGTAGAAGAATACTTGAAAGATAATCTTAGAAGCATTTGTATCATTGAAAAATTTGCTCACGTAAAAAGAAGGGAAATGTCTCTCATTGCATCTATTGTCAAGTGAGATTATGATACCCCAAAGCACTGCTGTTTTGCTCACATTATTAGTTCCTCAGGCCTTTACAATTCTAGTTTTAGTAACTGTATCTCCCAGTCTTCCTGCATTTATGGAACTAGGAATTCTGTCTATTTTCTATTTGCTAGTGAATTGGGTATGTTTTGTAGCTTTTGCTAGTGCACTATTTAAATTGCATTTTAAAGTCTGAGTATATTTATTTTATTACATGAGAAAAATTGATGATACCTACATTGAGGAGATGCTCAGTCATATGTAACTACACAGATCCATACAGCTTCAGTTTATGTCTCTTTTGTGCTCTAGATGGGACAGATTGATTACTGTGAGGGCTGCAGTGTGACTTCTTTGGTTAGAAACTTGGGTCTGGGGCCAGCAGGTGGCATGGTGGTTAAAAGTACTGAAATCCCACATGGCCGACTGTAGCTCGAGTCCCAGACCTGGTGGCTTGCTTTCTTACTTTCCCTTTCTCTCTCCCTCTGGTCAAATTTAAAAATAATAATAACAAATGGAATTAAATAAATAAATAATTCTTAAAAAAAGAAGAAACCCGGATCTTCTATTTTCTAGCTGTGCAACCTTCGCAAATTTATTTAACCTCTCTAAAGCCTCGGTTGCATTGTTTGGAAAATGAAGATGAAACTAAAACTATCACAAGATTGTTGGATTATCAATCACTATACCAAGAAATCTTGAAACAGTGCCTCAGGCAATGTTCACAGTTATTGGTAGGTAGAAGAATACTTGAAAGATAATCTTAGAAGCATTTGTATCATTGAAAAATTTGCTCACGTAAAAAGAAGGGAAATGTCTCTCATTGCATCTATTGTCAAGTGAGATTATGATACCCCAAAGCACTGCTGTTTTGCTCACATTATTAGTTCCTCAGGCCTTTACAATTCTAGTTTTAGTAACTGTATCTCCCAGTCTTCCTGCATTTATGGAACTAGGAATTCTGTCTATTTTCTGAAGGCATATATTGCTAAGCCATAGCCACAACCACCTGCAGTGGACACTTTTGAAAAGTCTCCTCAGTCCATAAACTAATCTCTGATTCTTTGAGAACCACCACTCAGTCAATAGGGTGGGCCCATGACAGTCATCTTTCTATAATGCTGCCTATCTAGTTGGCAAGGTGTCCCAGACACTTGGCCTGAAATGGACCAATCACATATTTTCTTTCAATAACTTGACTTTAGGATTGAGACTTGTAGTTACTGCATGTGGCTGTACCTAGAGGCTGCCATATTGATCCATGGATATAGTGAAGTCGAGAAAGTCAGTATGCAGAGAAAGGAAAGAATGGATCAGACTATAGAGAGAAGCCAAGATACATTTTGGAGAGATCTGAAGAAAGTTTTCCCTAGGGATCTTCATGGCTTGGCAGTCCCAGTTGGCTTCTTGCCCTTCAGTTTCATGAAGCATTCTCTGTCTATAAAATTAATTCTTTGTTTCTACCTAAGGTAGCTGAGTAGCAACTATCATCAGTGATTCAGTAGTATCAAGTGCATAAATCCATTGCCATCCACCCACAGGCCCCCACTTCTCCCCTGTAGCCTTTTGTCATCCTGCTGTTTCTTGGCCTTTGTGCAGTGGAACTTGACCTCCACGTATGTTTCAGTTAATTTTTTTAACACTTGGGAAACAGAACATTCATCTGCTTCAGTTAGGTAAATTTGGAATGTAGTTTAATTGTATAATTGTACTGAAAGTTTAAGAAATGATAGTTGATTGAATCAACTTATTTTTAATCCAATCTTTGAGAGGTGGCCCAAATTTTATGAAGACTATTTCATGTTAACTCATGTGTAAGGGAGCAACTGCATAATGTTTCTGGTATCAATTGAAGTTGAACCTCAGAGTAGAGGAATCCCTACTAGAGTCCAGTCCAGAACCTGGTCCCTGATGATGAAAGTAATTATCAGCAGAGTTTCCCAAGGTGTTTCTTAGAAGTCTTGTTTTCAGGGATTACTGATGTTAATGATGTCATGAATAAAGAAATTCTATGTTCAAATATGCTAGGAAATAGTGAATTTAAAGAGTAAAGCACTTTTTTTTTTTTTTTTTTTTTTTTTGGTCATCTTGCTTTAGGGCATGTGCACTGGCTGGAGAGAGAAAGAAAGAAAGGGAAACTGAGAAGTCAACCCCTATGAGGGCTGTCACGTTGTATTCCCCTTTCCTCCAGTCTCCTCTCAGGATTTTGGGTAAGTCACCAGGCCTAGGACTCTAACTGTGCTGTCTGCCATGTAGGATCCAGTCGCCTTAACCACTAATGTCACCAACTTGCCCAGCAAAAAAGATCTTAAATGAGGGGTGAATTTTTAGAAAGTTCAGGAAATGAATATTATGAAAAAATTGTGCTTTCTTTCCCCAAACTGTATGTAATTCAGAAAAATATTTTGTACCAAAATAAACTCATACTTTAATTCTATTTTTCTATAAGTTTTTTGATGCCTGCTCATGTAATGATAAATATTGGGTGTACAATTGTATTAGTTCCTAATCAAATTCACTATGCAGTTGTTTTTCATTTTTTTTTTTTAGAGGTTTTTGCTAGAGGGCATGTGTGCTCACCAGAGAGAGACAGAGAGACAGAAAGCGAGAAATCACCCCCTGGGGGTGATGGCCACGCTGTAATCCCTTCTCCTCCGTTCTCCTCTTGGGATCTTGGGCACGCACGCACACGTGCCTGGTGTTAATTTAAGCCACCAGGTCTGGGACTGGAACTGCGGAGTCCAGCAACACAGCCTTTATACCAACTGCTGGTTCCATATGCAGTTGTTTTTCTTTAGCAAATATCTTCTGGGACAAATGTTTCATAGAACATGTTTTGGGTGTATTGTCATAAAGGAAGTACTTTGGGAAGAATGGTGTTGCCTGGTGTCCCTATACTTGCCCTACTCTTATTGTTTACATATGGTTCTTTCATTTATAAGTGATGCCTTATAAAACCCCATTAAACTTACAGGTATCTTAAAAAATTGGGTCAGATTTTAGGTGACTGCCTTAGTCCATCATTTGTAGGATAATAATGAAATATCTGAGACTGAGTAATTTAGTAAGAGGGATTATTTAATTCCCAGCTTTGGAAGTCCAGGGTCAAGGGGGTAAATTCAGTGAGAATATTATTCTTGATGCGGTGGGAACTCTGCAAAACTGGAAGGTACTATGAGACATCACACATGATGGAGGTCCAACTGTTGACTTTAGCCAATTCCAATCAGCTCATATAGGCCTCCCCCATTTCAACACTATCATCAAATTAAATTATTGCCCTCTTTTTTTTTTTTTAAGAATTACTTATTTAATTTTATTTCCTCTTCTTCTTCTTCAGTTTGATCAGAGAGGGCTAGAAAGAGAGAGAGGGAGAGAGAGAGAGAGAAGACAAGCCATCAGGTCCAAGACTCAAACCACAGTCAACCATGTGTGAGCCCAACACCTTAACCACCACGCGATTTGCCAGCCCCAGTTCTTGCCCTCTTAAGTCCATCATAATGGGAACTATATCTCCACCAATACATTTGGAGGGAACAAATTCATATCATAGCAGTGAGAATGGAAATAATGAAACAATAATATTAGTTTCACTAAAAGAAAACTGTTCCTCTACTCACAACACTTCTGCCTACTCACCAACATTTCTGGGTGTCAGAAAAGTTGTGAGTAGAGGAACAGTTTTTGTCCCCATACCAAGCATTTCTCTCATTTTCTGTAGATATTACCTGGGTGTCCTAAAATTCAATTCAAATTTCACACTATCTACCTGGAGTTAGTATGAGGTTAAAGTGCTCAGTCCCAAAAGATTATCCCTAACCTAAATGCCAATTGCAAGTCCCAGTTTGCCATCTGTATGTCTAACCAGCTAGCTATAGATGGAGAGTTCTCATAGACCCTCTGCTCAGATTCCGTAATTTGCTAGAACTTTTCACAGAATTCAGAAAGGCATTTTATTTGCATTCATTGGTTTATTTAAAAGTGTACAACTCAGGAATGGCCAAAAATGGAAGAGATTATACAGTAGGATTTGGAGCAGGGGTACACAAAGTTTCTGCCCTCTTTGGAGCTCCACCCTCTAGTACCTTGATGTATCCACAAACTGGAAGCTCATTAAGTCATTTTATTCAATAATTTTTATAGCACTTAATCCCACCTTTCCAGAGGTTGGTGGGTGGGCTGAAACTTTCCTTTCCCTAATCAGCAATTCTTTCTGGTGACAAGTCTTATCCTGAACCTATCAAGGGGCCTTGCCCTAAGTGTCATCTCACCAGCATAAATTCAAGTGTGATCAAAAGGGGCACATTATGAATAACAAAAGCTCTTCCTATGACTCAGAAAATTCCAAAGGTTTTATTATAGGATCTCTGTGCCAGGATAAAGACTAAGAACATTGTTGTGTTGTACCACAGCCACATTCAGAGCACATAGATTACCCCTGCTAGACTGCAAGTTCCTTTAAGTGTCTTTTTCATCTTGGATTTCTACTACAGGACAAATTGGTGCCAGTCATGTTGGTTGAATTAAATTATTAACTTGTTGAGAGTTAGAGTGAAATATTTTTTATTATTTTAATAATTAGGAAGCTTTATTTCTTTGTTCAACAATAGATTCTTTCACATTTATTTCATTTTATTTTTATAAAAGAATTATTTTTTATTTAACTCTATTTACTTATTTTAATTGGATCAAGAGGGACAGAGTGAGAGAGAGTGACAGAAAATGAGAAAGCAAGCTGCCACGTCTGGGACTTGAATCGCAGTTGGTGATGTGGGAGTCCAGCGCCCTTAACCACCAGGCCACCTGCTGGACTCCACAGCATTTATTTTAATGTTTTAAAATTATTCAACTGTCTCCATTAATTGGCACCATTGAAATTCTTTGGGGGTAAGTTGCCAGCAAGTGCTTTACTCTTTTGCATGTTTCTTTTACTCTTTTGCATGTTTCTTTCACATTTAGTGAAATAACGGTTATACCTATGCTAAAGGGAACAAAGGATAAATATCTATTAGTTAGCGAAATCAAGATTTTGTTTGTGCAGTTAAGGGGCCTATAGTAACAGATCATCAATGCCACATTTTAATAAAACTATAAGAGAATGTGATGCAGTATAGTTCACTGTACAATTTTGTTGTCTTATTAATGGAATTGAGTCTGGCAGTATGAAAACAAGCTGGGCAAAGTTAAGATGCTTTAGATTACATGAGTATTCATACTCATAATGCATATAACATACGTATTGCATTTAATTTATGGGCTTAAGGGAATGGTGATTAAGTAGGAGAGAGAAGCACTTTTAAAACACCTTCTGAGGAGTGATTTCTATTCTTTGCTGTCACATCTCCAATTATTCTTTCTCTTGAAATACTTATTCTCTTTCTTTGAGTTTTCCTGGTACAGGTGGCTGCCATTTGTAGAGCTATCAATTTTGCTGCCCCCTTTTAAGGCAGCTATTATTTATGCTGGTTCCTGCTTATCCTTCTTTTGATTCATTTAGACAAGAACAGCTACAAAACATTTTAAACAGCTTGAGAAAAAGGTTAACTTTAAGGATCACGTGTTATCATGCATAGCTTCCAAATAAAATGCTTAAGTCTGCTCTAGCACAAGACCCAGGAACTGTGACTTTAACGTGCTTTTAATTTGAGCCACTTTTTCAGATGCCAGAAGTGTGAAGATCAGCACCATCACCGCAGTGCAATGGCCAGTGAAGCTTCCCATTTGGTAGTTGAAAACACAAGCTATGTCAGAGAAATTTTTTCCCCATCTTCGAAAGAAGTGTGAAATGGATGTTATTGAGAATGGCTGTTTTCTTTCTGTTAATTACTGTTGCATATTTTACTCATCTAAATAGCTTGGCTTATGGTTTGTTATGTTAGAATTAATGGCAGGTTTTGTACTCCGTTAAACCATAAATTACCACTCCTTGTCTTGGTACTGAAAGAGATTACTTAGCCATTCACAATTTTCCATGGGATGTTCTCCAGATGTGTGCCATCTGAGGTCTTCTGATTCTTTTCTCCAGTGGGCTAAGCTGGCCTCTTGTTGAGGAAACAAAGAACTGGGAAATATATACATCAATGTTAAAGCATGCAGGACCTCAGACAATGTTAAGATGCCTTCACACTTTCACGGAGTCCATTTGCGTTTCCTAACAATGCGCCTACTGTGGTGAGCAAGTGCCTCCGCGCAACTTATTCTCCTTTATGTATAATTTTATGTTAATCCTTGAATTGTTCAAGGAGTCTCTAACAGCCAGCTGTCTTTTTCTGTCTTTTGAGGTATCAAATAATGTTACAACTTGGCCATAGATGTGGGCAATTGTGTCTTTAAACAAAACCCATTGGGTTTTCTAATATGTTGTGTGTTAAGGACCTGGTTCTTTCCAGCCCATCTTGGAATACTGCAGGGATTCTCAGTTTCAAAGTGTCCCAAAGAAGATGGCCATTAAGACCATGTTACCTCTAATCCAATTTCCCATAATCTCAAACTCTATGCAAAAGCAAATGTTGAACCTGTAGCTGAACCCTGTCTTTTGAATCCCAAACCAAGACCCATACCGTATTATCTTAACTATTTTGGGGGAGGCTGATTGTTTGCAAAATATCTTTGGGTTGCTATTAGTTCGGGTTTAATCCTTTAGAAATATTCAGCGCTCAAGCCTATTCAAGCGTTCTGAGAGTCGGCTAGTCACTACAGCTTGGCTGGGCCCCGGCGATTGCTTGTGTACTTAGAGTCCACTTATTTTGTTCAGGTTCACGATCAGGCGAGACAGCGCTGTCAATTCAAAAAGACATTCTTTTTGCAAACTATTGATCTCCATTGCTCTTGCAAATCCTTTAGTATTGGCTCTCAGGATTACTATAATGCTATAATCATTCTGTTAAGGATTCAGATTTGTGGTGGGCTAAAAGATGGGAACATCAAAAGGATTGAAATGCCCTTGAAGCAATCAATTTTTGTTCATCAAATACAAATGCTGAGAGGCTGCTTTCGGCTAATAATTTATAACTGAATTAATGACACATGGCTTCCTCCAGTATTTTTTTCTTGGATCGTTTCCCTCCTTCTCTTAAATGATCTGATTTGATATTCTGGGAAGTGAATTTGAATTGCATAGTGTTCTAAACAAGAATGCTTTGGGAAGTAAAAAAGCTTGGTTCTCTTGCTTTCAAACCGCTAACTCAGTAGAAATCTTTTCTTTCTCTTTAGACTCTAAAGGAAGGTAAATCTTAACACCATTATCTGTCCCATGTGCTTTCTTTGGTAACAAAATATGCAGTGCAGTTTTGTGTCGGTTATAGAGCAGACAGAAATTCTGCTTTTAGCAGAAGCTTCCACCTGGAAGAAACACTTCCTGTTAAGATTATAAATACCCTGATATGGCTTCATAATTTTCACACTAAACAGTTCCAACAAATGAAAATTATTAATAATACATAATGATAAAATGATGCTACAGCCAGGGCAGCATGTTGTATATGTTGTTAAATATAATTTACAGATCTTCAATAACATTATGATTAACATTAATGAACATTTTTAAAGCTATGAAAGCTTTTAAATTATTTCCATTTACATTCATCTCTCATTCTCTTTTATTTCTCTAGGTGAGAATGACAATGTTTATGTTTTGAGCTATGGAGGAAACCTTATAACCGGAGTGCTGAATTTCCACACACTTCCACATCCAGCCATCTTCAGAATTAATCATCAAAACTTAGAAAAACAATAGAATATAGTGTGATTGAAGATATGCAGAAAAGTGTGGAAGATCCTCAAACCTTACAGGTTTGGTCTCTGCCTAGGTAGAAATTTTTATTATTTAGAAAAAAACTGGATGAAAAATTTTCTTAGAATTTCAATAAATTATGAGTTAAAGTGAATAGTGTGAACAAATAATAAGGGGGTAAGTTAGCTGAGAAAAAAGTTGTTTTTGAATATTTAGAATCATTTACTTACATATAAAATTGAGTTGATTAATTTTATGTCAATATATGTTTATTTTTCCTTACATTTTTCAAGAAACCATTTTGTTAACAGTTAATTTTGTTAGCTCAGGTTGAGTTATTATCACAAAACCAGCCAGTCGTAGTGGTGCAATGGCAACAGTGCTCACCAATGCTGAGAGCGTGTGGGAAGGTCCAGGGTTCATGTCATGAGGTTTCTCTGAACACTCTGGATGTGTGTGCCTGCCCATGATCCTAGCTGGATGAGGCTGGTGGTGGATCATGGTGTGAGGGCTCTTTTGGGGAGCCCATCTCTCTTTTTCTCTCTCCTACTTCTCTTTCTCTCATGGCGTAAATAAATGGATAAGCTCAAAACATAATACTGTATTTAAAGAAATAGTCTTCAGTAAAGACTTACTAACTTATGACATCTCTTACCTCAATTTATCCCAATTTGGTTCAAATGAGTGGCTTATTAAGTGCCTCCTAGACCATCTTTGAATTTGCAGTGTGCACTGCTGAGTCTGGCACATGGCAGACATTCAGAAAACATTTTTTGAATGAATGAAACTCATACTTTTTGACTTTCTTAGATGTGAATCAAAACATTGCAAAATTTTTGAGTCAAAGTAATAGAGTGGATGAAAATGCATAGAAATACAGCTATGTCACCTCTACCTTTGGAAAGAGGGAAAACGAAAGCTGGAGAGTGCCTGCTAGAGTGGCATGAGATGGGAAATGTCAAGTAGTGGGTTTTGGACTTTATAAAAATCATTTTCATTCAGAGGAGTCATTTTTGGTAAAGAATTATTTTATTTAACTTTATTTATTATTATTTATTTTAATTTGACCTGAAACAGAGAGAGAAGGAGAGAAAGAGAAAGTGATAAAGCAAGCCACCAGGTCCGAGACTCGAACCACTGTCGGCCATGTGGGAATCCAGTGCCCTTAACCACCATGCCTGCCAGCCCCAGGGGATCTTCTTCTTTTTTTTGGAGAGGTTTCTTCACTATAGGGCGCGTGAGCTCGCCAGACAGACAAAGAGAGACAGAGAGACAGAAAGGGAGAAATCACCCCCCAGGGGGGATGGCCACGCCACAATCCCTTCTCCTCCATTCTCCTCTCAGGATCTTGGGCACGCACGCACACGTGCCCAGCATGAGTTTTAAGCCACCAGGTCTGGGACGCGACATTATCTGTCCCATGTGCTTTCTTTGGTAACAAAATATGCAGTGCAGTTTTGTGTCGGTTATAGAGCAGACAGAAATTCTGCTTTTAGCAGAAGCTTCCACCTGGAAGAAACACTTCCTGTTAAGATTATAAATACCCTGATATGGCTTCATAATTTTCACACTAAACAGTTCCAACAAATGAAAATTATTAATAATACATAATGATAAAATGATGCTACAGCCAGGGCAGCATGTTGTATATGTTGTTAAATATAATTTACAGATCTTCAATAACATTATGATTAACATTAATGAACATTTTTAAAGCTATGAAAGCTTTTAAATTATTTCCATTTACATTCATCTCTCATTCTCTTTTATTTCTCTAGGTGAGAATGACAATGTTTATGTTTTGAGCTATGGAGGAAACCTTATAACCGGAGTGCTGAATTTCCACACACTTCCACATCCAGCCATCTTCAGAATTAATCATCAAAACTTAGAAAAACAATAGAATATAGTGTGATTGAAGATATGCAGAAAAGTGTGGAAGATCCTCAAACCTTACAGGTTTGGTCTCTGCCTAGGTAGAAATTTTTATTATTTAGAAAAAAACTGGATGAAAAATTTTCTTAGAATTTCAATAAATTATGAGTTAAAGTGAATAGTGTGAACAAATAATAAGGGGGTAAGTTAGCTGAGAAAAAAGTTGTTTTTGAATATTTAGAATCATTTACTTACATATAAAATTGAGTTGATTAATTTTATGTCAATATATGTTTATTTTTCCTTACATTTTTCAAGAAACCATTTTGTTAACAGTTAATTTTGTTAGCTCAGGTTGAGTTATTATCACAAAACCAGCCAGTCGTAGTGGTGCAATGGCAACAGTGCTCACCAATGCTGAGAGCGTGTGGGAAGGTCCAGGGTTCATGTCATGAGGTTTCTCTGAACACTCTGGATGTGTGTGCCTGCCCATGATCCTAGCTGGATGAGGCTGGTGGTGGATCATGGTGTGAGGGCTCTTTTGGGGAGCCCATCTCTCTTTTTCTCTCTCCTACTTCTCTTTCTCTCATGGCGTAAATAAATGGATAAGCTCAAAACATAATACTGTATTTAAAGAAATAGTCTTCAGTAAAGACTTACTAACTTATGACATCTCTTACCTCAATTTATCCCAATTTGGTTCAAATGAGTGGCTTATTAAGTGCCTCCTAGACCATCTTTGAATTTGCAGTGTGCACTGCTGAGTCTGGCACATGGCAGACATTCAGAAAACATTTTTTGAATGAATGAAACTCATACTTTTTGACTTTCTTAGATGTGAATCAAAACATTGCAAAATTTTTGAGTCAAAGTAATAGAGTGGATGAAAATGCATAGAAATACAGCTATGTCACCTCTACCTTTGGAAAGAGGGAAAACGAAAGCTGGAGAGTGCCTGCTAGAGTGGCATGAGATGGGAAATGTCAAGTAGTGGGTTTTGGACTTTATAAAAATCATTTTCATTCAGAGGAGTCATTTTTGGTAAAGAATTATTTTATTTAACTTTATTTATTATTATTTATTTTAATTTGACCTGAAACAGAGAGAGAAGGAGAGAAAGAGAAAGTGATAAAGCAAGCCACCAGGTCCGAGACTCGAACCACTGTCGGCCATGTGGGAATCCAGTGCCCTTAACCACCATGCCTGCCAGCCCCAGGGGATCTTCTTCTTTTTTTTGGAGAGGTTTCTTCACTATAGGGCGCGTGAGCTCGCCAGACAGACAAAGAGAGACAGAGAGACAGAAAGGGAGAAATCACCCCCCAGGGGGGATGGCCACGCCACAATCCCTTCTCCTCCATTCTCCTCTCAGGATCTTGGGCACGCACGCACACGTGCCCAGCATGAGTTTTAAGCCACCAGGTCTGGGACGCGAACCGCGGTCGACTACATGGGAATCAAGCGACATAGCCATTATGCTAACTGCTGATTCTGCAGTGGCCCACTTTCAAAATTTTGCGTTATAGGAGTCAAACCCACTTCCAGATATGTTTAAGATGACATTGATATTTATACTTATATTTTTCTGCAATTTACATTTACAAAGATGTCTGTGAAACTTTTTTCTTTTTAAAATTTCCATTGCATTTTACACTATGGGGAGGAAGTAACATCTTTAGTTTTGAGCTTGCCTGAATTTCTGTGTTGCCTGCCTTAATCTTTGTAAACTCAGATCTATCTAGGGCCATGGCAGAATATTTGTCATCCCTCATGTCATGTGTTATTTATCTAGCTGCAGCAGTAATACTGTTGGTATTTGGAACTAAATACCACACCACTTATTTTAAATACCCCTGGCACTTTTAGGCAGGTGTCGAGGGTGAGAGAGAGCTTCCAATCTTAGAATGACCGAGTTATTTTTCAAACAGAGACTTGTTTTACTACCAATGGCACTTAGAAGCTCACTACATGCAGGCGAGAGAGAAAGAGAGAGAGTGTGTGTGTATGTGTGTGTGTGTCTGTATGTGTGTGTCTCTATAGTGGGAGGGAGGAAGGAAGAGAGAGGTTGATGCTGCCTGCTGTCCTGGTGTCAGACAGAAAACTAAGTGACAACAATATGTATAGATTAATTATCCATTTGTTAGAAACTGGCACCAGTAAGGATGTTTTTTCCTTTAAAGCAAGGACCGATACTTCTCGATTAATTTTTCACATGCTAAATATACACACAACCCACTGGGACAGAGGGAAGACACATCTAGGTCAAAGACATTTTAGCTACAAGGGACTATTTTCTATTTATTTGTTTATTTATGCTTGTTTATTTTATTAATTCTTCTGCAGGGGCAACAAAGTGTTGAGAATGACTTCCCCCTCCAAGTTTTCTAGAGAGCGCATGCACTCACCAGAGAGGAAGTGAAAGACAGTGGGAGAAAGCACCTCCGATGGGACATGGTCATGCCAGTTTCTTCTCCAACATTTTTCCCTGCTGTTGGATTTTCAGCATCCACGCACGTGCATCTGGCATTTCTTAAGCTGCTGAGTCGAAGATTCAAACTGTGTGGTCAGCCACATGAGATCCAGCTACCCCTACCACCAGGGCTGGCTTGACTTTTTTGTTTGTTTGTTTTAAAAGACAAAGATTGCGCCAGCTGGCAGAGTGTTGGTTAAGACGACTGGATCCCGTGTGGCTGACTATGTGGTTTGAATCTCAGACCTGGCAGTTCAGGAAATATGTTGGGCATGTGTGCGTGTGTGTATAGGATCCCCAAAGGAGGGAGAGACGGAGAAGGAATTGTAGCATGACCATTTTCCAGGGCGAGGGATGCTTTCTCACTTTCCCTCCCTTTCTCTCTCTGGTGAGTGCACGTACTCTCTGGCAAATTAAACAAGAAAATAAAAAAGATCTCACCATGCCATGCTCTTCTGGCCTCAGGTTCCCAAGTTGCTGGTTTACAGGCACACACCACTGTACCCAGCCTTTGGATTGGACCCGGAATCTAATTGTAGTCTCTCATGTGATCACAGCCTGAGGATCACAGCATCTTAGCAGAACATGCCACCTCGACTGTGCCTGAAGATGATTTCAGTGTGAAGCATGGCTTATATAATGCAGCTGACTCTCATCCAAATTTCAGTCGGTGAGTACTGTTAGAAAAGATAACTCATGAGACCAGCAGTTAGCATAATGGCTATGTCACTGGACTCCCATGTAGTCGACCATGGTTTGTGTCCTGGACCTGGTGGCTTAAAACTCATGCCGGGCGTGTGTGCGTGTGTACCCAAGATCTCAAGAGGAGAATGGAGAAGGGATTGTGGCATGACCATCCCCCCTGGGGGGTGATTTCTCACTTTCTGTCTCTCTGTCTCTCTGTCTCTCTCTTTCTGGCGAGTGCACACGCCCTATAACAAAAACCTCTTCAAAAAAAAAAAAAAGAAAGAAAGAAAGAAAATATAACTCATACTGTAGGTCATTAGACATCAAGCTTCACTTCTTTGGTTTTCTTGATCCTAGTTTCTGGCCCCAAATCCTTGCATACAAGCCCCTTCCGGGCTCAGTACACTTAGCAGCATTGTGGTATAATTAGAAGTAGTAAATAAAATGTGGTGCACTGGGCATGTATACATGCGTATCCAAAATCCTAAGGGGGAAAATGGAGAAGGGATTGTGGTGTGGCCATTTTCCCTAAAGAGTGATTTCTCAGTTTTCCTCTCTTTGCAGAGTGCACACACTCTGTTGCAAAAACCAAAATAAATAAATGAATAAATAAGTAATTGAGGGCCCAGCAGGAGGCATAGTGGTTAAGGTGCTGGACTCCTGTATAACCAACTGTGGTTCAAGTCTGGAGACTTGAAATTCGTGTCGTACATGTGTGCATTCGTGACCAATATCCCAAGAGGAGAATGGAGGAGAAGGGACTGCAGTGTGGTCATTCCTCCAAGGGGGTTTATTTCTCATTTTTTCTCTCTGTCTCTCTGGTGAGCACATGCACTCTATAGCAAAAATCTCTCTAAAATAAATAAAATAAAAATTGAAATCTTGTGCATAGGTCTTTTATATTATGTATTTTCATGAACTTTTTGAAGACCCTTTCTATTAATATCAAATATATACAAATCAATTAATATATATTAATAACAAAAGTATAAACACACGATTGAATTCCACCTAATACATGTTACTAATCTGCATACGTGAATGTAATCACTTAACTGTGGCTGGCCCATGTAAGCTTTCAGTGTGTTGCTGTCATTTGCAGAAGAGTCTGTGGCACTCTGCTTATCTTGCTTATGCCTCTCTAAGAGCAGAGACATTCTCTTTGAAGAACACAAATCAATCATTTCTCATTTAAGCACACAAACCAGGATTTGAATTAGGTTTGATTGACAACATAACCTGTTTCCTCCCACTGACTCTCAATGCCTTTTATCCTCTACTGTGAATTAGAATTATTAGAAGCACCTGGGGATACCCAGGCAGGCCCCACCTTGGCAGTTCTCAAAGCTTCCAAGGTGATTTTAATGGACAGCTAAGATTGACACCCATTGTTCTGAAGTAAATGAGAGAATAGTATACACTTTTCTACCCAATAGAATTATTATAAGGCTCAAGTAATTTTATGTAGAAATGGTTTGAAAAGTGTAAATTACTACTACGCGCATCTGAAAAACTGTTGTTAGATACATGTTCAAAGCCAGGTTTAGGAAAAATTGTAAAAGAAGGCAAATTAGACTTTGGGAAATTTGTGTTTATGATTTTGGAAATTTGGATTTAAGTTTTGGAAAGCTTCTATCCTGTAGGTACCGATAAAATATAAACAGCTCTATCATCTGAATGTATCATAGCTGAGAACAATGGATGTATTGGTTCTTTTGCATTGAAATCCTTTTTCCAAGCAGGAGCAGAAAAGGACAAAATCATGTTTCCACTAGGAAGAACTAGAACTCTATAAATATAAAAGGGGTGTTCAAGGCCCAGCTGCAGTAGCGTGCACCGCTAAGCCTCTGTGCTCCTCTGGCTGGACCACATGAGAGGCATGGGTTAAATTCCTGGTCCAACCTAAAGGCCAGCTCTGGAGGTGTGTGCCTGTAATCCCAGCGATTCCGGAGGCCAAAGCAGGAGGATTTTGAATTCAAGGCGGGCCTGGGCAACAAAGTGAGATCTTGTCTTTAAACAACAACTTGGGTATGGGGCACCTTTCCTGTCTCAGCTGGGAGACAGAGCAGGAGGATTATGACAGTGAGACTGTTGAGAATAAAAAAAAAGTGTAGCCAAAAAAGGGAGGTGTGAAGAGATGGAGTGAAATTTAGGACATGTGCACAGATGGCAGTTGGGAATGAAGGGAGCAGGCAGCTACTAGGTAGATGGTATGGAGACTGGTAGAGGTGGGGAGGTTGGATTTCGAAGATGTTTTATGTGTAGCTTGGTCACTGCCCCCGTCTTCCCATATATTTCCTGAAGAAACGAAATGAAAATTGTACCTAAAAAAGATCAACATACAAGAGGATGAGCTCCAGGACCGCCTGCATTATTTGGATTACACCTTCAAATCTATTACTTTCTGAGTAATAATAATAATGATAAAATTTGCTGAGCACCTACTAAATTACAGGAACTGTTTGACCTTTTCACATGACCTTGCAGAACTCAGATAGTAAGCCAGCAGAAATGGCTATGATCCTTATTTTATAAATGAGGAAACTGAGGCTCAGAAAAAAAAAGGGGAGAAAAAACAAAAGCAAAAACAAACAAAAAAAAACAACTGCCTAAATTGGAGGTTCTAGGCCTCAATCCCAGAAATTTCTGTTTCAGTAGGTCTAGGGTGGAGCCTGAGTGCTTGCAGTCCTAACATGTTTCCAGAGAATGCAGGACCATCAAACTTTGTAAATTACGGGGTTTAGGATTATTTCTCTTCTAAGCACACAAACTAGGACTTGAACTAATTTTGTTTGACAACAGACCATTTCCTTCCCATTAACCCTCAATGTTTCTCACCCTTGACTGTGAATTAGAATCATTAGAAGCACCTGGGGATGCCCAGGCCCCACCTCAGCAGTTCTTAAAGTTTCCAAGGTGTTTTGTTTTGTTTTAGTTTGGGCTACAGGGTGCTTATGTTTGGGGTGGGGGAGAGTGAGGAAGCTCTGGGAGGATGGGCATGCCACAATCCCTTCTCCTCCATTTTCCTTGTGGGATTTTGGGCATATATACACATGAGGCCAGCGGGATTTTCAAGTTGTCTGGTCTGGGACTTGAACTGTGAAGTCATTCTTGTTAGATCTAGCTACCTTAACCACCACACCACCTGCAGGCCCCAAGTTGTTTCTAATGGGAAGCTAAGACTGACACTAATTTTTCTAAGGCACAAGACTGTGGAATAGGATTTAAATTTTCCTGGGGGTTCTCAGAACCTGTGTGTGTGTGTATGTATGTATGTATGTGTGTGGTGCATGTATATCCATTAATAGACCAAAGTGTGAAGCAGCTATTTTCTTATTTGGATCTTCTCCAATGATTCACACTTGAAATAAGGCCAGGCTTTATAATCAGAGTGACTGAAGTTAAATCCCCCTTCATCTGTTTTGTAGCTATGTAACCAAAGCAACTTACTTTATAAGTGTCGTTATATTGTTTATATGGAAGGAATGTGATATGGTACATAAAATTTAAGCATAGTAGGACCCGCTTTCCTTGTTGTGTCCCTTTAGAGACAGATCCGTTTGGCAGTTTTATGTCCTATAACCAGTGTTTCCCAAAGTGTGGGAATCTTACTGCTGGTAACACGAAAGATGACGTTTGGTTGGACTCCAAGGTGGCATGAAGTAAAGCTAAATCATATCATGAGAAAATTTTCCCTCTTCAATATTTTTCAATTCTGAGTATAAGAAAGGGAAAGTTTCAATTTGGTGCTAGCAAGTCTGTACTATACTTCCACCATTGCTAATAATCCTATTTAATGCAATGACAATCAGCCCTTATGCTCAGAGACTTGGGCTATGGTATTTAGCTAGAATTTAATGATACTAATTTTTTTTTTTAGAGGGGTTTTTTTTTCTTTCTTTTTTTTAGGGTGCATGGGCTTACTGGAGAGACAAAGACAGAGAGACAGAAAGCAAGAAATTACCCTTCAGGGGTGATAGCCACACCACAATCCTTCTCCTCCATTCTCCTCTTGGGATTTTGGGCATGCACACACACACACACACACACACACACACACAGCGTGAGTTTTAAGCCTCCAGGCCCAGGATTCAAAACATGGTCGACTATGTGGGAGTCCTGTGACGTAACCATTATGCTATCTGCTGGTCCCAACACTAACATTTTAACCTGTATTTATTTTTATGGTTACTTTCTACTTATGGCACTGATTTTTTATTTTTCTAGTGTTACATGAGTTTTATTTAAATGCATAAACTTTAAAAAATGTCTAAAATTTTCTTAAAACAAGTTCATTTAATTTTTTTAAGAGAAATTTTTGTTATAGGGTGTGTGTGTTCACCAGAGAGGCGGAGAGACAGAGAGACAACGAGAAATCACCCCACAGGGAGCATGGCTATGCTGCAATCTCTTCTCTATTCTACTCTAAGATTTTTGGACATGCACAATGTGCCTGGCATGAGTTTCAAGCTGCCAGGTCTGGGACTTGAACTACAGTCAGCCATGTAGGAGTCTAGGGACATAATTGTTATACCATCTGCTGGTCTCGTCAAGTGCATTTTCAAAAAAAGTGTTTTTCTTGGGCCATCAGATGGCAGAATGGTTGAGGTGCTGGACTCCCACATGGCTGACCACAGTTCGAATTCTGGACCCAGTGGCTTGAAAATCACTCTAGGTGCATGTGCATGCATGCCCAAATCTCAAGAGGAGAATGAAGGAGATGATTTCTCACTCCTTCGCCCTCTCTGTCTCTGTCTCTCTCCTCTCCAGTGAACATAGACACCCTATGGCAAAAACCTAAAAAAAAAAAAAAAAAAAAAAAAAAAGGTGTATTTCTTACAAAATACATGTGTGGCATGTGGAATTCTGTAGTTTTGGAGAGAGCCCCTTGAACCATGGGGTGCAATGTGTTGGATGGATGTTGTCCACAAAATCAGCACACTTCCCAAAGGCCAGTCCCGAGTAGCTCTGGCAGTGGATTTCCTTGCATGTGTTTCTGCCTCTTTTGGTCTTTCCCAGCTCCTGTACTGCCCTTGGACTTCTCATTCTCCCTTCTGGTGCTGGAAATGAAGATATCTATGGAACCTGTCTTGAACCTAGCCATCATCACAGCTTTCCCATCCCAGGTTTATAAACTACTGAGGGACTTTGAGGATTCAGGTTAATGTTGGGTGGTGCCATCCCCATCCCTAGGGGATTCATTGCTTTTGTCCCCAAAGTGGACTTTCAATAAAAGAATTAAGGGGAAGCAAAAATCTTGGACAGAGATGAACCTTTTCAGAATCCCTTGTGCCGGGAACCAGCAGTTAGTGTAACGGCTATGTTGCTGGACTCCCACGTAGTCGACTGCGGTTCGCGTCCCGGACCCAGTGTCTTAAAACTCATGCCCTGGGGGTTGATTTCTCTCTTTCTGTCTCTATGTCTCTCTCTGTCTGTCTGGCGAGCGCACACGCCCTATAGAATCCCTTGTGCCAGGACCAAGGACAGACTCTTGGTCTAGTGAAGTTGGTGTGCAGTGGGCTAGATAATGCTTCCCCAAAGATGTCTATGTCCCAGTCTCTGGAACCTGTGAATATGTTACCTTAATAACAAGAGAGATTTCTCCCTAGATGTAATTAAGTAAGGATTGTGAAACGGGAAGATTATCCTGGATTATCTGAGCAGGCCCAATAAGAAAGAGGCAGGAGAGTCAAAGACAAAGAAGGCAACATGAAACTGAGGCACAGATTTAAGTCGTGTGCTATGAAGATGGAGGAAGGATCACAAACCAAGGAATTCAGGGAGGCTCCAAAAAATATAAAGGAGAAGATTCTACCTGGAAGTAGTCCTGCTTATCCACTTAGTCTTCTGGTCTCTAGAACCACAAGTTAGCCATTTTGTGTGGTTTTTGAGTCACCAAGTTTATAACAATTTGTTATAGCAGCAACAGGAAACTAATACATGGAGTTACCCTTTGGAGTGGGGAGGGGATGTGTCTATGGCAAGGAGACATGTCTATGGCAGACTATGAGGTCCCAGACTGCAGAGGACCTGTTGTTAGAAGTTTAGGCAGAACCTTCAGAGCATCTGAGCCTTACAATGAATTTGCACGGTGCTGCCACTGCATGCTGCAGGGTTTGCCTCTGCGCTTTACAATGAATTTGCACGGTGCTGCCACTGCATGCTGCAGGGTTTGCCATGCTGTGGTCAGTAAGTCCAAGAACCAGCCAGGACCAAGTAAAAAGAAAGTCTGTGAGTTTGAGGAAGAGAGGTTAGGTCTGTGTGTGTTCAGAAGTGACATTTGAAGGGGACCACTTTGGTTGCCAATCTGACATCTGTTTTCCCAGTCTCCTACCTAAGCAAAGACTTTATTTTGCTCAGATTTCCTTCCTCCCCTACCAGTCATGTTCTCATGGGTAGGTTGGCCCCATCTTCAAGTTCCAGTAGCAGAGCCTGATTACTGAGCCATTCAGCACATGGTATTTCCTGGTGACAGTTACTGATCCAGGGATGGATATGTAACCAATAGGATTAAAGGAAAGGTCCATTACACACACACACAGAAGAGTTTTTCTCTCATGAAAAAGAAAGCATAACCTTATCATTGGCAGTCATGTTTTGACTTCAGTAGGAAACTAATTTTAGGAGAAAACTGTCACTGAGGATAGCAGAGCTGATGAATGGCATGAACCTGTGTCCATACAACTGACACAACAGCCTGGACTTTTGATCTGAGGTAACTTATTATTTGGAGCCAGCTTGAGTTGGCTGTTACCTGCATCCAGAATAATTCTATTAAAGTGTTTTCTTGAGTTTGATTTCTTGGCTGACAGTGAATGTGGTTTTAAATAGACAGAACTGGTTCTGGCTTTATCTGCTGAGAACATTTTCATCTTGAGCAAATGATGTAGTCACCTGTATGACCTTGATTGATCTGTGTTGACCTTCGCAACTTAAAGAGAAGATTATAATAATGCCCATATTGCAGCATTATTTCAAGAATTAAGTGAAATCATACCTATGAATTTACTGTGGAAATTCTGAAGTGCCTTACAGAGGTAAAAGATAAGAAGTAAAAAAGCTTTCATTGCTATTTCTCTAACATGCTTTTAGTAGCTAAAAATAGTGTCATGTTTTCCACTTATTATCTTATCACATTAAGCTAGTGATCTAAATGATAGGAAATATGTATTTTTCTTTAAGAGACTCAATAAATGTTCATTTGCATTAAAATAAAGGATTATTAAAATGTTTATTTTTCCTAAAGTATAAAATCTTTGAAATGCCTTTTCCATATCTGGTACTCAATTTTGTTTGATTTTTAATTGGCACTTTACTTTAACCCAGCTGTGATAAATAGATTTAATCTCATATGTCAACTCCTACTGATTGTTGTGGATTTCTGAAGAGTTGTGCTAAAAGAAGGATTCTGAAGCCATGTCTACACGCAGTGTGAAAAAATGCTGTGATCTACTACTAATGTCTGTCACTGACATCGAAGAGACGATGGAGGAGTTCCTACTAGTATTAATTATCCTCATTTTAACCTAAGAATATATAACTTGAATGAAGGGAATTCTGAGTTCTCTGGAGACTGGGTTTGTTTATAAATGATGGTGAGTAGTCTCTCTGCTTATGGTTAAGCCAGCCTTGCAAAGACAGAATTTTCTGTTATTTACTTTTCTTTCTTTTGTGTGTGTGTGTTTTCAGGCACTACTTCAGGAATTTTTTTTAAGAGAAATTTTTACTATAGGGCATGTGTGTTCACCAGAGAAACAGAGAGAGAGACAGAAAGTCAGAAGTCACCCCGTAGGGGCGATGGTCATGCCACAGCCCCTTCTCCTCCATTCTCCTCTTGGGATTTTGGGCATGTACACCCATGTGCCTGGTGTGAGGTTTAAGTGACCAGGTCCAGGACTTGAACCATGGTCAACCACATGGGAGTTCAGTAATGAAACCATTATGCCATCTTCTGGTCTCACTACTTCAGGAATTTTAATGGAAACCTATGAGACTAGGTTTAATCTCTGTCAGAAGGATCTTTTTACCATAGCAAATACATGTAATGTATGAATTTATAATACAAATAAGTCAATATAGTAAATATCAATTTCCAGTTTAGACAGTTCTTTCTTTCTTATTATTATTTATACATTCAATCACTATACACCATTTACATTATAAAGAGACTTTAACCAGTTATACACCTCAGTCCAGCCCAGTTGACAATACTATACACACCCTCATCAACAGATAATAAACCATATCTGTGTCCCACAAATGTCTTACCTTATGTTTTCCCCCAAATTTCTTTTTCTATGGTCTTCCCCTCCCACACTCTCCTTCCAATTTGTCTCTAGTATCCATAACAAATTTTTTTGAGAGATTTTTGCTATAGGGTGTATGCGCTCACCAGAATGACAGAGACAGACAGAGAAACAGAAAGCAAGAAATCACCTCCCCAGGGGTGATGGCCACACTGCAATTCCTTCTCCTCCATTCTCCTCTTGGGATCTTGGGCACTCATGTACACGTGCCCAGCATGAGTTTAAGCCACTGGGTCTGGGACTCCAACCATGGTCGACTACATGGGAGTCTAGTGACATAGCCATTTTGCCAACTGCTGGTCCCCATAACAATTTTTAATGCTTTTATGTCCTCCAGTCTTTCAGTCTCTACCATAGAGTGAGGACAGTCAGTATATGTTAAGTGGAGACGTACAATGTCTTTCTTTCATGGCCTGATTGCTTCACTCAGCAACAAATCTTCCTTATTTGCCCATTTTCTATCAAATTCCAGGGCCTTGTTGTTTTTTATGGCTGAGGAATATTCCATGGAGTATATGTGCCACACTTTTTCAACACGTTTATCTGTTTGTGAACATTTGGGTTGGTTCCATGTCTTAGCAATTATGAATAATGCTGCAATAAATATAATTGTGTAAGTCCTTTCCTGACTGAGCATTCTCCTGTCCTTTGGACAGATACCCAGGAATGAAATTGCTGGATCATATGGTAGTTCTATTTGAAGGTCTTTGAGGAACCTCCATATTGTTCTCCAAAGTGGCTGGACCAATTTACATTCTCACCAGCAATGTAAGAGTGTTTCCCTTTCACCACATCCCCTCCAGCACTTATTTATTTATTTTTTTAAATCTTTGCCATTCTGACTGGGGTTAGGTGGTATCTCATTGTGGTTTTGATCTGCATCTTCCTTATGATGAAGGATGTTGAGCAATTTTTTTCATATAATTTTTGGCTGTTCGTATGTCTTCCTTAGAGAGTTGTTTATTCAGTTCATTTTCCCATCTTTTAATTGGGTTAATCATTTTCTTCTGGTTAAGCTGCTTGAGTTCCTTGGGTATTCTGGTTATCAGTTCCTTATCTGAGGCAGTTAACAAAAATTCTCTCCTTTTCTGAGGGTTGTCAATTCATACTAATTACAGTGTCCTTTGCTGTGCAGAAATTTCTTAATCTGATGTAATCCCACCTGTCTATTTTGGGGATTATTGCCTGTGCTTTGGGGTCTTGCTTAAGAAGTCTTTGCCTACCCCAAATGTCTCCCAGTTTCTCCAGTGTTTTTCACCAGTAGTTTTATAGTTTGTGGTTTTAGGTTTAGATCTATGATCCACTTTTGAGTTGATTTTTGTTAATGGTGACAGATAGGGGTTCAGATTCATCTTTCTGCAGGTGGATACCCAGTTTTTCCAGCACCATTTCCTAAAGAGGTTTTCCTTTTTCCACTGGAATGACTGGTACCCTTTGTGAAAGATCAGTTGGCTGTATGTTTTGGGGTTTATTTCTGGGGTCTCTGTTCTATTCTATTGGTCCACCTGTCTGTTTCTGTGCCAATACCATACTGTTTTGATTATCACAGTTTTGTAATATATTTTGGGGTCATGAAGTGAGATGCCACCTACTCCACTCTTTTTGCACAGGATGGCTTTGGCAATATGGGGTCTTTTATGACTCCAGCCAAATTTTGTGATTGTCTTTTCTAAATCTGTGAAGAATGTCTCTTGTAATTTTATAGGAATTGCATTAAATATGTAGATTAATTTGATTGCTATTTTTGATTATATTAATTCTGCCAATCCAGGAACATGAGATGTCCTTCCACTTTTTTGTGTTTCTTTAAGGTTTTCATAATTTCCCTTATAGAGTTCTTTGACTTCCTTGGTTAGTTTTATTCCTAGGTATCTTGTACTTCTTGTGGCTATGGTAAATGAAATTACTTTCTTTAGTTCTGTCTCTGTCTGCTTGTTTCTATTGTAAGTTAATTTTGTATCCTGCCACTTTTCAGTATTCATTTATTACTTTGAGAAGTTTTTACATGGATACTATTGGGTCTTCTATGTATACCATCATGTTATCTGCAAACATAATTTCAGCTCTTCTTTCCAAAAAAATTGGAATGCCTTTTATTTTCTTCTCTTGTCTGATTGCATTGGATAGGATTTCCAGTGCTATATTGAATAGAAGCAGAGAAAGTGGGTAGCCTTGTCTTGTACCAGTTTTTAGTAGAAAAGCTTTGAGCTTTTCTCCATTCAGTATAATGTTAGCTATAGGTTTTTTCATAGATGGCTTTTATTATGCTGAGAAATGATCCTTCTATGCCAATTTTTCTGAGTCTTAATTATAAAGGAATGTTGTATTTTGTCAAATGCTTTTTTTGCATCACTTGAAATTATCATATGGTTTGTATCTTTCTTTCTATTGATATGGTGTATTACATTTATGGTTTTGCATATGTTGAACCACCCTTGCATCCCCAGAATAAAGCCTACCTGCTCACAATGAATAACCTTTTTATATCTTGTTAAATAAAGTTAGCATGTATCTTGTTAAGAATTTTGCATTGGGACCAGCACTTGGCATAATGGCTATGTCGTTGGACTCCCACGTAGTTGACTGTGGTTTGTGTCCCAGACCCGGTG
>NW_006159722.1:1036774-1092924 GCF_000334495.1 Tupaia belangeri chinensis
GCCCCAAAAAAAAAAAAAAAAAAAAAAAAAAAAAAAAAAACCCAAAAAAACAAAACACACACACACACACAAATTCCACAAAACCAAAAATAAAAAACAAAACCCCCAAAAACAAAAGAACAACAACAACAAAAACTCTCCAAGAAAAGAAAATAAAAGAATTTTTGCATCTATATTCATCAGAGATATAGGTCTGTAGCTTTCCTTTTTTGTCACATCCTCATCCATTTTGGTAATGAGGGTAATGGAGACTTCATAGAATGAATTTGGAAGAGTTCTTTCCTTTTGGATCTCTAGAAACAGTGTGAGGTGAACGAGGGTTACCTCTTCTTTAAAAGTTTTATAAAATTCAGTGGTGAAGCCATCAGGACCTGGACTTTTCTTTGTTGGGAGCTTATTTATTACCGATTCAATCTTATTGCTTGTAATAGTCTATTTAGGCTTTCTATGTCCTCCTGAGCCAATACTGGTAGATTATATGTGTCCAGAAATTTGCCCATCTCATCCAAGTTTTCTTCTTTGTTGGCATATAGTCACTCAGTATCCTTTAATGATGTTTTGTATTTCTATTATGTCTGTTGTAATGTTGCCTGGTTCATTGCAAACTTGATGTTGATGTATCTGGTTCCTTTCTCTCTTCTTAATCAGTTTAGCTAATGGTGTGTCAATCTTGTTTATCTTGTCAAAAAATCAATTTTTGCTTTCATTTATTTTCTGTATAGTTCACTTATTTTCCATTTCATTTTTTTCTGCTTAAATCTTTATCATTTCTTTCTTCCTGGCAGTCTTTGGATTTTTCTGTTGCTGTTATTCCAGTTCCCTGAGGCATAATGTTAGGTTGTCCTTCGGCTACCTTTCCATCTTTTTCTTGTGTGCACTAATTGCTAGGAACTTCCCTCTCATTACTGCTTTTGCAATGTCTCATAACTTATGGAAACTTGTGTATTCATTATCATTTGTTTCCATGAATCTTTTGATTTCAGTCTTGATCTCTTCAGTAGTCATGAAGTCATTCAGAAGTACATTAGTTTCCATGTATTTGTGTATTTTCAAAGGTTTTTCATAAAATTAATATCAAATTTAATTCCATCATGGTCATAGAAGATGCTGGATATAGAATCTGTAAAGGCTGGTTTCGTGTGCAATGTGTGTGTGTGTGTATGTGTTTGTGGAAAATTCTATTGATGTCTATCAAGTCCATCTGATTTATGGTATCATTTAGGTCCAGAAACTCTTTGCTTGTTTTTTTTCTCATTGACCTATCTAAAGGAGATAATGGAATGTTGAGATCGCCAATTATTGTGTTACAGTCTATCTCTTTAAATTGAAGTCTTTCCTTTACATATTTGGGTGTTCCTGAGTTGGTTGCATAGATATTTATAAACTTTATGTCTTCTTGGTGAATTATTCCTTTTACTACTATATAATGTCCTTCTTTGTCTCTTCTTACAGTTTTTGTCTTAAAGTCTATTTTGTCTGATGTCAGTATAGTGACTACCGCTCTTTTTTTGATTTCCATTTGCATGGCATAACTTTTTCCAGCCCTTCACTTTTAGAATATGCCTGTCTTTATCTATGAGATGGGTTTCTTGTAGGCAGCAGATGGAGGGTTTCTGATTTTTAGTCCATTTGGCCTGTCTGTGTCTCTTGATCTGGGAACTTATCCATTAACATTTAACATTATTATCAATATTTCCAGACTTGTCTTTACCGTTAGTTTGGCCATATACTCAGTTGTTTTTTGTTCTCTTATTGCTGTCTGTCTTTCTTTAGTTTTCTTGGTATAGTACTGTTTTCAGAATTTCTTGAAGAGCTGGTCTGGAGTTGGTAAATTCTTTCAGGTATCTAGTATTTCTTGCATATTATCTTCATTTTTCTTGGTTGTTTTCTCAATCTTTTTGATAAATTTTTCTAGGTCAGAGGTTTTGTCTTCTACTCCTGAGATTCGATCCTCTGTATGGTTTAACCTACTTTTAATACTTTCAAGGGAAGTTTTGATTTCCTGTATTACAGACTTCATATCTAACAGTTCCATTTGATTATTTTATTATTTTTCATGGTGTCCAATTTTTCTTTCATATCATGGGAGGACTTCCTCATCTCTTGCAGCTCAATGTCTCTTTTCTCTTGCAACTCACAGAGTTTTGTTACCAAAAATATTCTAAATTCTTTTTCTGACATTTAGGTAATCTAAATTTTCTCTACTTGGAGATGAGTTACAGTGTTCCCTTGCTGGAGATGTATTACTTGATTCTCTCATCCTTGAGGTTCTTCTCCAATTTTAGTCATTTGGTAATGTATTCATTTTTGACTAATTTGTTGGAGAAGAATTCTGTGACTGTGAGCTTGTGTATTTCCCTGACTGTGAAATAGTTTGGTGCTATTTTCTCCCTTCTACTGTGTCCTCCAGTATGGAAATCACAGGAGAAGTTTTGTAATCAGATTTGAAGGGGAAATCTCACTCTTTTTGCAACCACTACAGTGAGGTGCAAAGAATTTTCTAAAACTCTCAATATTCAGATGTTTAGCTACTATGCACCTACTCTTCTCTAGGCAGTGGGTAAGGACTGGGCAATAAAACAGGAAAGTAAGGTAAAAGAAAAAGAAAGTAGGAAATAGAAATAAGAAGAAAAGGCAAAGAGAAAGGAAGGAAAGAACTAGAACAAAACGAGTTAAAAATAGAAAACTGCAGTGCACTTGCCTGCTGTGTGAAGGGCCAACACAGTCAGTCAGAGGTGGAGGTGCCTGGATGTTTTCTGTCCTAGTCAGGGAAGAGGAGACAAATTAACAAGAGAAAGACACAAAATGGGCAAGAAGCTGTTTCTTTTTTCTTTTTTTTTCTTTTTTAAATATAAGAGAAAAAAATTTAGAAGGGACAGAGAAAAAGAGGGAGAGGGACACTTGCCTACCTGATTAGCACTGGGGCCTGGAAGGGGGAATCTCGACCTGGTGGGGAGGCGGGGCTCTTCACAGCTGTGAAGCTGAACCCAGAGGGCCAACACAGTCAGAGGTTGAGGTACCTGGATGCTTTCTGTCCTGACTAGCACTGGGGTCTGGAAGGGGGGACCCTGGTTGGGGGAGACTTTACAGCTGTGAAGCTGAACCCAGAGGGCCAACATGGTCAGAGGTGGAAGTGCCTGGATGTTTGGATAGACAGAGTTATAAGCACTCCAAATTCCTGCCTCTGGGGCACACATTCTAAATAATCCCCTTTCTTTCAGTGTGGATTTGACCTGTGAATATGATGGGGTGTCACTCGCATGATTATACTGTATTGTGGCAAAGGTGAAGGAATTTTACAGATGTAGTTAAGGACCCAAATCAGTTGACTGAACTAATCCAAAGAGAGGTTATCCTGGGTGGGTCCAATTTATTAAAGAGACAGCCATTAAGGGAGAGGCTGGATCCTTCCTGAAAAGAAAGCTGTTCTGGCTGTGTGATGCGGACTGAGAAATGTGAGAGCCTTATGACCAGTAACAAAGGCAATCCCAGAGGACAGCCAGCAAGAAAGCACAACTCCTGTCTTAAAGTCACAAGGGGATTACTTTTGCCAGCAGCCATGGGAACGTCAGAAATTCCAAGCTCCAGAAAAGAACACCTAGATGGCCTCCCTGTTAGACTTTGAGCAGCAAAGAAGCGGACTATGCCTGAACTCCTGACTCAAGGACACTGGGAGGCATTAAGTATTTGTGGTATTACATAATCAGTGGTAGACAGGAAAAAAAAAACCCAAAAAACAAAACAAAAAAAACAAAAAACAAAAACGAAAAGCCCGAGTAGGGTGCTAATGCATAGACTGCAGATTCAGGAAGAGAAAGTCCTGGGTGAACCCTTACTTAGAGGTAGATACATGCAAATGGTATCTTTGACTCCACTGAGCACATCAGTTTTTCCCTTTCCTGGCTGTTTGAGCAGCATGAAGTCCTCAGAGTAGTTTATGATGACTTCGGGACATAAAAAAGGCACTCTGGATCATCTAGCGTTTTTATTTTTTCTTATTGGTTTGAGAACAAGATAACATTAACAGAAGTAAACAGTTTCTTATGATATTACTACTTCTTTAAATATAATTATTTATTTTTTCATTTTCCCTGCAATTATTGTTGCACAGGGGAACAAAATCTTTCAGATATGTATTGCATAGACAACAGTTTGTATTCTCTAACATTATATGATAACCATTTTTATCAGCTTGCTATATAGTCTTCATAGTTATTGTTTTTATTTATTTTAGAAAGAATGTACAAAAGAAAGAAAGAGAGAGAGAGAGTGTCTCCCAATGAGGCCTGCTCATACGGAAATTCTTTTTCATTCAGTTCTGTATCCTGTCAGAATCTGTGTACCACACCTGACTTGAAGCCAATGGAGCTAGAATTTGAACCCTGGTTGGCTGACCAAATAGGATCTGGCTTCTTTTGTGTAGCACTTAACCCCTGAACTATGGGACTAACTCATTATGTTTTTTTTTTTAATAAACAATATATTATTGCTATATGTGTTAATATTGAGATGATTCATTTTTAGTTTTTACTTCTGCTACTGTAAATCACATTTATTTTTGCTACAAGAGTTAACATTTTCTTGCATGTGTGTGTGTACGTGTGTGTATATATGTAAAATTATTCTGTTTAACTTTATTTATTTACTTATTACTTTAATTTGACCAGAGAGGGATGGAAAGAGAGAGAGAGAGAGAGAGAGAAAGTGAAAAATAAAGCCACGAGGTCCGGGACTTGAACTGTGGTTGGCCATGTGGGAGTCCAATGGCCTTAACCACCATGTCACCTGCCTATACATATATTTTTCTAATGATTACATAATGTTTTAGGATGTATTTTCAGAAGTGGAATTATCGGCTTGAAAGTACAAACATCTCAGAACTTAATTGCTTTTCCTATTCTTTTTTTAAATATACATCCCCTCCAAAATTGCAAATTGTTATAATTTTTATTCATAAGGTCATCTTGCCAGCTTTAGGAATTCACTGTGTAAAATGCCTGGTCATTTGATTTTTTAAAAATCAGCTTTATGGGCTGGATGGTGGCACAGTTTTGAAACAACATTCTGTAAGCTGACCCTGTGAGAAGGTTCAGATTCATACCCATAGTCTTTCTGAGAGTGCTAGGCACATGTATGCCCATGATCTAGAACTGGCTAGATTCGGGCTTAGGGATGCTGCTGGGAGTGACTGCCTGGGTCTTTCTCTGAACCTCTCCCACTCATGGAAGACAGAAATAGATGGACTTTAAAATATCAGCTTTCTAGAGACATAATACATCCAACAAAATGCACCCATGTACAATTCAATAAAGTTTAATAATTATACACATCTATGTGATTACACCACATAGACGATAGAGCATGTCCATTACTCTCACAAAATTTCTTACACCCCTTTAGCAGTTAATTCATTACGTACTCTGGCTCCACGCAACCAGTCTGCTTTATGTAAGTTAGTTCTGTTAGAATTTCATATAAATGGAATGACACAGCCTATACTTTTTGTATGTGTTTTATTTTGTTCAGCAAAATATTTTTGAAATTTACTCATGTTTGTGTATATTAATGGTTTGCCACTTTATGTTACTGAGTAGGAATCTGTTGTATGAACATAGTATAATTTGTTTTTCATTGACTCACAGTTGAATGTGTTGGGTTATTGTAGTTTTTGGATGTTATGAATACAGCCTTCACGTGGTCATGTATTTTCATTACTCTTGAATATATACTTAAGAAAAGGATTTTTGGAGAAGAAGATTCCTCATGGCTCCTGCGAACTAGTTATTTCAGGGGATAAGAGAAATGAAGATTTTCTGCTGATAATTCAGCCTCCAGCAAACAAGCTAGTGTGATGGATCTAAGGGCACTGTAGCTAAACATCCAAATGCTATTAGAGTTAACCTATTCCTCAATATCTACTGAATCTGCTGCACTAGCGATCACAACAGAACGGCAAAGAGATTCCAGATCACCTCTTTCTGCTTGCTCCTGAACATTCAGATTGAACTAAAAGAATTAGAAAGAAACACACCATCCATCAGATGGCAAGAAATCACCGCAGGACCACAAGAAATATGGGAAAGCAAGAAAATACCTCTCCTCCAAGGGAAAAGAATAATTCTTCTTCATCCATAAGCAGTTCAATGCAAATCATGGAAATGTCTGATAAAGAATTTAGAGTATTCATAATGGCGAAGCTAACTGAGATGGAAGAGAAGAGAGACAATGAACTGCTAAAGAGAAAGGAGAAAGAAGTTGAGGAGGTGAGGAAATTCTTGCAAGGTTTAAAAGAGGAATTACACGCTTTACAAAAGAGTCAAATGGAACTGTTAGAAATGAAGTCTATAATACAGAAAGTCAAAATCTCCCTTGAAAGTATTAAAAGCAGACTAGATCATACAGAAAATAGAATCTCAGATATAGAACAGAAATTTGCTGGCCTAGAAAAATCCACCATGAAGACTGAAAAAATGGACCAAAAATTTGAGAATAATATACGAGAAGTACTAGATACCATCAAACATCCAAACATCTGGATAATTGGCATTCTAGAAGGTGAAGAGACCCATAAGGGCATTGATAATCTATTCCATGAAATCCTGCAAGGAAACTTTCCAAACCTAGAGAGGCATTCAAAGATCCAGTCTCAAGAAATACAAAGGACCCCAAATAGAATCAATCCAAGAAGATCTTCTCCAAGACACAGTATAGCCAGGTTGACCAAAATCACAGACAAAGACACGATACTAAGATTGACAAGAGAAAAACATCAAGTTACCTACAAAGGTCATCCCATCAGGCTAACAGCAGATCTCTCATCAGAAACAATGCGAGCGAGGAAAGAATGGGAAAATATATTCAAAGTCTTTAGAGAGAAGCAATTTCA
The DNA here is from genome assembly GCF_000334495.1 of Tupaia belangeri chinensis. Lineage (NCBI taxonomy): Eukaryota > Metazoa > Chordata > Mammalia > Scandentia > Tupaiidae > Tupaia > Tupaia belangeri. The sequence continues at coordinate 1,043,661 of NW_006159722.1, forward strand.
ACCAAGAATACTGTACCTGGCAAGATTATCTTTCATGTGGGAAGAAAAGACAAGAACATTCTCAGATAAACAAAACCTGAAAGAACTTACCACCACCAGACCAGATCTCCAAGAAGTTCTCAAGGGTGTACTATGTCAGGAAAATTAAATACAGACACACGGAAATAAGAGTTCAAAAACTAAGAAAGTGGCCAACTTAATCGTAGGACAAGTCTGCAGTTGAATATTATATCCCAGAATTTAATCGGGAAAATTGAACCAGAACAGAAGATAAAGTACATGAGACTGATAGGTTCATGCACCTACCATTTCAACAGAATCCAATTGTAGACACCAGACACAGTGTGAGAAGAGGGTGAGAAAGGACAGAGGGTCAGAAAGAGGGGTAAAAACATTCTAGGAACTAGAAATGGAAAACTTTTGATAATAGTATGCATGATTAAGTCACTATGCAGTATATACTGGATGGGAAATCACATTTTGTATGCTGTGATGATGCTTAGGAAAGAATGTAAATCAAGTTACAAAAAAAAATTTCGAAAAAAAATCCATTCGATGACCGCAGTAAGATATATAGCCCCAGCTAGGTGCTACTTTATAGGATGCCTAAAGTTAGACTTCTGTTCATGGAAGTGTATATATCAGCTGTGCTTGCTATAAAAATATTTAGATTAATTAAGATCTTTAGTGACTCAATCAAATGTGGGGGGAAAACAGTATAGAAAGTAAACATAGATACCAGAGACAGTGTGGGAGGAGAGTGGGAGATGGCAGAGGGTAAGAGATAGGGAATCAAGGATGGGGGGGGGAAAGCAAAACATACAGGAAACAAGAAATGGAAAATTATTTGTTGACAATAGCATGTATGTTGAGTGCTTGATTGAGACAATATACAGTGTACTCTGGATGGAAAATCTCATTTTGTATGCTGTAATGATGTACAGTGAATGAATGTAAACAAATAAATTTCACTTAAAAAAAAAGAAAAGGATTTTTGGGTCATGTGAAAAAAAGAGCAGACACTCCTGAGTCATATGTATTTTTCATGTATATTCTTGTAGAAACCTGCCAAATGATTTTCCAAACTGGCATAACCAATTTATTTTCCCACCAGACATGAATAACAGTTCCAGTTGTTCTTCATATTTGCCAACATTTGGTATCGTCAGTTTTTAAAATATTAACTACTCTAGTGAGTGTAAACTGGTATTGTGTGGTTATCCATTTAATTTTGGTATACTTTTTACTTAGAGATTTTGGGTAAAAACAGATTTTAAAATTTAATTTATATTATTGTAATGAAAGTAAGAGGAAATCAAAGAAGCTAAAGAAAAATCAAAATTTGTGAAGGAAATAAAAAGGTATTAGACTTCATCACATAATGAGATAGTTAAATATGGATGTATATATGTGTGTGCACATATATATATATGTATATGCATGTATTTAATGTGTGTATTAAATATATGCATGTGTACTCACTAGGACAGAGAGAGAGAGAGAGAGAGAGGGAGAGAGTACCCCTCAATAGGATGTGGTCATGCCACAATTCTTTCTCTATTTCTCATCCTGCGGGGATTTTGGACACACATGCAAATGCACCCCTCTTCCCCATGTTTTTCAAGTCACTGGAACCGGATTCAAACTGTGTGGCTGGCCTGTGGAATCTGGTTTCCCTAGCCACTGGGCCATAGGGCTGGCTCAAGTATGGACACTTTGACATGTTTGGAAAAAACCAGATTCCTAGACAACTTCAGGTGGGGCCATGGAGGCAACATAAGTGTTGTAAGCTTTCCAAGAAGGCTGAGACAGGCAGAGTGCCAGCGTTGAGCCCATAAGAATTGGTAAACATTCCTAGAAAGTAAGTGCACGGAGGCCAAATGATTACTTTTCTCACTGCATTGATAGCGGTTGCGTTGATAATCACAATGCCACTTCTTGACTAGACTCACTCAGTTCCTAAACCCAGAACAAAGGGGATGGAACTGGATGTTTACCATTGCTGCTGCTGATCTCCCCTTCAATTCCTGCTAAGGATTTGGTGTGCTGAGATAACATTTGAATTAGATATGTGGGAGTAGAAAGGAAGAGGCCAGTCTATTGGCTAACCTGAGCAAGGGTTAAAGAAAAAAGGAGTTACTCCTGAGTCAGCAGTAATGATGCACAGTCTTTGGCTTCCAGTGTGCTTCACAGATGGTCAGGGGCTTATTCCTCAGTCTGAAGTCTTTGCAAAGTCAATCCCTTACACCATGGAAATTAAATGTATTGCTTTATGCAGAAGTTTTTAAAATGTGTCGAGACATGAGTGGGACTTAATGTCAATTAGCTGATCTTTTAAAGATAAAGCACGAGATAATAAAAATGACCATATTCAATTTAGGAATTCTCACAAAGCTGATAATATGCCCATTCTCTGAAACAGCACCTGTGCTTATGTGTGTACTGACATATCTTGCCCTAATGGAATATCAGAAAGTTACAGCCTGAGAGAGATTTCAAACACTAGTGATTGTGAGTAATTTATCATATCTGATAAGGGACAAAATTCAACCCATAACTGATGTGTGTATGAAACTGCTGCTATGAATGATTTGAAATCATCTTATCATCACTCCCACTAATATAGCTTTTCATTTATTTATACCCTTACCCAAAAGGAATTCAAGGGGACACATTATGTGTATGTTTTAGTCTCTTTGAGAATCAGAATCAGAACACATAGATTTAATTTTGATCTAGCTTCTGCTCCTACTGGGACCAGATTTTTAAAAAATTCAATCAAATGAATAGTGCACTGTAATATAATTGTTAGTTTTCTGGGGACAAGTCCTTCTCCAAGTCATCTGAATAAGGCTTACATGGCCTCTGTCTTTATCTATTTTGCTTCAAAAAACAGTTTTTAAATATGAATGCTGGGCTTTCAATACCATAAATTCATTGTCTTGAAAATCTGCAAAGTGTGAAATAATTGTGAGGATACTATTGCCACCAAATATATAACTTGAAACTTAGGCCTTCAAGCAATGAGTACTTCAGAGAAGACTCAGAGAGAATTAGACCCAGAATTCTCTATGAAGCTTTGATACATTTCAAACACTACAAATGAAAAGGAATGGCATACTGAAAATGGAGATCATATGTATGGTGTAGCTTTTCTGCAGAGATTCCTCAAGATAGAAGAAAATTGGCAATAAAATGCTATTCCTTCAAGCTGAGAAATGGTGCCATGATACATCAATAGGAGCCCGGGTTAATTCCAATATGCTCTGTCCATTATAGAGAATACTATTCAGCTGTTGAAAAGAAAGAGGTAGGCTTAAAACATATTGACTTGGCAAGATATCTGAGACATATTCTTAAAAAATAAATGCCTGAAATAAAAGCAGTATATATAAAAAAGGCATGAAGTATAATTGTGATAATTGGGATGTGAATACATACAATACATACATATATATCAAAGCATAACACGCACACCAGACTGTTGACTGAGGTTACTTCTAGAGAGGGGAGTGGGTGAGTATGTGTGTGTGTGTTTTATAGGTGGCATGGGAGACAGTAAACAGAATAACTTTTTTTCTATATGATGCTTTTCATTTAAATATTTTGCAAGACTATATTTAGGTCTTATAACAAATTACACTCTAAATAATAAAAGACATATCTTAATTAGACATATCTTATTTTTTTAAATTTTTTATTATTATTTTTTTTTCCTGCCTCAGGTTTATTCATCACACAGCAGAGGAGGACACCAGCTCCATGCAGAGAGCAGCCTGGGGGTCACCAGTCCTTCTGTCCTCATATTGGCAGAGGCCTCTACTACAGCTTTTGTGGGGGCCTGAACACCTTTGCGAGCCAGAGCTGGAGCCAGAACTGAAGATGGAGCTGCAGGTGGGGCGGGGAACTTGGTTTGGGCCTTGGTGTGAGCCTTAGCCTTGGCCTTTGTCTTGGTGGCCTTAGGCTGAAAGCTTGAGGCCCTTGGCAATATGGACGTGAGTGCATTTCCCGAGCTTATGATGGGTCATGTAGGCAAGTCAACTGAGCTTCTGGCTGCTGCCCTTTGGGATGCCCTTCTGAATCTCCTTGGGCTTTTCCAGGGCCTTGATAGCCTCTGCTTGTGCACTCATGGCCTTGGCATTTTTGGCCTGCATCTTCTTCAGACCTTTCCTGTTGTGCTTCTTGGCAAAGTATGTGTTCCTCAGCAACTTGGGTCCACCTCCTTGAGAGATGTTTATCTTAGTGATCAGGGTTTCTTGATGTCATTTCTGTGCCATTTTCAGGACTGGTTGTGTGTGGTGTGGTTCTTGGACTTGGTCATATCTGTGCTGAAACCCATGGTTGCTGCTAAGTAGACATATTTTCTGCCAGTTCCAGTTGTATATATTACTGGCATTATATTCGAAACTGTAATATTTCCACTGGTGGGATAATTGAAGACTATTCTAGAATCAGGACAATACTGTCACAGAAATTCATAGAAGAAGGCAAAAAGTAAAGACAAAAATTTAGTAATAAGTAGTCAACGTTATAGACCATATATTATTATTTATATCCTTATCTCACACAGGTCCTGGCATAAGGGAGAGGTATTAGCTGAATGAATATTTTGACTTGTTGGAAGCATATGCTTTTCATGACGTTAAATACAAATATGGAACAAATGATATTTAGCATCTTAGAGACACAGTGTGCATTTTACTACCTGGATTAATTCATTTTGCTTGGCAAAGATAATCACATCAAGAACACTAGTGCTTTGTGAAACAGGAGACTGCTAGAAACTGACATGACATCCAGCTCCACACCAAATGGAAATTCTCTGGCGAGACAGTAGAGTCCAACCTTCTCTAGATGTCACATCTGGCTCCTCGAGCCAGTTCCTCAGCATGGTCCTCCAGCCATACTTCACATGAAATGCAAAGCAGGATCACCCACAATGTGCTCCTGGATCTCAGCCAGGCTGCCTGCCCTGGGGCAAAGCTGTCTGCAACACAAGATCTTTGGGGAGGACGTGTGTGGAGAATGGATGGCAATGCAGTCTGTGCACCAAGCTGAAATGGGATCGCCACGAGCAGGGTGGGCAGAAGAAACACTGCGATTTAATATCAAATGATAGGCTGCGGCAGTGGACTTCTGGGAAATCAGACACCTTGGCCACATTCCTTTCAGGCCAAGAGCTCTGAAGAGGAAAAGAATATTGAATAAAAGGAAAATTGTTTGAAGTTTTAGCTTTGGTTGAAGGGATATTAGTGGACAGGTGGTAGACATACTAGGCTGCTTACCAAAGCCTGTCTTCAGTAGGGTCATCACAATAGAAATGTTAGTTGGAGGCATAAAGCAATTTTGCACAATTAATAGAGAAGCCTGTAAATGTTACATTTTAATGAAAAAAGAAGAGTTTTACATAGTCATGGTGTTTGCCTAGATTTGAGATTCACATCTATTGTGACATTTTAAAACTTTGAAAAATAATGCTATGTTCATAATTTCCAAGGTAAAATGAAAACATGAGCCATCTGGAAATTATCAAAATGCTATGTAAAGGCAATGATGCCATTTACTGCATAGAATCAATTTAGCACACCAATAAAAACACACACATACACATAGAAGCCTCGAAAGAGCAGCTATTCTCTTCCACAGAACTTTTCATTTAAATTCTGGTGCCATTGTTGTGCAGTAAATTTTGTTGTCACACAGCTATAGCTAAAGAGCTTTTTATTTGATGTAATCCTACTGCATCATTAAAATATCAGTATTTTTTATGTTTTGCAAATATTTGTGGACACCATTAAGCAACACGAAGCACAGTGCAGTAACAAATGTCCATTTTATGGCCACTGTCAGACTATATATTGTATAATGCCCCAATATTATCAGCAATCTAGACCTAAATTATCACAACCCTAAGTCCATGAAACACAAGACACATATATAATCTCCCTTAGTCCATGTATTGAAATGTTAGAATTAAAAGCTTGGGCTATCAATTCAGGCAGAAAATGTCGTTTTCCAGAGGAATTTTTCACTTGAGACAAAAAAGGAGGAAAGGCAAAGGAATGAAATTAAGGACTGACTTTTGAGAACAACTCTAAATGTGAGAGAAGAATTTTATGTTCCTAAAGAAGAAACATAGGTGAGAGGGGAAATAAATGTACGATGGGAAAAATTTCTTTTTTGGGAGGGTCACTAGGTCATATTATTATTATTTTAAATAACAGAGACATTCAGACTTAGTAAGCAATGCTGGATTTTGATGTTAAGAGATTTTTCTCAACTTGCAGTTCTACTCAAGATAAGTCAAAGATATTGAGCTTTAAACTGTGTTGACAAATTACCCACAACATATGGTTCATTGCAAATACTGAGCAACTAGTCTCTAAGTTGCTCAGGAATGCTGCCAGCTAGGGTACAGCAGGGAGTCTGTATGAAGCTGGGTCATAACTGGAAATATTTTGTTATGTATTTAGGTAGAACTAGTGTGGGATTTGTTGTTGAACCCATCGTGATTCAGTTTGTCCCATGGCAGCAGCCCCTTAACTTACTGTTACATATTTCATTTCCTTTGCTAAATTTCTTCATCATTTCTGTAAATCAAAAAAGACAAATCACTCCAACAGCCCACACATCCCTTGGTCTTCTTTTTGTAGGGTGCCCAAGGTGGTGGAAGAATCATTTCACTGACTCCAAATGACAATGTTAATCATAGAAGATTGTCAGGACCCATAATGATGAATATGCCTAAGAGAATCTAGTGGCTAGAATAATTTGGTTTACTGTAGCATCTTTCTTCATCAAGGTCCTGGACATCAGGAGTTGAGAGATGAGAGGAAGCTGTTGGATCTGGCTACCAAAGAGCTTACTCAGAGAGAGAAAAAGATAAGAACATTTACAAGCAAATGCTCTCAATTTAAAATGTGCTTTTATTCATGTAGTATAGGCATTTATTTATTTATTTAAAATCTTCTTTCCTTCATTTATTTATTTTTTCTTTCTTTTAAAATTGATATCCAATATTTGACTCAGAATTGGTCATGGTCTCACTATTAAGTAAAATCTTAAAAAGTGAGAAGCAAGAGTCTTGAGTTGAGGGCAAGGTGTTACAAATCATGAAAGAGATTTCAAAATCTTCTTCTGAACTATACAGATCAAACACATGTAGTCTGCTCCCTAAAACTATTATGCAATGCAGTGTTATTTTTAAAATAGTCTCTTGTAAATTTTATGGATTTCTTTTTTTTTTCAAATCAATTGTTGTCTTTTATTATCTTTAAAATGTCATATGAAGGCCTTAGAAATTATCCGGCTTGTTACTGTAGTTGGAAAACTCTTAGATCTTACTCATCAGCCTGCTGAATGGTATTGCTGTATCAAAGCAGCTGAATTTGAAACAACTTCAATATCATTGCCTTCAAGGATCAACTCATCTTTCTGGGCTTGAGATACTGAACAAGCAACACCTGGTCTCATTCGAACCCTCCGGATGTATTTTTCACCCAAGAAATTTCGGATTTCAACAAGAAACCCATTCTCCTGAATAATGACGTTGATGGGGAAATGAGCGTACACAGACCTCATCTTGTAGTGGAAGCCCAATGTTGACACCCTTGATCATGTTCTGGACGTGACTACAGATAGTGCGAATGGTCGCCAGCTCCTGTTTCCCCACCATTTGTCAACCCGCAGCCTCTTCTTCTTCTTCCCAAGGAGGCTGAGCTCGACATTGATGTGGTTGAAGTCCCTCCACAAGGTTCCTCGGGGGCCCTTCACGATGACGGTGTGTCCCTTCAGGGTGATGTCCACGTTCTGGGGAATGTCGACCGTCTGGTTGCTGATAATGGTCTTTATCCTCGCAGTAGGCGTAGCAAAGAGAGAGCGTCTCTTTTATGGATTTCTTTTAACTGAAAGGTTGTATCCTCCTCTAGCAGAGCTTGTCTCACCCATTGGAGGAGCAATTTGCAACAACTCTCCCCACGTAGCAGTTTGTAATAAGAATGCCAATTTAGAAGATTCTCATTCATGTTACTGGTACTGATAAAACTCTTGACAGGGTTATGAGATGCTTTGATCAATAACTGAATTAATTTTTGAAACATTGCATATTTTCTTAGAGAATATTTTTTCTCATCTTGTGTTGTAGAAGAGTTAAAGTGGGAAACATAAGATTTATGTCTCTAATTAAAATGCAATTTCTCTTATAAAGTATATTGAAATGAAGGGTTACATTTTTATCCATGTAAATGAGCAGAATTGAAATCTTTAAAACAAACAAACAAATTATAAACTATTTCAACTAAAAACACTTAAAACATGTTCAGATAAAGTAAATAGATATTAAAATTTCAGTTTGGAAGATTTTAAAATTCATTGTGAAATTGAGACATTTTTCAAATTTCAATCACTTTTAAAAATCTCTAAATGGAACTTTGGAAAGAGAGTTGTATTCATTCTCATATAATCACAGTATAAAATAAATCTGCTAAGTGTAATTATGTACTGTTTCTTTATATTTTCTTGTGTTAAATTTTTTTGGCTAATAAACTTATGATTACAAGAATTTAAGTTTATTAGATAAAAGGTTAAAATTAAGCAGTCTTGTTTCTTTGATTTTAGGAATAGGCTAAAGAACAGTTTACACATGGTCCAAAGATGTTTTAAATACATTCTGTTGCTGATTTTGTGCCACTTCTTGCTATAAAGTTTCATATCTGAATGTTCAATTTTCAGAGCTTTGCCTGACTTAAGAGTGTGTGACTTTTGTGTTGACTTTCTGTACAAAAAAATTGCTACAGAGATCTCTCTGGGTCATTGTCTAGTTGCTACTAACTGGTTTTGGAACTCACTGCTAGGCAGAAGTGGAATGTCATGTTAAGCCTGTAGGAATTGCCTGTATTCAGAGCTCTTTGAGAAGACTGGATTTCTCTATTGACACAATTTTATTTGGAATATTTTATTTGCTGGGTTTATTATTCTGCTCTGACTTTGTGTGCAGTATGATAGGTCTTCAATGAACATCTGATTGTCTTTTGATTCTATACATCCATTTGGGCATAATTAAATAGTGTCTATTATTTCTCACCTTCTCCATTTCATAGTTATACTTTCAGTATTTGGAAAGAATATTGTTTCACTTTGTCATATATTGATTTTTGTTTTTTGACTAAAATGTGGCTGTTTTTCTTCTAGGCTTTGTTGTCCAGTTTTGGGAGTTTTTGTCCTGTATTGAGTTGCCAATAGGTTCATGTACCTACTATTTGAACAGAATACTAACCTGTTTCTAGGCTTTAAGTTTTTCTCTTCTTTCTTTCTTTCTTTCTTTCTTTCTTTCTTTCTTTCTTTCTTTCTTTCTTTCTTTCTTTCTTTCTTTCTTTTTTTTTTTTTTTAAACTGGGACTCAAACCATGGTCAACTACATAGGAGTCCAGCAACACAGCCATTATGCCAACTACTGGTCCCAAGACACTTCTTTTTTGGGAAGCTGTAAAGTACAGTTTTGGTATCTCTAACACTGTGAGTGTCATATACCTCTGCAAAGCCTTTTTTTAAAAAACGGTTCGGGTCTGTTTCTGAGTTTTATTTATTTTCCTAAAATAATTATTTTTAAAATTTTATACATTAGTTATTTTTATTATTTTAATTCACCAGAGAGAAGGAAAGTGAGAAAGCGAACTGCCAGGTCCTGGACTTAAGCTGTGGTTAGTCATGTGGGAGTCCATTGCTTTAACCATCACGCCACCTGCTGGCCCCTATGCCTAGCTTTTCAGCCTCTTAGTAGATGGTTTCTGCTTGGTTTCTCAGAGATTCACTTTACACATTTTACAGTTTAAAGACTGTCACTTATGTTTTTCTATTTCCTTCTTCTGAGAATTTGATCCTTTAAGACCTGGCTGTCTTTGTAGCATTGACTTCCAACTGTAGACTGCCATTTCTATTTGACATTTTAATCTTTTAAAAAATATATAATTTCTTTTTAAAACACTTATTTAATTTTATTTGCTATTATTATTTTTCAATTTGACCAGAGAGAGAACAGGAAAGTGATAAAATAAGCCACCAAGTTGGGGACTTGAGTGGTGATCAGCCATTTGGTAGTCCAGTGTACTAATCACCATGCCACCTGCCTGCCCTGGCCTTTTTAACTTGCCCCGTGACTTGTGACTGAGAGAAAAGCTGCTATGAGTTTAGGGCTCACCAAAATGTGTTTCCGTTCTCTTCAGGATCTTGTCACTTCAGATCATGGCTGCCTTCATTGCTCTTAGATATTTTAAATATTTTACAGTACTTTTTTTTTTTTTTTGGTACTTTCTCAGTTGTTAGTTTTTATAGTAGTTACTGGTAGGAGAGTTATCATATTGTCCTGGATGTGATGATTTGAAACATCTGTCCCAAAAGAGATGTCCAGTAGGCAGTGTGGAACATAGAAGATAATTCAGAACTGAGATTCATATTGAAGCCGGGAATTAAAAGGCATCACAAGGGACCAGCAGTTAGCATAATGGCTATGTCGCCGAACTCCCATGTAGTTGACCACGGTTTGAGTCCTGAACCCAGTGGCTTAAACTCATGCCGGGCACGTGTGTGTGCCCAAGATCCCGAGAGGAGAATGGAGGAGAAGGGATTGTGGCGTGGCCATCTCCCCTGGGGAGTGATTTCTCGCTTTCTGTCTCTGTCTTTCTGGCAAGCCCACGCACGCACACTATGGCAAAACAAACAAACAAACAAACAAAAACTCTCAAAAAAGCATCACAATACTGATGTTCCTAAAAGGTTATTGAAGTGATTTAATCTTCCCAGGGAAATATAGAGTGTGCAAAACCACCTGAGGTGTTAATCTTGCAAAAAATCACATTTTCAGGGGTGAGTAAGGTAGGAGAAGTGGTCATGGTTGTTGGAGGAAATGGAAGAAATGATAATGCCACTGATAGTAAGGACGGAGTTTCAAAAAATTTGGAGTGTCAGCCATTGAAGGAATTTTTTTTGAGTTTTTTTTTTTTTTTTCCCACTATAGGGCACGTGCACTCGCCAGAGGACAAAGAGAGACAGAGAGACAGAAAGCAAGAAATCACCCCCCCAGGGGGGTTGGTCATGCCGCAATCCCTTCTCCACCATTCCCTTCTCGGGATCTTGGGCACACACACGTGCCCGGCATGAGTTTAAGCCACTGGGTTCAGGACTCAAACCATGGTCGACTACATGGGAGTTCGGTGACATAGCCATTACGCTAACTGCTGGTTCCCAGCCATTGAAGGAATTTTAACATTAAAAGAGGAAATACATGTCCATTTTATTTAATGGGAAATCCATATATAACTTGAACAAGAATGATTTTGTAAAAAAGATTTTAGGGAAGCAAGGGAGAAAGGGAAAGACTTGAGCTTTTCAGAGTCAAGTTGAAAAGGAAGTACCATCAAGAAACATCATGTAAAGTTGAGAAAGGGAATATCACTAGAAGATTATTACCAGGAGGTTGAGAAAGAAAAAATACAGAGAACTGAAGGAGAGGAACATTTTTCTAAGCTAGAAAAAATGCAAATGAAGAGGAGTTGAAGGTGGTCATAAATTTGTAGGTGTGCAAATGGGGGCAGAAAATTGAAAAAGTTCCTGGTTGATTTTTTGGGGGGAGGAAGATGAATCACCTTTCCCTCTTCTTTCTTCTCCATTTTCCTAAAGGTAGTATACATAATTGCCATATAGATTTATAACTTTTATTGTTAATGTATTATTCATACACACTATATGTTATTGTTTGTTATATTCATAAATGTTCATGACTTTTAACTGTAATCTTATTTTTTAGGTTTCTCGTATGATACTTCCAGATTATTCATTTTACCTGCTGTACGATGTTCATTTGAATATTAGAATGTATGAATCAATGCCCTTGAATGGCAATCAGGTTGTCTCTGCACTTCCACTATTACAAATGGCTTTACTGAGGGATCAGCAGATGGTGTAATTGTTGTGTTCTGGACTCCCATGTAGTCGACCATAGTTCAAGTTCCAGACTCAGTGGCTTGAAACTCACACTGGGCATGTATGCATGCATGCTCAAAATCCTGAGAGGAGAATGGAGGAGAAGGGATTGTGGCATGACCATCCCCTTGGGGCAGTGATTTCTCACTTTCTGTCTCTGTTTCTCTGTCTCTCCAGTAGGCACATGCATCCTATAACAAAAACCTCTCTGCAAACAACAACAACCCCCCCCCTCCACCATTCCCTTCTCGGGATCTTGGGCACACACACGTGCCCGGCATGAGTTTAAGCCACTGGGTTCAGGACTCAAACCATGGTCGACTACATGGGAGTTCGGTGACATAGCCATTACGCTAACTGCTGGTTCCCAGCCATTGAAGGAATTTTAACATTAAAAGAGGAAATACATGTCCATTTTATTTAATGGGAAATCCATATATAACTTGAACAAGAATGATTTTGTAAAAAAGATTTTAGGGAAGCAAGGGAGAAAGGGAAAGACTTGAGCTTTTCAGAGTCAAGTTGAAAAGGAAGTACCATCAAGAAACATCATGTAAAGTTGAGAAAGGGAATATCACTAGAAGATTATTACCAGGAGGTTGAGAAAGAAAAAATACAGAGAACTGAAGGAGAGGAACATTTTTCTAAGCTAGAAAAAATGCAAATGAAGAGGAGTTGAAGGTGGTCATAAATTTGTAGGTGTGCAAATGGGGGCAGAAAATTGAAAAAGTTCCTGGTTGATTTTTTGGGGGGAGGAAGATGAATCACCTTTCCCTCTTCTTTCTTCTCCATTTTCCTAAAGGTAGTATACATAATTGCCATATAGATTTATAACTTTTATTGTTAATGTATTATTCATACACACTATATGTTATTGTTTGTTATATTCATAAATGTTCATGACTTTTAACTGTAATCTTATTTTTTAGGTTTCTCGTATGATACTTCCAGATTATTCATTTTACCTGCTGTACGATGTTCATTTGAATATTAGAATGTATGAATCAATGCCCTTGAATGGCAATCAGGTTGTCTCTGCACTTCCACTATTACAAATGGCTTTACTGAGGGATCAGCAGATGGTGTAATTGTTGTGTTCTGGACTCCCATGTAGTCGACCATAGTTCAAGTTCCAGACTCAGTGGCTTGAAACTCACACTGGGCATGTATGCATGCATGCTCAAAATCCTGAGAGGAGAATGGAGGAGAAGGGATTGTGGCATGACCATCCCCTTGGGGCAGTGATTTCTCACTTTCTGTCTCTGTTTCTCTGTCTCTCCAGTAGGCACATGCATCCTATAACAAAAACCTCTCTGCAAACAACAACAACCCCCCCCAAAAAACAAAAAACCAAATGGCTTTATTGAACTCCTTAGTGTATAGCTCCTTATCCACATGTTCAAGAGTTCTTCAAGGGTAATGACAGAATTTCTAGGCTTTAGGTTATCTGCATCTTTTACATTACTTAAAAGTGTTAAGTAGCTTGATAATAAATTATGAATTTATAACGGAATCCTGACAAATTTGTGTGTAAAATTTCCAAAGTTTGGAAGAGGAAGTGGAAGTTTAGATCCATCTATGGTTGAAGCTTATTGGATGTATGGACCTGGACATGGGCCACCAAAGTTGAAATGATAGCAAAGGAAGTAAAGACTGGAATAGAAAGGTAGATTGAAAGGAAATGGAGGTTCAAGGGGTTGATGATTTCAGTATGATCAAAGACAAGCATATGACAGAACAGGAAGTTCTAAGAACAGGATAGTATGTGGTTACAATGTGGAATGTTGGCATTTAAGATTTGGGTTGTACATCAGTTACAGTAATTATAAGCTACAAATACGTATAGCAGAAATAAAGTCGAGGTGAAGGCAGACAGACCAGAACATTAACAGGACTGGGGATAGTGGGTGAAACCTATCACCTACGATTGCTATTAAATTTGTTGAGTATAACAGTGGGACTTCACCCATTCTGAAGGATCTTTTTCTGCCAGATAGCAGATGGGATGCAGCTCGTGAAAGCCCAGTACTGCAGCGTGTGACCTTTGTTGAAAGAAGTTAGGAAAGGTCTTTATTTTGGCAGAGAGAAGGTTTTGGAATAAAGAGTGCTTGGAATTAAGACGAAGGTGTTAAAGATGCAGTCGTTATCACATATGCTCAGTCTGATAAGTGGTCAGGGCTGAGTTGGAGCAGATGGCCAGGAGAAAGAGACTGCAAATAACAATTCATGTCACATTTTACTCTATAACGTGATGTTTTGGAATCATTTGGGATCAGTTGCTCAGTTGGGATCTTAATGACACATTTTTGTGCTTGTGAACACATCCCACCCAGAAGCTGCCGATACTACTTGTGAAGCGAAAAACTATGCTTGGAAGATTAAAAGTAAGCAGCTTTATGAAGACGGGACTCCCAAATCTGCTTTATTTCCACTTGGTAATCGACACACAATGAAAAGTCACTTTTCAGCCTGCAATAATAGTAAGAAGACCATGCCAAACAGTGCCTTAGTATTTGAAAACTGAATTTACCAGGCCCTTTGGAAAACTGAACAGTTGTGTGTGATATTTTGATTAAAAAGAAACACAGGAGTGGTGAGCCTTGTAATATTGAAGCTGGTTGGTTATTTCAGGCAGACACTGTGGAATCACATGGAGGTACAGCTCTACTGTTCCTACTACCTTATGTTGCTCTTGAATTTTTCTTTCAGTCCAGGGCAGTTGTGTCTCTCGCATCTCTACAGTAGCAATTTCCTTGACTATAGGCCAATTAATCCATCAATTCTTCTTGAGTGAAAATAGAACAACATAAAAATAGTTACATATCCCCAGCTGGCGATTCTGGACCTGTTCTCTTCACCCATTTTCCGAGGAACAAATCATTTGATTGCTCAGCTAGTATCTGAACTCTGTATTTAGTGGAAAGCTATTAAATTTTCTGAAATAATCTTTATCTCAGGGTATCTCTCTTTTCAAGGAAAGAACTCTGAAGTTTAGCTACAGTGTTGGACAAAGGACTACTTATATATATTCTTTTTTTTTCTTTCATGTTAACATTTTATTTAAATCAGTATAAGTACTATGCTTAACAAAAGACTGTCCAAGATAAATATGCAATCTATGCTAGCAGAGATTGAAACTACAGAGAACTGTTAAAATTCACAAGACTATATCACTAATGTTTCCAGCCTCCTGAATGAGATGAGATTATATTGGACGATCTTTTTTTTTTTTTTTAAGAGAATTTCTTTTGCTATAGGGTCCATGTACTCACTGGAGAGACAGAGAGAGATAGAAAGCAAGAAATCACCCCTTCAGAGGCATGGCCATGCTGCAATCCCTTCTCCTCCATCCTCCTTTCAGGATTTTGTGGCACGCAAGTACACGTGCCCAATGTGAGTTTTAAGTCAGGGACTTGAATCGTGGTCTACTATGTGGAAGTCCAGCAACATAATCATTATGCCATGTTCTGGTCTCTATTTTGAGCTTCTTAATTAGAGAACTGCCCTGCATTTTAGTGATCTCAAACAATATTCAAGTAATTGTTTGTCTATGACTTATATTCCCCAAACCAAGGAAATACGGTTTCTATCACAAGCTTGATGCAGATTTAAATAATAGAAGAATATGATTACTGATTTGCACTGTCAAATAGGATAATAGGAAAAATTTCTCGAAAGTGTTCAAGTTGAGATCACTGATTTTAAGTGACCTAGAAGATTATTAACGTTCTTCCAGAAATACAAAATAAGATTTGTCCAGAAATGTTTGAAATGCTTCTTCACATATGTTACAAAGGATCAAATTCTACAGATTCAGTATTATATCAGTTTATTTAACAAACAGGGAAAGCAATCCTACCGAGAAGACTTGAATGGATAGAATATGAATTACTCTCTACTTCCACCATATATCAGCATTTAAACTCTTACAAAAATATCTATTCATCAATAGTCCACATATGAACTAATGATACTGCTTAAGTTTTAAATGTAGTGCAAACATTTTGAAAATGCATCTTCCTTAATATTTATATGGGTGGGGAGAAAACATCAAATTCAATTTGGCAATAAACTCTCCTAACTGAAAAAATTTAAAAGTATCAGATCAGGATGCAGTTTATAGCTACATTTGACTCCTGAAAATCAGGGCTAAAAAGGGAAGGAAAAGTGCTGATAGACATTGTGCTACACAGATTATTTAGTAAACACAATAAAAAATTAACAGCATTTTCTTAAACAATAGTATGTTTAACTGCAGTTGGCATTTAATGAACTTTTCCAAAAAAATATGAAATGTTTCACAAATTTGCATATAATTCTTGAGCAGAGCCATGCTAAACTTCTATCACTCCAGTTTTAGAGTATAGGCTGCCAAAGTAACCACTATATTCATTCTTACTAACTTTTACCCTGGAATATAGAAGTGATCATTCCTCCCTGTGCTATCAGCACAAGAAACACCATTATATAATGTGTTGGAATGAAATTTCTAAAATCCTAGTTATCTTATTAATATTGTCCTTGTTAATAAGTGGGATTTTCTCCAATGCCTCTTAGGGACAAAAATCCTAAATCTTTAAAAGGTTATGTCTTTCCTCACTGCTCTGTTAACCCATCTGACCATGGGAACCCTATGTATCTTCTGCAAATAACGAAGCCTTGACCTTCACAGATGGGTTTTAATTTAAGACCTTAGATAATTCCCTCTCTGGACACAATCTTAATCCTTCCATTGTACTTAACATTTTTAGTTAATGTCATTATTTATTATCCTAATAAATAGTAAACTGAGATGACATTATATAAATATGTACTTATATAAATAGTCTATTGTTGATAAATTCTACCTATGATAATCTGAACTCATAAAAACACTTTCACAGCAAATATATCAGAGATGGTGTCATTCTTCCCAAGTGATGTGGTTAAAGAAGATAGTTGTTTGGCTAGGGCATCTACAATAGCAAGTTAGAATTTCTCTTCAATTTAAAAAAAGTTTCTAGAATTATTTATTTAATTATTATTATTTATTATTATTATTATTTAATTTGCTATAGGGCACATGTGTGAGAGAGAGAGGAAGGGAAGGAAAGTGAGAAAGCAAGCCACCAGGTTCGGAACTCAAACTGCAGTTCGCCATGTGGGAGTTTAGTGCCTCAACCACTGCACCACCCACAGACCACTCCTCTTCAATTTTTTTACTAAATGTATCTTGCTTATTTGTCTTTTGGTTTCCCTTTAACTGCATCTTTAAAAATCTAGGAATTTTTTTTCTTTATTCATGACAGTGTGATGTATATGCTGACAGAAAACAAGCATAATATCTTCCACAGGGTCCTGGGACCAGCAGTTAGGGTAATAGCTATGTCGCTGGACTCCCACGTAGTCGACCGCGGTTCGAGTCCCGGACCCAGTGGCTTAAACTCACGCCAGGTGCGTGTGCGTGCATGCCCAGGATCCCGAGAGGAGAATGGAGGAGAAGGGATTGTGGCGTGGCCATCCCCCCTGGGGGGTGATTTCTCACTTTCTGTCTCTCTGTCTCTCTCTGTCTGTCTGGTGAGCACACGCGCCCTATAGCGAAAACCTCTCAAAAAAAATATCTATCTTCCGCAGGGTCCAGTCACCCTGTGATGCCTACCTCCAGTACTCCAGACTTTTAGATCTTGGGCACCAAGAGTATTTAAGGCTGACCAGACCAGGGATTTGAGTCATGGCTGCTATGTGTGATCCAGTTTCTTTTGAGCAGTGCATTACTGCTGCACCAGAGCTGGTCGAAAAGCTAGTAAACTTACGAGTGATTGGTATCATGCACTAATGAGTAAGTTTTTTGAGGAGAGATTTGCCAATTATTCAAGTGATGAGGTTATATGGCTGAACATGAGATGTGTGCATAAAGGATTTGCAAATGTGTAGTAACCAGGTAAACTTCCACATTTCCTCATATTCAGAATGTGGCCACATGAAGTAAAAAGATGGTAAAATAGTAAGTAAGGGTTGATTACGTCTTACCCATGCACCAGGCAGAGGACAGAGAGCTGGGAGATGGAGGAGAAAATTGAGTTCAAAAGGATCAAGAACACTTTAGTGGCTCTCTATTTGACAAGGCACCTCTCTAGATTCAGACAAGAGGAGACAGCTTGAGGTATCCAGGTTGGTTGTAGAAATTCGTCTTTGGTGTCTTAAGGCCACGTACTGCCTAGGTGGCAATGGCATGCATTGCATGACCTCATTAGGGCCTTCTCATTGCTAGGACTGCCTTTTTAAGTTTTACTGTGAAGAGGGAATTAACTAGAAAACTACCTAGGGACCTCTACTTGCTCTTTAAAGCTTTGGGACTTTGTAGCAAGGCACCATCATTCTACTGATCTTCAGGAAAGTTTGATGTAGGCAAGCTAGAAGGTAAAGTTTTTAAGGCAGTAATACAAGCACAACCTGCACTGAATTGCCTGGAAAAGGGCTGGACCTTACTGATGTGAGGGTCAGCCCTTTTGCCGGCATTATTAACTGAAAACTCTCACACCCATTATGAGGTGGGTACTGTTTTTAGCTCCATTATGCAGATTGGTGTCAGGACTTGGCTTCATATTTATTTTTCCATACCTAGCAAGTAGCATATGCTCTGTAGCTGGAGGCTCTATATAAATATATATTGATTGACTAAAAATCCTAAGAAGACTTCAAATTCTTGTTTGCCTTGTGGAAAAAGAGAGGAAAGGAATTCAGAAAACTTACTGGTTTTTTAGTTTGCTTGCTTTTTGGAAAGTTTATTAAATAACAATTCAAACTCACCATGTGAATCAATAAACAAACATCATTCAAATTTCTTTTTTCAAATTTATCTGCTATTGCAATCATTCTCTTAAATACCATATACATTATCTTAATTATGAACCTCCACTGAGGAAAATCTTGGGCTGTCTGGCTGTGTTTAACAGACCTGCCATCCTAGAAACCTTTTTGGTTTCCAGATATAGTTTCATCTCTTGTTATAGTGGTTTAGATTAATTCAACAAATCACAGAGTAGCAAGGCATCTGGAGATGGGGTGTCTAGATCAGTGCTCAACTGACTGGGTTTCTCTTTATCTTGCTTGTCTTTGTATTGACTTCTTTTAGGCAAGTTCTATTCAGAAGGTGGTAAGATGGACTCCCCAGAAACTCTAATCAAATGAGCTGCCCAGAAACCCTAGTAAAAAGGAAGTTTCTTTCTCCTAATACTACCAATACAATTTCTAGGGTGCCTCTGATTTAGCTGTTTGAATCACTTAGCTATCTATGAATACTCTTAGGGAGAGAAAACATTTTTATGGTCTAGATCTGGACACATGAAATGAGCTTGAGGTGCAATTAGCTCCACCCACTGCATGAACCGAAGTAGGGATGATACGTTAAAGGTAAGGTTTTGTTTCCAAAAGACAATGCTTGGCAGGCAATAAAAACAGATGTTACAACAGTAATGACTTTTCTTCCTGAAATGTTCCATACAATATCTTATTCCAATGCAATATAAGAAGCACAATTTAATGTTTATGTGTCCTTAAAATAGTTTTAAAGACTCCTGAAGTTTATACATCTGCTCTTTTTCTTGCTTCAAATGTTATTTCCATCTTTATCTCCTATAAGCTGGTTGATGTCTATTTATGCTTCATGTCTCAACATGAATGTCACATTTGTAAGAAAGCCTTTCTTGACGGAACAAATGAGTAGTGCCTTATTAAATGCAGCCCTTAGTACTTTGTTTTCAAGTGCTTACCACAAGTCTTGCAATATGCATTTACCTGCTTGTTTTCTCTAACCATTTACAAGCTCCACAAGAACAGGAAATGAAACTATGGCATTCACTATTGTTTGCTAGTGCCTAGCACTGTGTCTTGCAAAAGTAGGTACAAAAATATTTGTTGAAAGAATACATAACCCCAAATTAGCCTTAAAAATAGAAATTTTTGGTTAAAATGTAAAATAAAACTCAGTATATTTTCTCCTTTAAGGTTTCCTGTGAAAAGCTGTATCTAACAACTGAGACTACCAAGGTCTCAGTAATCAGAAAATCTATACTTCTGCTGAGAATTACAGTAGTTCGTTTTTCATTAGGGTTAGTATACATCTTATAACTCATCATATTTTTCTAATTTACTGGACTTCTAGTAAGACGAAGAGCCAAATTTGATGAATACATTAAAGTTTTTACCCTGTTCTTTTGTAAACTCAAATACCCTTCCCCAGTAGAGAATAAATAAATAAACAATGAGGAGTAATAATTTTCACTTTCTGGAATTAAAATTAAAACTAGAACAGAAAGTTTTTGCCTCTCAATTATTTTTGTTAAATTCATGGTAGGTGTCTGAAAGGGGCTGGGAGTTAGAAAGTTATAAATAACTAGTCCCTAACCTTCCCAGCACCAGGGACCAGCCTCATGGAAGACACTTCCATGTATGGTACTGTTTCCAGGATGATCCTAATGCATCACATCCACCATGCACCCCATTTCCACCACTCCCACATTGCAATATGCAATGAAACAATCAGACAATAGAACTCACGCTCCCATCAGAGTATAACACCACCCTGATCTGACAGGAAGTGGAGCCCAGGGGCAATGTAAGTGACGGGGAATGGCTGCAAGCACAGAGTAAGCCCCGCTTGCCCACCTCTCAGCTGCACAGTCCTGACGACTGCAGCACTGGTCTGCAGCCTGGAGTTAAGGAGCCCTGCCTTATAGGACCTTAATTCTGGCATTGACACATATTTTTGGCTCAAAAAAAAAATTGTTGAGCTACGTAATTACTTGTAATCACTAGAAATGTCTGAGTTCATTTATGGTGAATTACCTCTCTTTTGCTTTCAGAATATTGGTTATTAGGAAATTTACATCACTATGGTGTGCACTGCTCTGCTTCACAATGAAGTCATGGGTGCTGGTGAAGTTTTCAGGAACCTAAGAAGGAGGTTCACTAAGGAAGTGTGGACAGTTTGCTATGTCCTCTCTTCCCAAGGGTTCCTCCAGCTGACCTCATTTTAGAGCACTCATTTTTAAAAAAAGAATGATTTTATTTAACTTTATTTATTTATTTGTTTATTTATTTATTATTTTGACCAGAGAGGGATAGAATGAGAGAGATTAGAGAGAGAGAGAGAGGGAAAATGAGAAACTAAGCCACCAGGTCTGGGACTCAAACTGTGGGAGTCCAGCGATTTTAACTACCACACCACCTGCTGGCCCTAGAGAGTACTCATTTTTTTTTAAAAAAAAAACCCTTTATTTGTATTTATTCCTTCCACGAGTAAGTGAGTGAGAGGCAAAAAGAGACAGCACCTCAACAGGGTCCTGATGCCACAATCCATCCTTAGCCTCTACCAACCCTAGACCTTGGGCATGCAAGTGCTCAGGATACTCAGAGAGGTCTCCGATGTGAACCCAGAGCCTTCCATGTCAGTCAGTTTCACAGAGCATTGTGTTTTACTGCTGTGCCTCCATTTGAAATGGAGAATTGTACCATGGAAATAGGGACCAAACTTCCTCCCACTGTAGGGCAGGTCTGGGATCTAGGCACTTTTTTTGGAGTCAGAATCCAAGCACACAATATGATCCTGATACTCTTCAGATTTTTCTAAAGCTGCCTCAGGACCTTGAAGTATGAGAAGGACAAGAACAAAGAAAGTGTGTTTCTGGAAGATTCTGGCTAAGTATGAAGCTTTTTTATGAAAGAGTCATATTGAAACTATGTGTTTCTTGGATTAAGTTTATGGAGAAGCCTCATAAAAAAGTTTTTCTGGGAACCAGCAGTTAGCCTAATGGCTATGTTGCTGGACTCCTACGTCATCGACTGTGGTTTGCGTCCTGGACCCGGTGGCTTAAAACTCATGCCGGGCCCATGTGCGTGAGTGCCCAAGATCCAGAGAGGAGAATGGAGGAGAAGGGATTGTGGCATGACCATCCTCCCTGGGGGGTGATTTCTCGCTTTCTGTCTCTCTGTCTCTGTTTGTCTGACGAGAGCACACGCCCTCTAGCGAAAACCTCTCCAAAAAAAAAAAGGTTTTTCTAATTCTACTTCTATACTGTTGTAACATTATAATAATAAATCATCACTTTTATTGAAATACTGTTTGCATTGATGACTATTGTGACTATTAAACCAATTGATTTGTGAAGAAGAAAACAGTCCTGTAGAGAGTAGGTGGTATAACAGCATTCAGGGTTAAGGAAGAAAGAATTCTTTCCCATCCTCTTTTTAACTCATGGCCAGAAAGACTCAAACAAGATTTGATCTCAAACAGTCCTTACACAAATTCTGGATCCAGTGTCTTGAAAATCATGCCCATGCGTGTGCATGCATGCACCAAATTTCGGGGAGTCTGGAAGAAAAGAGATTGCAGTGTGGTGCTCTTCCGGGAGGTGATTTCTAACTCTCCCCACCCCGTCTCTCTGTCTCTGGTGAGCACACTCATTTTATAATAACTACACAAAAAACTAAACAAATGAATGAAAATAGTGAGAAATTTGCAAAGGTTTTTTTTTTTTTTTTTTTTTTTAGAGAATTAAAGTGAAGAAGCTGCTAGTGGTGGTCTAGTACTGGAGTGGGGTTTTTAAGTCACTTTCTCTTTCTTTAATTTGTAGTTCACTGCCTAATTCCTCTTTGTTTCATGGAAGTCAAAAGATTTTTTTTTTTAATTTGGGTAAATTCCATGAGGAGAGAAAAATCACAGTTGGCTTTCAATGTTGACTTCAGAGAAAATAGTTGTGGAAAAACCTTCAGAGAGGAAAGCGTAATTCCTCCAAATTTAAAACTGAAATTAGGAGTAATCCGAACTAAAAAGATTCTTCTTATTAATAAATTATTTAATACAAGTTGTAATCCTTATTACTTTGTAAAATATTGGCATGATTTTCCCCATTCACCATGATTGCTGAGGTTAGTCTAGTCCAAACACGCAGTATAATTTCTCTCCTTATCTGAATGTTTCCTTAATTCTGAAGATGAAAAGAAATGCTAGAATTAGCCATAAGTGCTTAGGAATTTTAGGATTAGAATTTCAAGTCACTGTAATGATCAATAAGCAATGACTATGCAGAGCATTCCAGTCTCTGCATATTCAGCTTGAAAACGTGAGAAGCAGATAAAATTATGTGGTTGTGACAGAAATATCCTAAGGTGACCTCCAATGAGTGATGCCCTTGTATAATCCCTTCCCATGGAATGCAGAAGGAATCTGTTATTTATTTCTAACCAATAGCAATTGAGTGTCACTCCTATGAATGCGTTATTTATATAAGATTCTGTTTCACCAGACTGGAGTGAAAGAGATTCTCCTGCTGGCCTTAAAGAAATAAGATGCCATGTCCTGTGAGGGTCTGTGAGAGGTAGGGGACTACGAGGGCCTCTAGGACTTGAGGGCAGCCTCTAGTCAACAGCTGTGAAGAAGCTGGGACCCTCTGTCATATAGAACAAGGAAATACATTTTGCCAACATTTTAAATGAGCTTTGAAACAGATTCTTCCCAAAACCAGACTTCAGATGAAAATACAGCTTAGCTGACACCTTGATAGGAGGTGTGTGAGATGCTGAGCAGAGTACTTGGTCTAGCGCTGGTTGGTTGGATTCCTGCCTACAGTAACTGAGATATTAACTGTTTGTTGTTGTAAGCTACCAAGGTGGTGGTGAGTTGTTATAAAATTAATACAATAGTTGATTGTCTTTAGCTACTCCTCTCAAGAATAAACTGCACTGATATTTCTTTCTCGATCTCAAAAGATCTTTTTCTTTTTAGAGATTTTTGCTATACAGTGTATGTGCTCTCTGGAGAGGCAGAGAGAGATAAAAGGTGAAAAATCACCTCTCTGGGGGGTTGGTCATACTGCAATCCCTTTTCCTTAATTCTCCTCTTGAGATTTTTGGCATGCACGTACACATGAGATTTAAGCTACCAGGTCTGGGACTCAAACTGTGGATGACTACATAGGACTCCAGCAATATATCCATTATGCCATCTGCTGGTCCCAGATCTCAAAAGATCTTATCACCACCTTAGAAATGTAAAAAAGTCCATAAATTAATGTATCAATAAATCACCTGGCCACAAATAGAAGTAATATTGCTAATTGGTTTCTTTGAAAGTACAAAAATCATTTAATAAGATAAATTCATTAAGAAGCTGTGAAATAATTAAATTATGTTGACTAAGTAATGACATTTGGGATAAATATAGGAAGTCAGTTACCTGAGAAGTTAAACTCAGACCTGTAAAGTTAAATTAAAGTGTCTACAGTGTACCTATTGAGCCTAAGACCTGTAAAAAATTATTGCTAAGACGAATGCTGACACACCCCATGTTTCTTTCATATTTTTTGCTCGCCTTAAATTTTTTTGTTTTCACTTCTGCCCTCTCATACATGTCTATGTGTGTGCATGTGTTTAGCTCTCTCTGTTTTGGTCATTTTGTTCCTCACTTTTCCATTTAATAGCTCACTCATATGTTTTTGGGATAGTCTGTTAACAAATTAGTGACTAATAGAAAAAATAACCTACTGCACTGAGGATTCTTTGATGTGTAATAAATGTAAAAAATGTGAGAAGTGCTGAAGATACATTGAGACACTTTTCTGATAGTGTTTTTCTTTTCTTTCTTTTTATTTTTGAGAGAGATTTTTGCTATAGGGAACATCGCTCTGTAAGAAACCGAGGCTAGGTCCTGGAGGGCCTCCTTGAATGTCAGAGTACAGGGTTTGGGTTTGTTTGACACACTGTGGGGATTCACTGAAGGTTTTTACCCAGGGAATGGCAGGATTAAAGCTGTGACTGAGAAAGATGTGGACACCACACTGATTGTTGGAGTAGGGAAGAGATGGGGTAGAGGGCCAGTTAGGAGGCAATGGCAGAAGTTGGGGGAAGTTGATTCGCTGGCAGCAATGGCGGAGAGGGTGGATGTAAGGATGCAGGTAAGAGGATCCAGGGCTTGACACAAACAGGGTCTGGGAAGACTGAAGGAGTTGAGGGTGGCTGTGGACTTTTGAGAAGTTTAGAAAGGGAAGTGTATCTCTTAGGATGGTGATTTCAATTTTCATCAATAAAATAATTGATCTTTCATTTTTCATTAGGAAAATATTAGCTGTTAGTATGAATAGAAAAGACAGAATAATATTCTTTCTTAATGGTTCACTTTCAGAGAACAGAACCAAATTGGAATTCCATAATAAGCACGGAAATGTTTATTTAAGAGACATTGAAAGTTAAGGGAAACTGAAGCTTTTCCTGGAAACCTCCTTAAATCAGCTGGCTCTTTGCCATCCTTTAGATCTCAGTATAAAGAGATAATTCTCTGAGACCATGTCACCCACAGGCACCTGATTGTTTTTGAGATGTAGCTTTATCACTGTACTTGTAGCTCTTTTTATGACACTTATCACTCTTTGTCTGTACTTTATATCACTATTTGTCTAAATTTCTACTGAAAGCTTAGAGTAAGGACTTTAAAATTAATTTTTAAAATTTTCTTCCTTTTTTAAAGTTTATTAATTTCTTTCATTAATGAGGAAGACAGAGAAAGAGACAAAGACAGACAGACAATATGCTCAACAGTGTCTTGATGCTATAATACACCCTCAGTCTCAGCCAGCCGCGGATCATGGGCACATATGTTCACAGAAGTCTAGACATAATCTGGATCTTTACTTTGTAGATCTGTTTCACAGAGCATCATGTTTTACTGCGATGCCACCATCCAGCCCCCTATGTTTAATTTTTTTAGTTGAAGGACATATATTTGCCAGAGATAAAGAGATAGAAAGAGGCAGGCAGACTGACAGAAAATGAGATGCTTAAAGAGGGAGAAAGTGTGTTTGAGCCAGATCATAGCTTAGAGGTTAAAGGAGCCAGATCCCACATGGCCCACCATAGTCTGAGTCCTGACCTGATGGCTTAGAAAATACCAGGGACCTGTGTGTACACGCCCAAAGTCCCAGCAGGGTGGAGAAATGGAGAAGGACTTGCAGTGTGACCATGTCCCACTAGGGAGTGCTTTCTCTCTCTCTCTCTTTGTCTCTCTTTGGTGAACAAACACATTTCTGGCAATTAAAAAGAGAGAGAGAGAGAGAGAGAGAAAGCACCCTTGGTAGGTTTGCTTATGCTGCAATCCCCTGTCCTCCATTTCTCTATCCTGTCAGGATTTTGGGCACAGAGACGTGTAACCTAAAGGTTACATTAGGCCATACGACTGGCCCTGTAAATTTAATTTTTAGAAATGTTAAACTGTTACCAATATATGCTCAAAATGTAGAATATGCTGGCACGTAATAAAATAAATGATTACTAAATAGGCATGAGCATCCTGACCATGGAAATTTTCGTAGCACAGTTGAGGATAGAGATTGCTGGTCTCATACAACATGGGAAATCAGGCTAGTATTTGTAGATCAAGTAAAGAAGAAATATTGAGAAAAGTATTTAATGTTGGTGGGAATGCGTACTTTTTCTTTTCTGACCTCTGTTCTCATTTGACCTAACTGCACAGAGATTATTAATTTGTCTGGTCAAGTTAAATTCCTTCAGCGAGCAAGTGATCGCACACTCCTTTTCTTCCCTTTCCTTCAAGCAATAGGGAACTAATTCTGTTCATTCTCAGGGCTCAAGATGGTTGGGAGAAAAGATGTCTTAGCCTATGAGCAGAAGTCTCTGAGGTGCTCCTTTCGGGCTGGTCTACAGGCAATCCAGGATGGACTGTTGATTGTGTGCACTCATAAATATGCACTGATAAACTTCAGATGAGCAGATTGTGGTTAATAAATTAAAACACATGCTAAATATCTTCACAATCAAGAGATATTTGAAAAGAGTGGTCCACAGTGTACATCATACTGGTTGATATGAACTTTGACTGTATGACTTTGGGCAGCTATTGAAGTTCAGCTTTCCAAGATAATGCCCAATTGTTCTCAAAGTTGTTGTACCTGTTGTCACCCACCAGCAGTGAATGAGAGTTCCTCTGGCTCTGCATATATTTAGTTTTTAGAACTTTGACTAAATTTATGGTGGTAAATGGCATTTTATTGTGACTTTACTAATGAAGACGTGCACTTTTTAAAGATAGCTACCTATTTTCTAGTCGTTGAGATTTCCTTAATCAGAAAATGCCTATTTGTGACTTGTGCTCTCATTTTCTACAAAGTTATCCACTTCCTATTGATTTGTATGAGGTTTATGTGCAGAACTTATATTTCTCCCTTTTGTTCATTTTTATGTGTTTCAAAATCTTCTCCCAGTTTGTAACATTTTATTTATTCTATTTATTGAATCCTTTGATGAAAAGAAAATTTTACTTGGGTCAATTCATCAAGTTTTTCTTTTATGGTTTGCATATTTTGGGTCACCAGAAATGAAATGTCTCTTTTCTTAGGGTTATAAATGTATTCTTTTTTTTTTTCCCTCCCTAAAATGTTGAAAAATGTGCTGTTCACATTTTACTTTTTTGGATTATTTAATTTATTTTAATTTATTATTATTACATTTTAATTTCACCAGAGAAAGACAGAAAGAGTTAGAGGGAAAATAAGAAAGCAAGCCTCCAGGTTCAGGATTCAAACTCTGTGGCCATGTAGGAGTCCAGTGCCTTAACCATCACGCCAAATGCTGGCCACCCATGTTTAACTTTTACGATTTTAAAAGAAAGCTTGGTACACTGTTTTGGTGCTTATACAGCAGGTGCCCTAGGGCTGCCAACTGCCATCTTCTAAGTTAGTTAGGACATACTGCAACTGATTTGCTCAAATATGGCAGCTGTACAAATCAGACCTACCAAGTTTTCGTTCTGAAATAGGCTTGCAAACTCAGTCTCCAAATGCAACCATGTGACCTCTTAGAAATCACTAGCTCAGTATTGCAAGAATTTTAAAAGTTGCATGCTAATTTTGTATTTCAAACTTCATTCTATAAATTGTATTTTCAGCCCCTTGGTAGCTAACCTGATCTTTTCCTCTTACCTGGAAGAAATGGTTTTGGAACCATATGGTACAAGGGTACTGAATAGAGGCAACAGTAGAGAAACATCATTTGGAAGTATTGGGTGTGCATAAAAGTTGCCAAAGTTTTTGAGAGGTGAGCAGCTGCTTCTGTTTCAACTGTTTAAAATATTTTACTTTTAGGCCGTTATTAGCAACTTTGTATATTTTAGCAAATTCGATGTCTAGGAGTCTCATTTTATATATAAAAAAAATCATCTGGGATCTTATGTATTTATGTAATTTTTTGAAATCTCTAATTATGAAGAAATTCTCATTCCTTTTCTCCTTAAAGATATTAGAAAAAAATTTATGGATGTCTCATCTCAATGAAAATTACAGAAAATGGTTCTTTTTTTTAATGTAAGCTTTCCATAAGGAAAGGTAAAATACTTGATATTTTCTCATTTTTTTAGGGGATAGAAAAGATCCAAACTTTATTGACTAATACTAATAACACTTGGATTAAATTAAAATGAAATTATTCTATTCATTTATTGGTATTAGCCTCCCAGTTCACATCTGTGTAAAATTCTATGATAAACTTGAATTATTACATCAGAAAGTTGCCCTTATAAAGATCTATAAAAATCTCATATGGAATTAATGATTTCGTTTCCATAAATAGATTTAATCTATATTAGATATTAAGGCAACCTAAGAGAGTGCCTTATTTTCTTGGGAACGTAAATGTGTGTGTGGACTAGAGATAACAATGTAGTCTGGTTGAAATAACACAAGATAGTAAATACTCAAATATGTTAGAATAAAAAAGAGGTACTGTAGTTAGGCTTAATCCTGGGTAATAACTATCGGGCCACTGGTCTGCTTTTGAACTGAGAACACACCTGCTTCCCTTTGCATCCTTTGCCAGAATGTGTGTAACACTTGGAGCTGGGATTTCAAGAACAGTCAATACAGATTACTGCAGAATCTCATTTATACAACACCCTGGGTGTTCTGGGAAGAACCTGGGAAACCTATGCAATAGTTTATAGACCAACAGGACTTCCATATTAGGTTTTGCCTTGGCTCTGGGCATGGTATGGGCCCCTATTGCATAATCCCTCTTGATGGAGAGATACCTCTTGTAATAAAAGTCAAATGCATTATTTTGGCTACTCAGTCTTCCCAGCTGCCACATGTCTTATTTAATGTCAACCATGCAGCTGGTTACAGCTGCCTAGAGATGGTTTCCTCCATTCGAGTCTTTTGGTGAAGGCTGGTGCTTCTTGAAATTCAGATCCTATGTGGTAGGTGTCTCCACAATGACACTCAGAGAGAGCATGAGCAGCTTTGGAGCTTGGAGAGGACTTCTCTGACTACAAAGGGATTCTGAAGCCTCAGGTTCCAATCCTGACCTCAAATCGTGTGTCATATGAACTAATCATCTGTCCTCTTCTTTTTATTTATTTATTTTTTTGGAGAGGTTTTTGCTATAGGGCTTGTGTGCTCGCCAGAAAGACAGAGAGAGACAGAGAGACAGAAAGCGAGAAATCACCCCCTATGGGGAGGTGGCCACACTGCAATTCCTTCTCCTCCATTCTCCCCCTCGGGATTTTGGGCACGCACGCACACTCACCCAGCTTGAGTTTAAGCTGCTGGGTCTGGGACTCAAACTGTGGTCGACTACATGGGAGTCCAACGACATAGCCATTACACTAACTGCTGGTCCCTGTCCTCTTCTTAACCTTATTTTTCCTTTTCACAGTAATCTTGGTCATCCAGCCTTTCCATCTGAATCTTCAAAAATGGATAAAAATGTCCATGCCAAGGACAGACACAGGATGGTGACCTTTTCAGGTAATGATCAACATTTTGACACTATTAAGAGAGTTTGCATTCTGGAAAGGTCTCGTTATAACTCTTGCTTCAAAGCTATGTAGGAGCTCTAGTGACTTTATTGGACCACGAGATGAAGGATGTGTTATGAATGTTAGAGCAACAGGTGAGAGAAGGAGCAAGTTCAATAGTTCTGAACACTCACAGTTGGCTGATTTGTGAAAAAAGAAGCATTTCTATCTTGCTTGAGTCCTTGCATGTGTGTGTGTGTGTGTGTATTATGTTTGATGGAGTACTCAGACCAGATTTTTATATCCATAATGCAGCTTCTGTGTTTTCTTTTCCTTAAGACACTCTGTATGCCTTTGTTAGAAGTGTTTTGTAGTGTAGTTACACATAGATGTTGATTAGTCACAAAACCTAAGAGTAGAACACAACACTAACCTGCCACCTAACAGAAATTTTGTTTACTAGAGCAGGTGTTCATCCTCTGCTGGGATATCACCATGCTGTTTAAGGAAGCTGCATTTTGTGGGTAGGCAGCATAAACTAAAGTTGAAAACAGACTCATCCTACTCTTAATTCACAAATACGTTCAAACTTTATTGATTTCTCCTTTCTCTTGAATTTACTTCTGTCTTTGAGTAACCTCTTTTATTGGTCCTACTTTTGTCTTTTACAGGTACATAGCAGAGTCTGTAACTCCTTCCATAGGATACACGAAGAAAGAGTGAAAAATACACGAAGAAAGATTGTGTTCTCTTAATAATAAGGACTATTTATTAAATACTAACATGTGCCAGGCTCTGTCCTCTGCTTAGATGCATGGCCTAATCCAATCACTGCACTCTTGCTAGGTAATTCCTATTACTGTGATTAATTGAATGTTGGGTAACTTGCCAATGGTCACACAATTAGCGACAGGTGAGTCGGGTTTTGAACTGTACTGTCTCTCTTTGTTTCTTTCTTTTTCTTACTCAGATCTACAATAGGTATCCCCTTATGTCAGCAATTACTTCTACTACAGAGTCCTCATCACTTTTTCTTGTTCATCTATGTTTATTATTATTTGTCTGGTGTGAGGTGATTCTCTTCCAATTTGATCACATCTGTGATGCACTTGGTCAAGTTGCAGATGGATAGTATTAAGCAGGAGTGGGCCAAGCATGTTACTCCTGCTTTGTATTAAATGGAGTCATTAGTCAGCCTTCTTTAGACTCTTCATTCTCTGTCTCCCTCACTGAGAAAAGCTGTTAAATGGTTTGCTGATTCAGAAGGGTAGTTTTCATTTCCTTTGTCATTGGAGAATGTACATTACATTTTGGAACAAGTTTTACTATTATTTTCTCTTAATTTATTATACATAATTAAGCCTATACACTAACTGAGAGCAAGTCCTTGGGTCTATTAAGCACTTCAAAGAGGCAAATATCTTAGAAAGTGGAAATGTGCTTATTTTATTTATTTTTATTTTTAGCTTATTTTTATATTACATTTAATCACATATATTTTTACAGTGTATCACATTTCTTTTTCCAGCATGATTACCATGCATATCAGTCAAGACAAAGATATTACTATCTATATCATCATCAAATAGCTTCTCATCATTTTTTCAAATTGTTATAATTCATTGTCATTATTTTTTAAAAATATTCAATCACTACATATAACTTGGTTGTAAGAGAGAATTTCCCTAGCATGAAATACCTCTCAGACCACTTCAGATGAGAATACTATACATGTTATCATTAACTGGTAATAAACCATTTCTGTGTCCCTCTAATCTCATGCCTCCCTATTTGTTCTTTTGATATCCTTCTCTACACTCTTCCTGCTCCACCCCGTTCCACATTCTCCTCAGCATCCATAACTATTTTCACTGTTTTTATGCCCTCCAATATTTTAATCTCTACTATAAAGTGTGGATAGTAGGTTCATATTCAATGGATACATATAATATCTTTCTTTCATATCCTGGCTTGCTTCACTCAGCAATAGATCCTCCATATCCAATCACTTTCTATCAAATGCCAGGGTCTTGTTTTTTTATGGCTGAATAGTATTCCATAAAGTATATGTGCCACACTTTTTTCATCCATTCATCTGTTCATGGACATTTGGGTTGATTCCATGTCTTAGTTATCATGAATAATACTGCAATAAACATTGATGTGCAAACACTTTTCCAACTCAACATTCTCCTGTCCTTTGGGTAGATACCTAGAAATGGGATTGCTGAATCAAATGGGAGTTCTATTTGTAAATCTTTAAGGATCTTCTATGTTGTTTTCCACAATGGCTGAGCCAGTTAACCTTCCCACCAACAGTGTAGGAGAGTTCCTCTTTTACCACATCTCCGCCAATACTTAACATTTTTAAATTTTGAATTTTCACCATTCTGACAGGGATTAGGTGATATCTCATTGTGGTGTTAATCTGCATCTCCCTTATAATTAGGGATGTTGAGCATGTGCTCATATGCTTTTTGGCTGTTTATATGTCTTCCTTAGAGAGATTTTTGTTCAGCTCATTTTCCTATTTTAGGGACTATTGCTTGTGCTTTGGGAGTCTTATTTAAGAAGTCTTTGCCTACACTAATGTCTCCCAATGTTTCCCGTGTTTTCCACCAGTAGTTTTACAGTCTGTGATCTTAGGTTCAGATCTCTGATCCACTTTGAGTTGATTTTTGTCAATGGTGAAAGATGGGGATTCAGTTTCATCTTTCTGCAGGTGGATACCCAATTTTTCCAGCACCATTTGCTTAAAAAGGTTTTCCTTTTCCTAATGGGTTGACTGGTATCCTTTGTCAAAAATCAGTGGGCTGTAAGGTTCGGGGTTTATTTCTGAGGTCTCTATTCTATTCTATTCTATTGGTCCAACTGTCTGGTTTTTGTGCCAATACCATGCTGTTTTGATTATCACAGATTATAGTATATTTTGGGGTCAGGGAGTGATATGCTACCCACTCCACTCTTCTTGAGCAGGGTTGCATTGGCAATCATAGAAGATTTCAGACAAATTCTTCGATTGTCTTTTCTAGATCTGTGAAGAATGTCTCTGGTATTTTGATTGGAATTGTGTTAAATATGTAGATTAATTTGGGTAGAATTGGAAATGTGCTAAATTTAGAAATGATAATAAACTGTAGAAAATTATATAACTCTTCCAATCACCTTTTATTACTACACTAATAATGGTACATCTTATTTTGTTTTCTCCATTTCATTTGTACATCTACATGATATTTTGTTTTGTTTTGTTTTGTTTGTTTGTTATAAGGTGCTGGAGATGGAGAGAGAGAGAGAGAGAGAGAGAGAAGGAAAGTGAAAAATCACTCCCTGTGGTTATGGCCATGCTGGAGTCGCTTCTCCATTCTCCTCTTGAGATTTTAGGCACTCACATACATGTGCCTGGCATGTTTTTCAAGCCTCCAGATCCAGGATTTGAACTGCATAGTCAGTCATGTGGGATCCAGTTGCCTTATCCTCCATGCCACCTGCTGGCCCATTATTATTTTTAATACTATAAAAATCTTAGTGTACTATATCCACATATTAAAAACATTTCATAAAAATATATTGAAGGTGGACTTGCAAACTAACTTTTTTTTTTATTACAGATAATGCTCATTTGTGTATTAAATTTTCACCTCTGCCTTTATCACTGTAACAACATTTCTGTTTCAATTCAGAAAGATTGAGAAAACCTAGGTCAAGTCCAGTGAAAGTTCAAATATAATATTGATCAAATTAGTTTGAAATTAGCCAGTAGAAGTAAAATTAATGGAACAAATAGTCTTCCCTGATAGTACATATTTCATTATGTTCTCACTGGAGTGAACATTGTGTGGGAACTCCAGAATTCAGAAATATAGTGATTACTAGGTTGCTGGTCTCATTGATGAGATACCAATGGCCCCTATTCAAGGGAACATGTGCAGGATATCACGGTACCTATTGTAGTAGATCAGAACACCCTTTTATATCATATGACATTATGGAAGGGAAGGAGAGAGACAGGTGTCAAAGAGAGGAATAGATGTTAAGTGAGCCACTCAGTTCTCCATCTTACACTGAGATGCCAATCATATTTAAAACTATGAAGATGGTCAAATCTCTGGAAAGGAAAAAAATGTCACCAACTAATAATAGACCAGCTGCTTGTCGGCAACTTATGTTTGGGCCATTCGTGGCTTCGGAATTTATTTTTCTTCGTTATAATTCTGATAGATAAGAAAATTTGTTCTATGGCAGCTTGTTTCAAATGTCTCTGGGGCATTAATGTTAAAAGATATCTTGTGTAAAAACATTCAAAAGTTAGTCCTGGTTTAAGTAACGTTAAATTGTTTTCTACACTTCAAGTTTTCTCAAAGCCTTTAATATGCACATTGAGAATCGAGGAGATAGCATCAGTTTCCCAAACTTTTCTGACCATTGGATTTGTTTATTTATTTATTCTTGAAGAATGCCATTTTGATATTGATACTATATGAGATACCTTTTTTTTTTTTAAAAAAAAATGCTCTTTTGAAGATTTGCTGGATAGCTATTATTTTAAGATCAAACATAGTAAAATTAGTTCAGGCTGGGAGAGGAAATAGTATCAGGACCCACTCACATTAATAATGACATGAGCTATTAATTCTTGTGAAACATTTTGTAAATAATATTTGAAACTCCCACTCCCAGCTATCAGCCAGAGATAGGCTCCCAGTCGTTTATAATTTCACTATTATAGTATTCACTAAGACTCTAGTAACATTTGGAAAGTCTCTTAGCTTCCAGAAAAATCTAACTTTGGTGACAGGCTATAAACCCTGCTTCCCTTTCGGGTCCTTCATATATTTCATGTCCTCTGAAAACCTTTTCAGTTCCTATTGAGTTTTAAAAAGTAATGTGTCAGGTTCTAATGCTCCTGCTGGTTTAAGGAAAAATGTTCTCACTAATAAATTATAATGAATTGTCAGTCTCAACAGGCCTGTGACCTCAGTCGGTGGGGGGTTCGGGGCTAAACTCCATTTCCGCTGGATAGCTATTATTTTAAGATCAAACATAGTAAAATTAGTTCAGGCTGGGAGAGGAAATAGTATCAGGACCCACTCACATTAATAATGACATGAGCTATTAATTCTTGTGAAACATTTTGTAAATAATATTTGAAACTCCCACTCCCAGCTATCAGCCAGAGATAGGCTCCCAGTCGTTTATAATTTCACTATTATAGTATTCACTAAGACTCTAGTAACATTTGGAAAGTCTCTTAGCTTCCAGAAAAATCTAACTTTGGTGACAGGCTATAAACCCTGCTTCCCTTTCGGGTCCTTCATATATTTCATGTCCTCTGAAAACCTTTTCAGTTCCTATTGAGTTTTAAAAAGTAATGTGTCAGGTTCTAATGCTCCTGCTGGTTTAAGGAAAAATGTTCTCACTAATAAATTATAATGAATTGTCAGTCTCAACAGGCCTGTGACCTCAGTCGGTGGGGGGTTCGGGGCTAAACTCCATTTCCCCCTCTTCTTGGTGGAGCCACTTTTCTTGTTGTAGCATGTCCTCTTAATTTATGGGTGGGCTACCCACAGGACAACTCACCTGCAAAAATAGTTCATGCTGTGGTGTTTATTATATTAAGTAGGTTTCATGCTGACTGCGAGTTTTTACAAGGGGATGGAGTTGCTGTCAAGATCTTCCATCATCTGCACAAAGCTGGCACTCAAATTCTCTCATATTTCAGTGTATTAGATTCGTGGGGGTGGAAATGCGATGCATGACGGTGAGATAGGAGACAGTGTGTGGAGTCTGCTTCAATGTCTTCTTTAGGACTCTGAAATGTGCATTAGTAAAATGTATCAACAGGGCAGCAAAATAAAAAGGCGTGCGTTAGAAACATGAAAGTTGTACTCAACTAGCATAAGGCAATGAAAGTCTCTGTAGCCTACGTGAAGGAATGCTAAGCTATGTAGCTTTAAGCTGTTTTTTTTTGGTGAACTGAGTAAAATATTCACTGGATGTATTTTCTTTATTTGCTGGTTTTAAACATTCCTGGTTTATTAAATTAATATGTTCTCTTTACAGAGGATTAAAATAAATACAGTCAACAAAAGAGAAAAAAAACCTTACTATGCTCTTTTAGGGGCTATTGCTGTTAATGCTGACATTTTCTTTCCAGTGAGCCTTCTATGCAGTTATTTTTTCCATAGTTGTGATGGTATAATATATAAAATTATGTGCCTGATTTTTTGCCTAATATAATATCATAAACATTTCACATATTACTAAAAACCCTTTGCAAATGTATATCATTTATAATGCTAAACAGTGTTTTACATTGTTCAGTTATTCTTTTACTGTGGACTTGCTTTAATATTATGCTCTGCAATACAGGCTTTTATTAATTTCTTCTCTTATTTTTGTTTTATTTTACTTTAACAAAGACTCAAAATCAAGTTGCTTCCTGGAGCTCAAGACCTTTGCACTGCCATCTCCTCTGTCTATAGGATGGATCTGTGGAGGCAGGTACTTGGGAAGCCCTGGTGGAATGACTGATGAAGTCATTCATTCACTGTTTGCTCTGGGCCCTTCTGGAATGTGAGTTCCTTGTCTGTCTTGTTCAGCACTAAATCCCCAGCCCTTTAACAGACCTGGCACATTGTTAGCTGGTCAGCAAATACTGACTGAATGAATTTATAACATCAACCCATCAGGTTATTTATTTTCCCCTTTTTTTGGCTTCTATGAATAATATTACGAAACAACTTTGTGTTTAAATTTTTATCCGCATTTTGCATTATCTCCTTGGAATTGATTATTGGAATAAACACACTAAGGCCTAAGGGTCTGAGCATTTCTATATTCTTGGTAATTATCATGATGTCGGCTTTTATGACAGGTTGCATCATTTATATTAGCAGTGAGGGACTGTGTTCTATTGCTATAGTTTGAGTATGTCGCTCCAAAATTCATGCATTGAGCAACAGTAACAGGATTAACAAGGTAAAACTTGATTCAATTATGAAGCCTTTGGAAAGAGATTAAGATTGAGGTCATTGGAGTGAGGCCCCCATGATGAGTTTATAAGGACAAGAAATGAGAACGGATGAGAATAAGACTCATAGACAGCTGGTTTGCTGTGCTCTCAACCTTGTGATGTGATCAGGACCCTTCCAGATGCCCACCAGATATGGCTTTTGAACCTTGGATCTCCAGACTGTGAGTTGAATAAATCTGTCTCTCTCTCACCTTTTCTTTGAGAGTTTTTTGCTGTAAGGCGCATGCGCTCGCCAGAAAGAGAGAGACAGAGAAACAGAAAGTGAGAAATCACCCCCGCTGGGATGGCTACGCCACAATCTCTTCTCCTCCATTCTCCTCTTGGGATCTCCGGCATGCACGCACATGCGCCTGGCGTGAGTTTAAGCCAACGGGTCCAGGTCTTGAACTGCGGTTGACTACATGGGAGTTCAGTGACATAGCCATTACACCAACTGCTGGTCCCTCTCTCTCTCTCACATTTTTTTTTTAAGGTTTTTACCATAAGGTATGTGCACTAGACAGAGAGAGGAAAGGTAAGAAATCACCCACTCAGGTAGGATGGCCAAGATGCAATCCCTTCTCCATTCTCTTCTCTTTCTCTTTCTGGTGAGAGCATGCACCCTCCAGCATTTAAAAAAAAAAAAAAAAGAAAAATAAAGGATTACTACTCAATAGTTAAAGTATGAGATAATGGTATCTTGACATGGAAAGAAGTCTAAGATATACTGTTAACTATAAAGAAAGTTGTGGAATACTCTATATAGGATGAATGCACCTATAGTATGAGTATTTCTACATTGTAGTACAAAGCATGGTTCTATAGTATTAGGTTTTATTCAGTTTTCATCTATCAGTCAATCAGCCACAAGCATGTAAGAGAAAAGTCTGAAATGACAGATACTATATAAATAACAGTAACTATTTGAGAAGAGAAGAATGGGAGTTGGAAAACAACAAAGAAGGTTTCTATTTTTTTTTCTTTAATTTTCAAATGTAAATTTGGGATAGAAGTTGCATTTATTTAGTTATTTAGTTGTGTATTTATGCATGTATTTATTAAGTTTCTTCCTAATTTTGGCTTTTACAAACCAATGCTGCAATAAGAAGCCTTGAAAGTCACTCAGGTATAAGTATTTATTTAGACATTAAATTGTATTGTGCTGGGTGAGCAAGACCTGTAATCTAATTAATTTTTTAAATATTTAATTAGACTGGGCCAGATGTTGGCATGGTGACTGAGGTGACTGCATCCCACATGGCCATCTCTGTGGTTTGAGTTCCAGATCTGGCAGCTGGAAAAACACACTGGGCATATGTGCATAAGTGCTCAAAATCCCAAGAGGAGAAAGGAGAAGAGGGATTGTGGTATGGCCACCACCCCCCACCACACACACATATACTGAGGGATAATTTCTTACTTTCTCTTTCTGTCTCCCTCCAGTGAGTGCACATGCTCTATAGCAAAAAAAGATTTTAAAAAATTACGTGGACTTTCTCTGTATCTAAATACATGGATATTTGTGAATTTTCCATGTGTGTTTGAAAACACTGTGTATTTCAATTGGGCTAAGATATATACCTACATGGATAAGATTGTCACTTGTGTTATTCAAATCTGTTATAACCTATGCTAGTTTGCCTATTTTATTCACTAGTTTCTAAGGAACCCATACTGAAAGGTCACTAAATTACAGTGGATATATCATTTTCTCAGCTTTTGCTTTATGTATTTTCAGGCTGTGTTGCTGGGCACTTAACGGTCTCTTGGATCTATCTTCTTGGAGACTGTCCTTTAAATGGATAGTAAGTATCTCTTTAAGGCTAGTAAGAAGGAAACACTGCATTAACATCAGATGAGATAGATTTTAAAGCAAAGAAAATTAAAGGTGTCAAAACGAGATATGATTATTTAGCAACACCTTTTCCTACTTTCCTTTATTTGGCCAGGTTGGTATTTACAGCAAGTTATTGGTGACATGACCTAATGCCTTTAACTTTCCAGACAGAGAATGTGTTTCACTGGGACTAGGAGCTTCATGACTCAGTGACTGGTTTGACCCCAAGTTTGATTTCATCTGTATCTGTGGCAAGTATTTTTTTGATTACTGATGTCATACTGCAGACTCTTTCCCACTGGTATTCCTGTTTACTTTCCTCAGGTTGAAGTATTCAAGACAGTAGAAAATATGTAGAGAAGGCAAGTAGAAAAATTACACAGTTTTCTAAGAATTCTAGGGTTTTATATCCAATTTCTCACTTGCAACACCATGCCTTTTTTTCCCTAAGACCCAGCCACACTCACCTTTGGTCTTCTGGAACTCGATAAGTCCCTTCTGTTTCCTTGGGCTGGAATGACAGCCATATAGTCACATAGCTGACTCCTTTTTGTCATTTACATCCCAATTTAAATTTCATCTCCTCAGAGAATTTCCTGACTTCATAATCTAAAATAACCTTTTAAATAACTAAATATTCTCTTACTTTGTTCTTAATAGAATGTATCAAACAGATATTTTGTTTAACTTCTCTAAGTTTCAAAGAGAGGTGTTTTGTTTTGTTCAATATAGCAATCCCTTCTTATCTGTGAGGGATATGGTCCAAGATCCCCAGTGGGTGCCCAAAGTGCCAATAATACTATTACGTATATACTATGATTTTTCAAACTGGTAACAGAGACAACTACTAAGTGACTAACAGGGTAGTGGCACATATAGCATGGATGTGAAGGACAGAGGGATAATTCACATCCTCAATAGGTCAAAACAGGACTGTGTGGGATTTCATCGTGCTGTTCAGAACTGCATGCAGTTTGACTTAGAAATTGTTTTATTTCTGAAATTTTCTATCTAATATTTTCATACTATGGTTGATTGTGTGTGACTAAAACCAAAGAACAATATTGACTTTTTCTATGCTTTGTACTCCAGGCAAAGTAAAACTGTGGGTAAGGGGGAACTACAGCTCCATATTCCCTATGCCATAAGAGTGCCTGGTATGTAATGGATACTGAATGAATGGGTTATTAAATGGATGATAATAGGATTATGGTATCTGTGGTCCTAGGGAACTACAGTGTGTAATTTACACTTAACAATCTACTAAAACCGTCTGCCTTCTCTCTGCCTTAGTGACTGTCTTGCTTTTTCCTCTTCCTTTCTCTTTCCTTCTTACTCCACCTTCAGTTCACCTTTCTCTTCATGGCAGCATCTCACCTTTTCCTTCACCATCTTTCTCACCATTCCTTCTGTTTTCTATAAATTATTATAAGATGGACAGGAGAATTATAGCTTTACCTCTTCTTAATTTAAAAAGCAGGTAAGCTGAGTATTTTAGAATTTTCTAAGAAAATACCTATATGTTAATTTTTTTGTGATTTCTGTGCATCATTAATGATCCTGGAGAAGTGGGAAATCTTCCTCTCCTACTCATGCTCTTTTTTAATGGTTTGAAAACTTTTCATTTTTTTTTTTTATTAGTTTGCCAGAGAGTACAAGCACTTGACAGAGACAGAGAGAGGGAAAATGAGAAAGCATCCCCGTCCCCCCATGGGTTACCCTAAAATCCTTTCTCCTTCGATTTTTCCTCCTTTCAGGATTTTGGGCACATATGCACATACACCTGGCATGTTTTTCAAGTTGCTGGGTCTGGGACTCAGACCAACATAGCTGGCTCTGTGGGATCCAGCTCCCTTTCCCACCAGGCCACAGCTGGCCCCAATGATTCAATGGCTTTTGAATGTCTGTAAGTCTGGAGCTTAACTGGAAGAGTGCTATTCCCAAAGACGGGAGAGGAACTTCATGGGCATAGAAAATAATATAATCTTTAAATCAACCCTCATTACTCCTCTTACCTCCCAGAATCCTCTTTCTATAACAGATTACTTCACACGTGAGGGTGAGAAGCTAAAAGAGACTCAGAGGCACTTAAATGGAAAAGAGCTGGGACTCCAGTAACTTCAACCACACATCGTCACACCTCATGTGATCATGTGCCAAACACCTCACTGATGTCAGTGGCTCCTTGGTTTTACTCCACCGCAGTTTTGAAGGTTGGTCATCAACTGGTAGCTGATTCTCATAGTTTGGAAATAGAGTGTGTGCTAATGCTGTCACTGGGACGGTGCATATCTTGGGTTGTTTTGTATACTTACGGAGTTCTGAGGAAAGTACAGCTCTGCAGAGATTAAGCTACTTCATGAGGAGGTATTTTGAAGATTCAAGAGTTAGTTCAAGTCAACAAAGAATTAAAAATTAAAATAACAGTGGGTTTTTAGAGAGCCAAGATGGGGTAGTCGCATTTGATACGTGCACCTGTGCACATAAGTGTGTGTGTGTGTGTATCAGATGAGTAAAGAAGAAAGTTTCAGCTTTCACCTTCCATATGTTAAAAATGGTAAGATTAGAAGTGAGTTTTACTTTCTTGTTTATCTTGTGCTTTTCTTTTGATAGTTTTCAAATGAAATACTGACTTACTGTCCCTAAAATAAGTTACAGTGAATGGTGGATCACCACTGTGGAGTGGGAGTTTCATTTATTATGAAGCATTTCTCAAACTTTCTTAACCTCAGAAATTTTCTTTTTTGGTTGTTGTTTTTGGTTGCATTCTCAGGAGTGGTCATTTGGGAAAACTATAGGTTAGAACACAAGAACTCATTTGGTTCTTAGACCTATTAGTAATAAATCTTTAATAAATAAGCTGTGCTAACTGAATATGGAATCCTAATGGAATGGCATGGACTGTGACCAGAATTATTTACTAAAGGCCTACATAAGAAATTTAAGTAGTAAATACCTGTTCATCTGGTTCAGCCTGCCTTCCCATTCATAAAATGCTTGTTCTCATTTTAAGTTTTGTGTGGGATTAATCCAACTTATTTTAGCTCTCCTGGCCATTCTTTTCAAAGATTCAGACTTCTCTATTCAGCTAGGAATGATTGCTCATATATTGAGAGTTGGTCTCCCTAATCTCTTCCTTGCTTCTTACACTTCAAAAACTTCAAACTATTTATATGATGAGAGAGTGAGAGAGAATAAATAGAAGAGAGGCTACTAAATTAAGCCAGATAATTTACTTATAGTCGCAAAATAAAACAATACTGGTATTAGGACACAAAAATATCAAAATCAGTGCTTGTGTTTATGAATTGAGCAAGAGGGCTTGATAGCTAATTGCTATTCACTGTACTCCCAAATTCCTCATTTAAAATGTGAAATGTCTAGGGATACCAGGATTGACGAAGTAGATCATGAAAGATACTAAGCCCTGAACACATTGGAATTGTTAAGATAAAATGAATTAATTTTGTTTAATGAGTAAATATTTCCATTAAACAAGAGACTTTATTACAAATGATGTTAGTGCTCAACTTTGGATACAGATGTGAATTGTAAGATGTTTTGACAATTAAAAAAAATTATGACATGTAACAACTGAGAAAGGTTGTTTATTTATCTGGGATAAGAAAAAGAAAATTCCTCAAGTGGTTTCCATTCTTTCATGCCCATCAGGGTGTTCACATGTGAACAGTATGGGTCTTGGAAGGGGAGGTGGAAGAAGGAGAATAGACAAGAAAAGAAAATGTTTAAAAATTTGGGTGGTACACCAAGGACAAACATATGAGAATATATGTGCTTTCACCCAGACTGTCACAAATCTGGAAAGTAAGGCTAAGGCCCCATTAAGAATTGGCCCAAGATGTAACATTATCTAACACTTGCAGATGACATGTAACTTACATATTTTAGCTGTACAGCTGTGAAGACACCTGCTAATGCCCTCCGACTCCTCAGATTTCTTGCCTCTGCATTATTGAAAGATCTGATCTGATTTCCATGAAGGTATTTCTCCCTGTAGATTTAGGATATCGTGACTGTAAATGTACTGTTTGGGCCTTGTGTGCCTTCATTTTTGATGGTTTTTCTTTTGTTAGGGAGTAAATTACTAAGCACTCCTTCAGCAATTAGAAAGCATAAAGCCACTTATGATCACTCTTAATTGTCTATGTAGTTCATCAGCCTATTCACTTCTGATTATTGGGAGATTAGAACATAATCTGCTCTACGAAAAGTTCTAAGCTGGGTGTGTGGGTGAAGAGGTTTGGGACAAAGTGAGCAATAGACGGAAGAATGTATGCAAACAAGTGGAATATGTTATGGAACTGTATGCCACAGCCTAGTGAACACGTTACTGGCTATTCAAAACATATTTAAAGAAACAAAAGCAGGAGAATTATTATTGAATGTGTACAACATTACATAACAGTGCTCAGTGTTG
The DNA here is from genome assembly GCF_000334495.1 of Tupaia belangeri chinensis. Taxonomy (NCBI): domain Eukaryota; kingdom Metazoa; phylum Chordata; class Mammalia; order Scandentia; family Tupaiidae; genus Tupaia; species Tupaia belangeri. The sequence goes on from NW_006159722.1 coordinate 1,086,705, forward strand.
AGCACAATGACTATGCCTATATTCTTGATTGGATTATCACACATTGTGTGCATGCTTTGAAAAACCACAGTGTAAAAACCTCACAAAGGTATAAAATGATCATTTATACACCAGGAATCATAATTTCAAAAAAAGAACACAGTCTGCCTTTAAATTGTGATGTATCCTTTACAGACATAGCTTTCCTTCAGAGCAAAGGAATATTCTCCAGAGTCTCTGACTTTGACATGGAGAAAGAGTCTCAATGGCTGAAATCCCCTGGTGTGAACCCAGAGTCCCAAGCAGGCAGATATCACAGTATTTTCAATGCCCTCCAGACCACAGCCTGGTAGCCTTCGCTGCCAGTGTCAGAGACATCACTCATTCATTCTTAGTGCAAGGCGTTCACGCTTCAGCCATGGAGCATATATCAGAGACTCTAATAGCAGAAATCTGTTTTCCCGAGGAGCTAATGTCCTGGGAGAGGACATGCTATACATAAAATAAATAAAAGTATGTGAGGGATAAGACATAGCGATAATAACTAAGGAGAAAAAACATGAAAGAGTGAAGAAAGATATAAAATCTAAGGAAGGAAAGATTGCTAAAATAAAGTTAGACTGGCCAGCTGGAGTGATTGGGTTGGCTAGATCTCACATGACTGGCTGTGCAGTTCAAGTACCAGACCTAATGGCATGAGAAACATACCAGAAACATGTACGTGTGTACATGTGCACCCAAAATTCCTAGAGGGGAATGGAGATGAAGGGATTGTAGCATAGCCATCCTCCTTGGGACTGATTTCCTACTGCCCAGCACAGGAACTGGAATCACAGTATATATACGGGACCTTCAAAAAGTTCATGTAAATGCATAGTATGATAAAACTATGCATGGATTTCAATTTGTGTTTTCTTTTGGCACCAAATAAACTTGTATTTTAATTCCATCATCTACAAACTTTTAAAGTGTCCTCATGTTATAAGGATCTCAGGCAAAACCTTTGCTTGTTTGCTACTTTTATAAAATACTCTAGATGGTAAAAGTATGTCTTTGCTGGGAAGGTGCAATACTCAGAATGTGCTGTTTCTCTTTTTTTGTTTTAGAATAATTTTAAAAATTATTTTATTGAACTTTACTTGTTATTTATTTATTTATTCTAATTTGACCAGAGAGGGACAGAGTGAGAAAGAGAAAGAGAAAGAGAGAGAGAGAGAGAGAGAGAGAGAAGGGGGGAGTGAGAAAGGAAGCCGCCAGGTCCGGGACTCAAAACAGGGTCGGCCATGTGGGGAGTCCAGCGCCCTTAACCACCACACCACCTGCTGGCCCCCAGAATATGCTATTTCTTATGCCAATTTATACTATTTTTAATGTAAAATTATATTCTGAGTTTTGTTAAGCAATAGCAGAGATATCAGACAAGGTCATTTTAATCACCATTTTGTCCTATACTGATTTAATTTGTACCTTTGAATTGATACTACAGAATAGATCATATTTCTCTCTGTCCCCAGATAATATATCCTGGCATAAACACTGAGCTTGTACTTGAAGAGTTATACACATAAATGACTATAGAAAACTGGCAGATACAGCAATATGAGAAGCAGGTAACATGAGGTAATACGCGGGTACTACAAAAAGTCTGTGGAAAAATAGAATTAGAGTATGCTTTTTATTTTGGTGAAAAAAAATCATTAAAATCCATCCACAGTTTTTTCATAGTATGTATTTTCCATGAACTTTTCAAAGATTCTCCCTCATAAAACAGAGAGTGGTACAGACTGTGTTGAACTAGAGGTTAAATGCCCAGCTTAAAAGGGAAAACCAACACTCTACTGATTTTTAACCAGGCTGTAATAAGAGTCTGATGGTGGCAGATCTTTCCATTTTTATCTGGTAACCTGAAATTTTTATTTATTTTCATTTAAAATCTCTCAATTTTAGAATGTTGACAACTAAATCAAGCTTTTTAAAATTATAACTAAATCAAACTTTTGAAAAAGCTTTTAAAATTGATTTTCTTCACGATAGAGAGCATGTGCATGCACAAGAGAGAGAAACACCCTAACACCCTTGACAGGGTCTTACCACTCTGCGATCCTCTTTCCCCGACCCTCTAGCTCACTAAGTACTTGGGTGACATATCCTTGCGTGTCTTTCAAGCTGACCTGGGATACAAACCTAAGGTCAGCCATGAGGCTTTGAGCGCTGCGATTCAGCTTGCTGCCAACTGAACCACCAGGCTGGGCCAGAACCAAGTTTTTAAAAACATAGCATGTCAAACCAACCACAGCTGTGGTTCATAGTTAGCCGGAAAGTTGTCCATCTGGGCCTCTGACATTGATAGGCGATTTTGAGAGGATCTTTTCAGAACTGCAATTTGGAACCTGAGTTGACCTTTCTTCATACATATCTGTACAGAAAGTAGCACCTCATTCTTGAGGAACTTACGTATGTATGTTTGCCCCACTTGAAGAACAGCTTTACCTTTGAAGAGAAGAATTGGGTCATTTCTCTGTATTCCTTGAGCCAAAACACGAGCTGGTGAGCTAGGCCAAAAAGAATCATGGTATACTTCTCTCTCTCATGCAAAATTTTACAAAGTTTTACATATGGAAGATACACATATACATGCTTATTCAATAAAAAGAACAATAAATACCACAGATTTTCATCCTCTGGTCTTATTTTAAGTGTTTCAGTTTACTATATTATGACAACAACAAAGTAAATTGAATGTACAAATAAGTCTTACTGGAAGATGTTTATTAAGTTGGCACCAAAAGACTTGTTGACAAAATCTGACTTTGATTTTAAATCAGTAAATTAGAACTGATTTTCTACTGCTGTTACCTAAAGCATTATTATACTTTGTAATCTAAATTGCTATTATATAATATTCACATATTTATATACAGTAAAAAAGCCTGGTGCTTACTGAAGTAAATTATAAGATATGGAAGGTTAAAGTCATATTTACATGTAATAGTATTAAATAGCATTTATGCAGTGACAGTGACTTTCTGTAATAGTGATATAGCTCATATAATAAAGATATCTCAAATCCCTCTTGAAATTTCTCTCCAGTAGAACCTCCAAATGTTAATTCTCAAGTGCATTTAGCCATTTTACTAGTATTGTGAGTAGCGAAAGGAGCCTCCATGTTTTGCTATTTAAAGAGCATTTTGGTCTGCATTATCTCATTTAATATATTAATAGCTATCATGTGATAAAGAACTAGGGAGATTATTTGCAATATTTTATTTACAAGAAGAAATCCCTCATTATGCCTACCTGATGATACCAGTATTCAGGCACTTAGTAAAATTCGTACCAAATCAGTTAAAGGTTGAAAGGTTAAAATATCCCCTAATACTATTAGAGAAAGTAGAGTAGAATATTTATTTATAATCTTAGGGTGGGGAAGATTATTCTCATCAAGAATGAAATCTATAAATCATTAGAAAAAAGATAGACATTTAGATTACTTAAAAATGAAAAACTTCTGCATAAAAAAGTGTTCTCTTATGCACGGACATGTGGTCTCTATCATTAATAAAATAAATAAACTTAAAAAAATAATAAATTAAGAGTTTCTAATAAACAAGAACAAGTTTTAGAAAACAATAAAGGAGATGAAGTGGCAAATCACTGAATAAGAATAAATAATCTTCAAAACTGAAAAGAAGTTTTATCTCAGCAGTGATCATGCAAACTAAAATGATAATAATTCAATTTTTGTTTCATTTATCAAGTAAACAAAAGTTTAAAAATTTGATGATGCTGAGAATTAGCTGGTATTTGGGCAAACAGTGGCCATGCATTGTTTTAAGAAATGTAAATAATTCAGGACAAACATTTTGCACGATGATTTCACAGTACCTGATCTGCAATTGTAATTTTAGAAAGTTATATACGGAATGATACTTTGTTAGTGTTCAGAGATGTTCACACATGGATTCAGCATTGTCTGTAACAGCAAAAATAAACAAACATGTCTGTGAATAGATTATTTGGGTTCCTATGATTCAACTGTTGCACAAATAATGTAGATCGAGCTACATGTATCAGCATGAAAAGATGTCTACAGTTAGAGAAGGAAGACATGCAAGTTACAGAACAAAAGACGTTCAATTTTTTTAAAAGTATGTCTTTAGATTCACATATATTTAAAAGACCTTAGAAACATAAGAAATATCCAGAAAGATAATCATGATAACAGTGGCAATTGCTGGACAATGGGATTAGAAAGATAGAAAGAAACTATTTTTTATCTTATATGCTTCTGTAATTTTTATTATTATTAAATTTTTTTTTCAGAGAGAGATTTTCTGCAGGGTTTGTGTCCTCACCAGAGAGACAGAAAGTGAGAAATCACGCCCTCCCCTGGGGGATGGCCACATTGTAACCCCTTTTTCTCCCTTCTTCTCTTGGGGTTTTTAAGTCGCCAGATCTGAGACTCAAACCACAGTCGACTACGTGGGAGTCCAGCAACATAACCATTATGCCATCTGCTGGTCCCAGTTTTTATTATTTTTTAATAAAGACTTCTTTTTCACTTTATGCCCTAGTGAAAATACTATTTTATTAAACTGACTCCCAGCATGCAGACTTAGACTACATATGGCTTTCATGTCACAAACACCCAGTTATTTTTTTTTTCTTTTTTCCTCCCCATATGGTACATGTGCTTGCTGGAGAGAGAGAGAGAGAGAGAGAGTGAGAGAGAAGGAAAATAAGAAATCGCCCCCCAGGGGAATGGCCATACTGCAATCCCTTCTCCTTTATTGTCCTCTCAGGATTTTGGGTACCCATGCACACAAATGCCCCCAACATGACTTTCAAGCCATCATGTCCAAGACTCCAAACAAGGCTGGCCATGTGGGAGTACAACGCCTTAACCACCAGGCTGCCGGCCGGCCTTTAATACCCAGTTTATTTTTAATGAAAATTTTAAAGACTTGGGGTCATATCCATGGGGCTATAGTAATGGATTATTAAAAGAAGCAGGATCCCATATAGAAACTGCAATTGGAATCCCAGGTCCCACCACCCTGAACACACAAGGCAATGCACTCAAGTGCCCAAGATCTGATGGGCTGTAGGTCTGGAAGAAGGAGATTACAGTGCTTTTTTTCTCTAATACTGTCTCATGAGTATATATATATATTATCATAAATTTTAAAAAAATTTAAAGATTTAAAAATTTAAGCACTCAGTATGGGTCTAAAGTATCAAAAGACACTTCATCTGAAATAATTTTCTTTAATGAATTTGATATAGAATAATGTCTTAATGTCAGCATTATCTCCATCCAAGTTAGGCAAAGATCTCTTTCTCAGCACATGGTTGATTCCCAGTACATGAAAAATAAGAGCAGTTTGAGTCAATGAGATATGGTGAAAGGCATCCTCTTTTCTAAAACACAGCTAGGGAACCAGCAGTTAGCGTAATGGCTATGTCGCTGAACTCCCACGTAGTCGACCGCGGTTCGTGTCCCAGACCCGGTGGCTTAAAACTCACGCCGGGCGCGTGTGCGTGCGTGCCCAAGATCCCGAGAGGAGCATGGAGGAGAAGGGATTGCGGCGTGACCATCCCCCCTGGGGGGTGATTTCTCGCTTTCTGTCTCTAATGTCTCTCTCTGTCTGTCTGGCGAGCGCACGCGCCCTATAGTAAAAATCTCTCAAAAAAAAAAAAAAAAACAAAAACACAACTAAAGCATGTTAAGATATAGTTCAATGTTGCACAAAGTCTCCTCTACTGTAAATTAAATTATTTCTCTTTATGTCTCACAGTGTAAAATAAGGTCAGGTGAGCTCTGAGTCATGCAAATCAACATAGATATGTTTGATAAAGCACAGCAAACACTACTGTGTTAGGTGTTCCCTGGTTTCTCCATGAAGATTTGAGACTATTTCATAAAAGAGAAAAGTGTGTGATGCCTAAGGATACGTAAGTAATAACTAATAGAGTCAGGGTTTAAATCTAATATTGTAAAGAAGCAATGGGGTATAGTAGGAAGGACCTCGACTCCTGGGTAAATACTAATAGAAGGTCTGCCCAAGAACAACACAGTAAATGATGTATCTAAGGGCGCACCGCCTGGACTGTCGTGTGTGATAAGATTAGGTAACAAAATACTGCTATGTTCTTCATCATTATTCTGTAAATGTGAACTGGTCAGGTAATACACTTTATAGATGAACCTAAGAATATTTTTCAGATAGCATCTTCAGTA
>NW_006159722.1:1093275-1151259 GCF_000334495.1 Tupaia belangeri chinensis
CAGTATGTTTTGGGAAAGACTCCTAACAAATTCTGGCCACAAAGCCAGTTATTTTTCTGCTTAACAAACTTAATTCAGCATTGGAATTTACTATTGCGCTTTGCCACTAAGGCAATCCTAACCTAGGAACATATGCAGAGATGATAAATTTGTGAGTGTGTCTGGTAGAAGAGCTGAAACAGATGTGCAGAGGGAAGGACATCAAAGTTAAAACAATTACCATCTCAACAAATGGGTCGTTCTCCCAGATACAATCTTAGCATTTAAAAAAGACCTGGGGATTCGTTAAATCATACCAGCAAATCAGAAATGCTATATTCAGATATGAAGCATATGTAAATTCATTAAAACAAAACAGAATAAAAATGGGTGGCCATTAGTTGCTCTAGACTATACTCCCGTTCAGCAGCAAATGTCAGGCATACATTTGAATCATTTGGGAGAACAGCCATTTTTTTCCTTCTATCCTTCCTCACCCTGCCCAACCCTTCTCCAGCTGCCTCTCCATTATAGATGCATTTACCATTGTTACCTTGGCAAGGCTGAGAGTTGGGACCAGTAAAAGAGCCCAGTTATCCTCTACCACCAGAAAGTGTTGACAATGGGGAAAATGGGGAGTAAAGATTGTGGAAATAGCCAGGCATAGTATAGGGGTTGATATAGCTGAGCACAGGGCAGGGGTCTTTCTGTTAGCAGAATGGAAGCCATTACCACGTGGCTATATGAGTCAGATCCTGGAATTTTAAATGGAATTACAAATGTTGAAAAAATAACCACTTAACAGGCTGTTTTAACTATGTCATGTGTAAGAGAGATTTGAAAAATAAATTATTGCGTGTTTATTACTGTAAGTTTATGATCATGTGTAGGATCCACATTTAATAAATTAATAAGCCAATGAACCATGGTATTTTTGATTTTATGTGCAGGTAGTTTCCTATTGAATAGAAATGGGTAAAAACCGAACTTTAAACATTATATTTTATTTTCACTACCTGTGGCTTTAGTCTTTTATCTTGAAAACATCAGTAACTTAAAAGACTGGGTCTGTGGATATTTCAAAGGTTGGTTTGCCTGAAAATGGTATTCATTTGGTGCTTCAGTAGCTTTTAAATTCTAGGGCTCCTTTTTAGCTGTCTTTAAGAAACTATAAACCACTTCTCTGTATTTCCGGCAAATCATAAATTGCCTAGATAGAAAAATAGCATCATAATGAATTAATAGCTGATGGCTGTTCAATGTAAGATCTGAAGTCTCTGATTTTTCATTGTGTGCCCCTAGTGAAAATGCTGCTTTATGAAAATGACACCTCAGCATGCAAACTCATACTCCACGATGACTTCCATGTCACAGATACACAGTTTACTGGTTCAAAAAAAAAAAAAAAAAGGTGTTGTTTTGTGCTGCGCTACTGGAATTGAATTAAATTATTAAACACAAGCTGCCAAAGACGTAATAGTGCAGCTGAATATTTTGCGGCTTTGTTGGTGAGCCTGCACGTTCTTTAGTGTTTGGTTGCAATGGTAGGAATTCTCCAAAAGGGATGACTGCAGTTTTGAGTTCCATTTGTGAATAAAGAATACACTCTATAGTAAGGGGAATAATTAACATTTGACTCTCATTTCTAAAAATAGATATAAATATCATTTAATATGCACATTTCAGAATTGTTCTTTTCATTTTTAGAATTTTGAGAGCATAAAGTCTTTTTTTGGTGGCCATATGGAATAAAATCACAGGGACAGAATTTTTTGACCTAAGTGGTCCTGTGTTGGACTGGAGCAATCGGTAGTTTGCCAATGATACTTATCCTGCCAGCGCTTTCTTTTCTCTGACAAATTCCATGTGTGAATCATCTATGTGAGAATAGACTCACAGACTGCACCCTCTAGCTGTGCTTTCTAATTTCCTAGCTCACGTACGCCTTACAAAAAAGCCTCACTAGCTGATAAAAGGCATATAGAATTGTTGAGATCATGGATAAACAGAATAGTAAAGTTAGATTCTCTATCCCCACTCATCATGGTTCTGAACTTGAAATCTTTTGTCCAAAGCAGGCTGCCCACAGTCCTGAGGGAACAGCCTAGGATACAAATTTAGCATGCACTTTAAACTTTGGTTGTTCTATCTTTCAAGTTGAATTTAAATCTCATTAATTTTTAGTGAAAGCACAATAGTTAAATATCTTGCAGATGTAGCTGGTGTATTTAACATTCCTTAGAAGGTTTCCATTTAGGGTTTTTACTACATTAGTTTGATCTACTGTGCATGGCAATATGGCATATGCATTTCTCTCAGGATGTGCAAGTTGATTTCATACTGTGGAAATATCCAGAGCGTAAAATATTAGCATGAACAGTGTCAAGTGTCGATGCTAATTCTTTTATTACTGTGACATTATTTAAAGACAGCAATCATTCAACTATTTTAAATGATAGATATTAGAGCTTAAAAAATAGCTATATGATCAGCCAAGACTTGTCTTTGGAGAGGACAAAGCTCTAGAAAGTTCTAGAAAGATGACATATATCTAATCACATATTTCTCTTTCTTGTGCAAGATTACAGAAGACACAGCTATTGACACCAGTGAAAGAAATCACAATGTGCCATTTTAAAGTTGTTGCATGGATGATATAAAATAAATTCTCTCATTGTAGTGATTGTGGGTGGAAAGTATTTATTTCCAAAGAAGCACAGTTACCTTCATTTCTTAGAAGATCCACATATTTTAGCACTTAATGAGATGTTTTGTAAGCAGACAAAAAAATGCGATATTAATTTTGGAGGCTTCTAAGGAATAGAAGTTGAAATCTTCAATTAACATAAACATTATTTTTTAAAAATTCTAGCTTATATTGGTTATTTTTAAAAACTGTGCTAGATATAAATTTTCTAGACAAACCTTAGTTTAAGAAAATTTTAATCACTTGGTTTCCTGTGGAATTTCTTATCCTTAATTTAGGAATAGAACAAGTCTCTCTTCCAAATACTTTGTAGAAAAGCTATCATGTAATCACTGGAGAGAAGTAGCAATAACATTTTACTTTATGCTAGTGCTTTCACAGCTGACAGGGCACTGTCACCTATATAATTCATATTCCTAAGATGCACTTAGAAAGAGATATTTATTACAACTTGAAGTTCTAGAAATGCGAGTCTACATGTTCAGGAAATGCATATTTTCTATTTATTTTCTAATTTATTATTAACATTTAATTGTTGTACATCCTTGTGGAGTTTATTATGAATTTTTAAAGCATGCATGCAATGTGCAATAATAAAATCAAGGATTATACCACATTCATCATTTAAACAAAGAATATCACATTATGACATGTATTATTAATTTTTGTTTTTTGCTTTTGCTAGTTTTCATATATATATATATGAAATATATATATATATATATTTAAAATCAAACAATAGCATTTAAAAGAGACTGGGTTTGATCCTGAGACACCAGAAAACACAGTATACATCACATCAGAGAGAGAAAGTTATATTCTGACATTACAGTTTCTACAACAGGGACTCATATGAAGGGCAGCCAGACAACCAATCTGGCTGGAGGAGTAGAAATGGTACACGCAGAGCGGCTTCAGGTGAAAGGCTGATAGAGAATAGAGAGACCTAAAGGATGAGGGAGCATTGATCAATGGACAGGAGAGAGGATGACCGGCTAAAGGAAAGCCAAATGGCAAACTAGAAGCAAGGGTAGCATGCTGGAGACTGCACCAAGGCCCCCGGACTCTGGCTGAAGCACAGAGTCTGATGTGAGGTGAAATTGGTCGAGGCTCCAATCAAAGCATGCAAAATCTTGTACACTTTGCAGGAAGATGAGATTTTGTCATGCAGATAAGAGCGAGTATTAAATTTTGAGCAAAGAGTAACATGCTTAGATTTACATGTTTCATCCTGGTACGTGTTTGGAAAGTAGTTGGGAGGGAAAGATCCTGGGTTCCAGCTTGGGTTAATTCTGGTCCTGTTCATTGTGCTTGGGAGTTCAGGAGGAAAATAGATTGGAAAGATGGGGGTGAGGAAAGAATGAAGGAGGTAGTGGATTAATTTGAATGTTCTCAGATTGGCAGAAGTAAGAGAACTGGTTTCTAGAGGACAATTGTATATAGTGGTCAGGGTTTGATATGGAGTTATCCTGAAATGCTAATGAATATTGTTAGGAAAATCACCATACTTGCAGCAGTTGACTTTCTCAACAACCCAATAGATGACCATGACAGTCAGTCATATGGGGCAAGGGGTCCCAGCCATGAAGTGAGAGGCAGTAGATCGTGTTGAGACTGTGGAGTCAATGTGAATTATCCCTGGGTTTGATTTCTGGCTCTTCTTACTACATTTATGACTCAGGGCAGCTCTGTGATACTGGGTGGATTAGGCCTGTACCCCCGTTTCTCCACCTGTAAAATAAGAATAAGAATAGTATTGACCTCCAAGGGTTATTGTGAAGATAAAAAAACTTAGATATTTTTCATATGTAGTGCTTGGGAAATTATTATTCTAAGCATTATCTTCATTATTTCTCTCAAGCCCTCATGCTATCATGGCTCTGTAGCCTACCAGGCTGCAGTGTGGTGGTTCAATTTTGTTCTGGTTGAACTGAGGAATTTGATAGGATGTAGTCAGCTGTGGTGATGGAAGTTCCAGTAGGAAGTCCAATGTACTAGTCTCCAACTCAAAACTCGTTCTTTTCCTTCATGAGAATATGGGCTAGCACAGGCCAGCATGAAGAAGACTCACAGATGGCTTTGAGAATATATGAACAGCTTGGTAAAGCCCTTCCTACTTGGAAGATTAGAGTTGCTTGTTAGAATATGCTGATGAGAAAATTCCATGGGGCAACATGAAGACTTGTGAGGAATTACTCCAATAGAAGCCACTCGAAGCCAAATAAATGGTGACAAGCTGGTGCCTTAAATATTCTGGAATCCTGTGTCCCCAGTGCATGCCACCTTGATGATTCACCATTCTAGGCAGACTTCGTACGAATTTGAATTGAAGTCCTGATTTAACACTGTGCTTTTCCAAATTTTACCTAAACTTTAAGAATCAATTCAGCCCCTGCTTCCACTATAAACCCTTCCTGGGTACTCCAAACTAAAATAATTTCTCTCTTCTGATAAATATTATCCTTATGTAAAATATTGCAAAAATGAATGGGAAGAAAAGTAACATTTATTAAAAGACTGCTAATTGACCACAATTTAAACATTTTGCATGTATAATTTCAGACCATGGCATAGTCTTCTCTGTCACTTATTGTGTGTAATTTTTTTTTCATTATCAACTCCAATCATTTCTTTTATACTTTAAATTTTATTTAAATAATAAATGTCTATTTATGTATTTATTTTTGCTAGAGGACATGAGCATTTGCCAGGCAGAGAGAGTAGGAGAGAATAAAGCACCCTTCCTCATACCCCGAGAATGATCATGCTGCAATCCTTTCTCCTCCATTTCTCCATTCTGTTGGGATTTGGGCATGTATGTACATGTACCCAGCATGTTTCTCAAGACACTTGAGTCACACATTTGGCCATGGAGGATCCAGCCACTTTAACCATCAGGTCACAGAGCCAGCCCACCATATTTTATTCATATACTTTCCATGAGCTTATTCCTAGAATATAGGAACTTAGTGGAATATGATGCTTGTTGATTTGCTCTAACAGGGTCAGGGCTGCCATGCTGCACAACTTGCGAGGTTACCCACTTACGTGGTGGTCTACATATATGGTGCTCCCTGCCGTTGTCTAATGCATAGTGCGAGTGCACTGGTTCTAGTTCGGATGTAGTTGGACCTCTTAGTGAGTTGAATAGCAATGCTATTCAAGGACTGTGAGTTATCTATTGGTTTGTTCCCTCTGGTAGACTCTGAGCTCTTGGCAAGCAGGGCCTAGGTGTTACTGGTCCTGCCCTATACTTCATAGCATTTAATCTAGGACTTTGTAGAAAGAATATCTACAAATGATATTTGAAAACAGGTTGAAGGGGCTGAAGCAGGATACTGTACTCTTCCTTTCTTCTGCATTGTACTCTTCCTTTCTTCTGCACTGCACAGTAGAATAAATGCCTTTCTTGCTCTATAGAGTGAAAGAAATACACTGAACACATTTGAGAGAAGGTGGATAGAAAATGAACTTCACAGACTGTTGGAAATTGTCTGTCCCTCACACTTCATAGCATTTAATCTAGGACTTTGTAGAAAGAATATCTACAAATGATATTTGAAAACATGTTGAAGGGGTTGAAGCAGGATACTGTACTCTTCCTTTCTTCTGCACTGCACAGTAGAATAAATGCCTTTCTTGCTCTATAGAGTGAAAGAAATACACTGAACACATTTGAGAGAAGGTGGATAGAAAATGAACTTCACAGACTGTTGGAAATTGTCTGTCCCTCACACTTTACAGATAAGGCTGGGTAGGCCAGAGAGGTTAAATGATTTGCCCAAGGTTACACAGCTCACTGACAGTGGGTTTTGGTCTCGTTCATAGGTCTCTGACTCCCAGCCCAATGCTTTTCCCATTATACGCTGTCAGAAAGAATGCCATGTAATGATTTCATTTAAAGGAAATGAAATCTGCATTGGAATTATGGATTGTTTCCAAATAAATAGATTTTAAATTTTGGAAATTAACCTATTATCTGTTTAATAAAAGCCTCCCAATTCCAGCTACTTCCTAACACCAACTGAATTGTGTAGCTATTTCTAAGCCATTTAGCCTTACAGATAACGCTGAACTGATTTAGAATATTTGCCTTTGTTGAAACAAAAGCAATTCATTTCATTCACATCAATAACATGTAATTGTATGTACAGTGAGCCGCGATCACCCGGGCTAATGAATATTCAACCAGTAGTGAGAGAAGGGCGCCCCTGGAATGATCACAAGGGTCCCTTTCTGATTTAGCATCGCACCCAAGAGTGGGGCAGGGACAACACAGCTTTCTGTCCCCAGCTCGATTGTCGGACTCTGTAACTCCGCCCACCCTGACGCTGTGGCCCGCCTGTTTGATTTGGGGGCTCTGGCAAAAAGCCTGAGCCCATTGATTACAGATCGCTGTTAATAAAGAGCATTTGTAATGCAGCAGTGGCGAGGCGGTCTCCGCACGCTGGTTCATGATGGCCCTTCAGGCTCCACAATTAAGTCGTCCAGCAGGCATGCCCCCTGTTGCAGCTGCTCTGTCAATCTCATTTTGGAGCACAAATGATCTTAGACCCGGTGTTTGACATGGGGTTTTAACACCAAAGAAGGCAATTCTGCAACTTCAAATGAGCCTAATTGGCTGAGCGCTCGGGCGTTCACTCAAGCTGCTTCAGTCCATCAGAGTGAGATTTCCAGCTAATTGAACTGCTCAGAAGGAAAAGGACCACGAGGACTCACGAGGTGCCGAACTATGGAGAGGGTGGTATATATTTTTTCATGATAGCAAACTTAAAAATACATTCCTCCTCCTTAATCAGCCACCTGTCAACATAAAAAAGGTAGTTATGGCTGCAGATATTCACAGAATTATGATCTAAAACTGAGTGTTGCTGTTAGCGTAAATGTACATGTGTTGCTGATAAAGGGTCGCTCCAGCACTTTTCTGCATCACTCTCAAGGCTGTCCCACATAAAAACATGCAAGTGACTGTGTGGCTAGGACTGAGAAAACTAACTTGAAGTGCCTCAGCTAGTCAGTATGTGCTTTTCCATCAACTTCCTGGGCCTTCGTTTTTCCTGTTCACCAGGATCATATAGGGAGAGAGGTAATATCTGAACCTATATCTTTACCTATTATCTTACCCATATAACTGTTTGCTGATATAGTTTATATATCCATATCTATTTATCTGAGAGTCCTTCAGTGACCCAGAATAAGTAATATTCTATGGATGACAAAAGTTTAAATTGCAATATTGAGAGAGCATGATTAATAATAAGTTGAGCTCTTTGTGAAACACTGATAGAGCAATGTATAAGGCATTGCTTGGAACGAAGGGAATTTATTTGATGTGAATTATTCAGAACCAATGCATTGTTTGAAATTGTTACTTAACTTTTTGGGGAGGAGAGTTCAACAAACATGTATCTAATTTACATAAATCTGACAGAGTGGTTGAAAAATAATGAAGGGAGTTCTGAGGAAGATACATTAAAAGAGAACGGACTCAATATTGTTTTAAAAGAATTATTTATTTAATTTGATTCTTTATTATTATTTCTTAATTTGACAAAAGAGAGACAGAGAGAGAGAAGAGAAAGTGAGAAAGCAAACCACCAGGTCCAGCAACATGGGATTCTAGCACCTTAACCACCACGCCACCCGCTGGCCCCAGAACTGGCTCAATTTTTATTTAGGCATTTTATTTCAGACATTAAAAGAGAGGATCTAGGAAACATTTTACTACGTGCAGGCAGTGAGTGAGATACCCTGTGTCAGTCCATTTTTCAGTCTGGCTGCAGGTGCCCATGGTGCCCAGACCTAGGGTCTCAGGGAGAGTAGCTGTGGTCAGAGTATTTATTTTGAGAGAGACAAAGTGAGAAATTACACCCCAGGGGGGATGGTCACACTGCAGCCCTTTGTCTTCTATTCTTCTCCTGGGATTCTGAGATTTGGGGCATGCAAGCACACACTCCCAGCATGAGTTCCAGGCTGCGTATCCAGGACTCAAATAGTGATCAGTCATGTGGGAGTCCAAGCACATTAACCACTATACCACCCTCTGGCTCCTGTATTTTCCATCTTTAGAGTGGTTCAACTCAGTTCTGCCTTTGCTTTTGTAGCCTTGGGTAAACCATTCAGGTTTCTTAGGCCACAACTTTCTCATCTTAAAAAAATAGCAGAACCCAGTAGAGTCCATCAGCAACATTATCCTGGGGATGTCTGATGAGAAGGATGAAATAGTTGTTTCTTATTTCATCTTTTACTTAGGGGACCTGTATGATTTCACAATCTGTAACAAGGTAATTTTTCTAACCAAAACCCAAAAGTAGATCCTTAATTCCAACTCAAGGCAGATTTATTGGATAACCCTGTTTTAGAATTTGCCCACTGGAATGAGTCAGTTTGGAATCAGTATCTGTGATACCCGCGAGTCCTGCACCAGTGGGGTGATGGCACTCTTTTTGTTCCAGGTAAAGGTTGAATCACAGTGACTTTCTATAGTCTGACATGACAGTGAAAAATGAAAAATATACAATTATTGGGTTTTCCCCCCCCTCTAATATTCAAATATATCAGATGATACCTCCCTCTCCTTCTTTTGGGAACGTTTCATCTGGGCCTTCTTTCTTCCTCTTCTCAGTAGTACTGTGAAGTCTACTCTGTGACTTTCTTCTTGGAACTTTCCTGCAGTGTAGCTGTGTGTCAGAGCCCCTCTCTCCAGAAGTCATGCCATCCTCTTTCTCAGTTGGTTCCCTTGGATAACTGAAGCGGTGGAGATGTCAGAGGGCACCTGTGGTGCAGTGACTATACAGACAGGCTTTTAATGGACTCTTCTTTATTCCAGTTCCTCTCCCTGAGCCTCCAAGGTTCTGAATTAGCTTATGCCTAGCAGTAACTGCTCTGCTTAATCTACTTTTGTCTCCCAAATATGAGTATAGATGACAACTCTTTAGTGATCTTCAGCCATAAGATTTTAACATTTTAATGTTTATTTATTATCATTGCAAAAGGATATTTGGAGAATAAGGAGGCAAATGTGTGAAATGAATGTTTGAGTGGAAACTCAGGTCTTGATTTTCATGATTTACTGTCATTCTTCCAAAACCACTTTTTCCCACTATCTCCTCCCTGTTGGGATGGGAATTTTAAGGTCTTCCTAAGAAAAAAAAAAGCTCTTAATGTTTCTTTTCTTTTCTCTTATCTATTTGTACTTGCAAATCTTAAATATTATCAAATGTTATGAAAGCAAGGGATCAGCAATTAGCATGATGGCTATGTTGCTGAACTCCCATGTAGCTGACCATGGTTCGAGTTCTGGACCCAGTGGCTTAAACTCACTCCGGGCACGTGCGCATGCATGCCCAAGATCCCGAGAGGAGAATGGAGGAGAAGGGATTGCAGCACAGCCATCCCCCCTGGGGGGTGACTTCTCGCTTTCTATCTCTCTGTCTTTCTGGTGAGCACACGCACCCTATAGCAAAAACCTCTCCAAAAAAAAAAGAAAGAAAAGATATGTTATGGAAGCAAAAACTGAACTATCAATGACTCATAAATGGATAGATGTGGATCAGTTCCAGAGGTGCTAAATGTTATTTTGAACTGGAAGGGAGCTGAAGTTCACAAGGCTCAATTCCTCTCCTAGGAATGAGGGAACAGGTTCAGCGAGGTCACCTCATATTCTCTGGGCTCCACAGCTAATAGGTGAGTATCATGGACAATCGGTTCTCCAGACTCTCAGTCCAGTGAACCTTTTTGTCTACTTACTGCCTCCCATATTGCCCCTTGACCGTTACTGTGATGATCCTATTCCTGAATGTGAAGATACTCATCTGCTTGGAAAGACTTCTGTCAAAGCATAGTCTGGTGATTCTCGTGGAAATTATTTCCAATATCCATTGTAACCAACTCTTCTTAGGTTACAGTTAAAACTTTTTAAACAGATTAATTTTTTTTTCTACTCTTTCCAGGAACATAGAGTAATTAACTTTGATGATTATCAAGTCTTCCCTCATTTTCTATCTCTTCATGACTAAAATAAGATATGTAATACCACTCAAAGCTGTAAAGATTAGACACATGAGAGTGCCTGGTTTGAAATCTTGGCACCCTCTAAATTCTAGCATCCATGATTTATTTTTCTTTAAAATAAAGCAGTCATATGAAATATTTAATTAATATAAGGCAATATATAATATATCTAGGGCTGCTTGCTCACTATAGAAAATGTTACAGAATTCTTTTGAAAAAACTTTGACTTAAAGACATTTTGTTAGTAAGCTTTTAAGTAATGTTCACCTACAATAATCATGTTAGTAGTATTGGATATGAGAAATGGGTTTTAATGGGAACTTTCCTGGGTGTGCTCAATTCCATTACCTCAATTCACTACTCCAACTCATTCCTTGTGTGGCCATGTTAATTATGATGTTTCCTGTCAGCATGAATCACCATATTAACCAATTGCCTGTGTATGACATTTCCTTCTTCCAAGGGAATTCTTGTGTAAGAAAACTGTGTTTTAAGATGATCTTTTCTTTATTCTTAAATAACTTATTCTTGAATTTTTACAATTCTTTTGTAGTTTTATCTCTTTTTTTGGTATATTCTTAAGTAAAAGGCATTATGGCTAATCTAGAGATCCATAGAACAAAAATAATTTTTACATCTAATTGATGCCTTTATTTTACAGACAAGGAAACTGAGGCCGAGAGAGAAAGCATTTTGCCCAAAGCTAATTTATGACCTAGTGGGCTTCATTTTCATTCTTGTCATTCCATCTTAACTGCATCCTACCAAATAATATTCCATTTGTTCTAAGCTATTATTCCTGCATATCATGGCTATTTAAAATTCTGCAGTCAAATTTCATTTAGATTAAGTATTTTTTCATTTAAAAAACATTCATTTAGTGGGACCAGCAGTTGGCATAATGGCTATGTCACTGGACTCCCATGTAGTCAACCATGGTGTCCTGGACCCAGTGGCTTAAACTCACACCGAACACATGTGCGTATGTGCCCAAGATCTCAAGAGGAGAATGGTGGAGAAGGGATTGCAGCCTGGCCATCCCCCTGGGGGGGGGTGATTTTTCTCTTGCTGTCTCTCTGTCCCTTTCTATCTTTCTGACGAGTGCACACGCCCTATAGCAAAAACCTCTCAAAAACAAAACAAAACAAAACAAAACAAAACAAAACAAAACATTCACTTACAAGTACAAAATTCTTTATAAATCTTTAAATATTTATTTTCTTTCTCTAACTTTTTATTTTGAAAAATCTCAAATTTACAGAAAAGTTGAAAGATGAGTACAGGGAATACCTTAGTCTTTGCCTAAATAAGCAATTGTCACATTTACTTGTATAGTTCATAAATGGTATGTGTGTACATGCATGCATGTGTGCAAAGAAAAAGAGAGAAACAGAGAGTGAAGCAATTTTTCTTTTCTAATATTTTCACATTTAATTACTGTACATCTTTACAGCGTACAAAATGGGCTTTCAGGAAATAAGCATACTGCATATGATTCCAGTCAAAGATATTACCATACACTTATCATCACACATAATTTTCTATT
Organism: Tupaia belangeri chinensis; assembly: GCF_000334495.1. Classification (NCBI taxonomy): domain Eukaryota; kingdom Metazoa; phylum Chordata; class Mammalia; order Scandentia; family Tupaiidae; genus Tupaia; species Tupaia belangeri. Next base: position 1,105,521 of record NW_006159722.1, read on the forward strand.
TTTATGCCAACTAAATGGGATTTTTTTCCCCTCTTCATTCTCTCCTCCCTGATCCCCACTGTCTATCCTCTGTCCACACTGTTTGTAGTATCCTCAATTGCTCTCCCTGCTTTAGTACTTTCCAATCTTTCAGTTACTGCTATAAAGTGCAGACATTTGGTATGTATTAAGTGGGGACATACAATGCCTCTCTTTCTAGTCTGGCTAGCTTTGCTTACCACTAACTCTTCCATATCCATCCACTTTCTATCAAATGCCATGGTCTCATTTTTTTTTTTTTGTTATAACTGATTAGTGTTCCATAGAGTATATGTCACACTTTTTCAATTCATTCTTCTGCTCTTGGATATTTGGGTTGATTCCATGTCTTAGCAATTGTGAATAATGCTACAATAAACATGGATCTGCAAGTGTTTTTCCTGCTCTCTTCCTATCCTTTGGGTAGATGCCCAGGCGTGGAATTGGTAGATCATGAGAGTTTTTTTTTCCTTGAACCATTTGAAAGTTGCAGACAGTGCCACTTTTAAGTATTTCTAAATATTTAGCACGCATTTCCTGAGAATACATATATTGCCTTCATGATACCATTATTACAGAAAAATAATCTAACATTGCTATAATAATTTTATGTAAAAAACAGTCCCTTTCAAAGTTCTCAAGTTGTCTCAAATATGTCCTTCCTAGCTACACAATGCATTTAGTTTCTGTATCAGTTACCTATTAATGTGTAACACAATAATGTCAAACACAGTGGCTTAAAACTGTAACAATTTATTTCTTATTTATTTCTCTCATTTCCGACTGACAGGGTTGTTCTCTATGCAGTATCAGCTGGGAGTCGTCCATTTAACTACATCCAGCTGGCATCTGGGTCGGGCTAGGCTGGAGTGTCCAAAATGTTCCTGCACACATATCTGGAATTCTGGTGTTGACTGACAGCTGAGTGCCTCAGTTCCTTTCTCTGGTTTCTCTCTCCATGTGATGTCTTCTCCTCCATGTCTTGCCATGTGGCCTCTTTCTGAAGCAGGGTAGCCTGGACTCTCATAACATTCTCTTGAGTTCCAAAAGAATAAAAGCTGAGGCTCCAGGCCTCTTAAGGACTAGTTTTGGAACTAGCCCAATGTCCATTGCTTTGTATTGATTGTAGCGGGTGACAAAGGCAGAGATTCCACCTTTTGCTAGGAGGAGCAGTATACATCTACTGGGGGTGGGGTGGGGAGTAAAATTTTGGGCTAACATCGCTGGAGACTATCAACCTTAGTCTTTTTCTTTCTTCCCCCCGCCTCCCCCTTTTTTTAAAGGGAGTCTTTTTTTTTTTTTCTATAGGGTGCATGCTCTTGCCAGAGAGACAGAAAGAGAGAAAACACCCTTCAAGGGGGAATGGCCACACTGTAATCACTTCTCCTTCGTTCTCTCAGGATTGTGGATGTGCATGCACACGTTCCCAGCGTAAGTTTTAAGCTGCCAGGTCCAAGACTCAAACCACGGTTGACTATGTGGGAGTCCAGCAACATAGCCATTATGCCATCTACTGGTCTCTCTTTTTTTTTTTTTTTTTTGAACCTTCTTTGTATTTTCTTTTTTAATGTCTTTCAGGCCATTGACATTTTTGAGGAATCCAGACCAAATCATCCAGGAGAATTTTTGTAATCTGGATTTGTCTGATGATTAGACAAATCATCTCCTAATGATTAGATTTCAGGTTAAACATTTTTTGCAAAGGGACTACCTAAATAATATTCTGGACTCTCTTAGCACAAGGTTAGTTTGTGCCATTTTTAGTGGAGCTAATTTGAGCACTTGGTTTAGGTGGTGTCTATCTATATTGGAGAGGTAGCTTTGATCCTTGTAACCAGAAAGGAGAAAGTGGGGCGACACTTCCTGTAACTTTCCTAGAAAACTGCACCCAGTTGTTTTAGCACCTGTTCCTGAATCAATTATTGCATAGTTGCTTATAAATTATTTATATATACATAATTATTTTTTTGTGTTAAAATTGTCTCAAATTTGACCAGTGGAAGCCCCTTCCATCTGCCTTCTGTAAATGTTCCTCTCAGTCTTTGAAAATATTCTTCTTCTGTGACACAAAGCAATTTCCTAAGAAATAGGTATTGCTTTTATTCCATTACCTCTGCCATTCGCAGAGGTTTTCAACAGACTGGATTCTTCCTAAACTTTCAAGAGAAATTCCTATTATTTTTTTTTCAAAATGTTATTAAGTTTCTTTACAGATTTCTTAGTAATGTCTGTAACTATTATCTAGCATGACTGACCATTCAGGTTTTCCTGGGCTGATGGGCTTCCTGAGATGCAGGCTTTTCCATTTTAGAACCAGAATAGTTTCAGAAAAACTAAGTTGAGTTAGTCATTCTATTTGTGTCAAACCATCCATTTTAACATAGAAGCTGCCTCTAACTTTACCAGATTTTCAGAGTTCTACTGCAAACACTTAAAATAATAATAATAATAAAATGTAGGTATTTAGATTACACAATTATGTAAATCCACTTTCATTTAAGGTCTTATAACAAACCCAAATTAAAAGAAAAAAATAAAGTCATTAAATAAAAATAAAATTGAAATAATTTTTTTTTTTTAAATTAGAAGCAAACAAGGTAGATTGGCTATTGGCTCTCCCTATAAATCTAAGCAGCCCATTTATCCAGGGGGTATTATGATGTAGTATGGTTAATAGCTTATGATTAGAGTGTTGTAGGTCTGTATTGTAGCTTTTGCAGAGCTTTCCTATGTTGTCTTATTTTTGTATCAAGCCTGCGGTATATAGGCCAGATACTGCCCCATTTTTACTGTTGAGAAACAGATTGAGAGAAATTCAGTTACTCTCAGCACTGGAAATTCAAGCAAGAGCTGGGACTAGTACAACCCTGTTCCCGGTCTTACTATTTTTATTATAGTATAATGCTACAAATGAACGTGCAAATAAAATATTTTTATGGAAAGAGAAACATTCTACACACTTGACCCAAATAAATTTTTTCGGGCATTCTAATTCTCTTTCCTTTGGTTTAAAGACTGACATTCATAATCGGGTAACTGCTGAGGAATGAGTATATCTCCTGTTTGGTCCCTTTGTTTGCCTGTCAAGGACCTAGGCCCTGGGCAGCACTCATCTTAAAAGCTCATTTCCAATGTATGTTTTGGAGTCACGTATCCTTGTGTGTCAAGGGTAACTGGTTGGTCCATGGACAGGGATCTCTTTTCTCCCTTCTGGCAAGACACTGCAGCTGGTGTCAGACTTAGTCTTTGCAATGGATCATATCCAAACTAGCTTATAGCATTCTTGTGAATAGTCTGAGTTCCGTTAGATTAACCTCTCAGAGGACACTATTAAAAGTAGAGGTAAGGGGCCGACAGGTGGTATGGTGGGTCAACCCGCTGGACTGCCACTTGGTCAACCAGGGTTTAAGTCCCAGACCTGGTGGCTTTGGTTTTCACTTTCCCTTTCTCTCTCTCTCTGGTCAAATTGGAAAATAATAATAATGATAATTAAAGTTAAAATAAAAAATAATTCTTAAAACAAAAAATGTAGAGGTAAATGCTCAAAAAGTCCCCCTGCCTCTCCCTACCCCTGGGGGTGGGGTGGGGGGAACAAAAAAACAAAAGAAACTTTTTTTTTTTTTTGAGAGGTTTTTGCTATAGGGTGTGTGCATTTGACAGAAAGACAGAAAACGAGAAATCACCTCTCAGGGAGGATGGCCACACTGCAATCCCGTCTCCTTCATTCTCCTCTCAGGATCCTGGGCACACACGCACACATGCCTGGTGCAAGGTTAAGCCACCAGGTCCGGGACTTGAACAGTGGTCGACTATATGGGAGTCCAGTAACATAGCCAACTGCTGGCCCCAAAAGAAAGAAACTTGTACAGGAAAAGAAAGTTTAAGGTTATATAGACCCTTGCAATACTACACATGTGGGGGAATGAGCAAATTTAATACTACTGGCAATGAATCACTATTCTAAGTATTAATATAAAAATCAGGTAGAAAGTCTATGTTAAGATATACTCTAGGGTATACTCTTCATAAGGGTGTGTCCTTACAAAGTTCTTGCAATGGTCTCTACATCTCTGCGTGTCCTGGTCCCCACATCTATCCCTCATGTATCGACCTTCCATCTGCCCCTCACCTCCTTGTTCTTTCATCTTTGCCTCACTGTGGTTCCTCCTAAGGATGTGAGGAGTACTTTTACCATGGTTTTTTATCCTCTTCTGCTTTTCTACCAGGTTTTTTACTTTTCCATATCCCCACAAGGCTAACTCCTTCAACTTCACCAAGTCTCTGCTTAGATACCTCTTTCTTAAGGAGCCTTTGCTGAATGCTCTATTTAAAACTTCTGCTGTGTCAAATAACCCTGATCCACCATGTCCTGCATTCTGGATCTCCTTGTGCTCTATTCTTTTTATAGAGCTTATTATTTTATTACATATTTACAATTTATTTTTCTAATTGCACTTTTAAAAAAGTTTTGCTTTTGCACTAGAATATAAATTCCACATGGGCAAGATTTGTGTCCATTTGGTTCCTTGATGTATCCCAAGTGCTTCAATAAAATATGTTCATTGAATGAATAAATGTCTATGAAAGTGCTTCCTTATGTCTGACTACAGTAGTAGTATACTAAAATGTATAAATAAGAGAATATCTGCCTGTTACCATCACTCATATTCCTGAAGATAATCACCAGAAATACTTTTATATACTTTCTTCCTGATGTGTCTCTTTAATATATGTGTATATTCCTCTTAATGTATTGGGTCGTCAGAAAAGTCATGATGTATTTTTTATGTTTCTCTATGCAAAAATATGTCATGACTTTTCCTATAACCCATTACTTACTCATCTTTCTAAGTCAGCCCATTGGTTTTTTTTTTTTTAACATACACATTTTAAAATATTTTATATGCTATAGCTTGTTGATGGGCATTCATACCATGTCAAGTTCTTTTCTTTTATGAAAAATGAAACAATGAAAATCTTGAATGTAGAAATGCTCACATTTATGGGAATATTTCCAAAAGCAGATTAGAAAACTTCAAAGATGTGTAACTTTAAGATTTTAAAATGGTTTGCCAACATGCCCTGAAAAAAGTTGCACTCATTTCCCTAACTCTAAAATTTCCCAATTGTGCCTATTTCTACATATCTTTGCAAATACTTCATATACTTCACTCTTTACTAATTTTATAGAAAAAAAAGAGCTTGTCTTTTTTCAGCATGTCCTAATTGGTAAAATTAAGTGCTTGTATGTGTGATTAGTAATTATGTGTATTTGCTCTATGTATTGTTCATTCAAGTCACTTTCCATTTTTCTCTAATGATTATTTTCTTTTTCTTGAGTCTTTATGTATTATTATAGCAACCTTTTGCCAGTTAAATGAGTTGCAAAATTTTTCAGTCTATCATTTATCTTTTAACTTGCTTATAGTACCTTTCATTATATAGTTATTTAAAATATTTACATTATTCAATCTGTCAGTCTTTTCCTGCATGACTTCCAGGATTTGGATCTTTCTTACCGCAAGTACTACAATAAAATGTATGCTGCATCTTTTAGGACATTTTTAGGTTTACTTTTATTTGGCTATTGGACTAGAATATTTTGTGTATCTTTTGAAGTTGGGACCTAAATTTGTTTATTTATAATAGACAACCATAGTTTTAACTCAAATAATTTAACTAAATCAACATTATCCTCACATTTCAAAACACCACATTTATGTGTATTTATAAATCCACATGTATTCATGAATCTTTTCTTTGGACTTTCAACACTACTCTATTGATATATTTGTCCTTTCTGTGCCAGTACCACACTATTCTAATTACTGTAAGTTTATAGTATATTTTGATATCAACTGGAGCAGGTCCATAACAAAACTTTTCAAAAATATTTTTCTTTCTTTTTACATTGCCTTTTCCCTAATTGCAGTTTCTCCAGTTTGCTATGGCTGTATTGGTTTCTATTTATCTTGGCTCTTCAAGATCTCATACTTTACATTCTTATGCACTGTAGACACTTTTATGCTCTTTTCAGGCTGGACCCCATTTGGGAAAAGCGGTGATGTTATTAAGATTTAGAAGAATTTAAAGTGCCCCTTTTCAAGCCAAATGATGCATACTTTGAATATCTAATTGATGAAGGACAGATTTGGGTAACTTGATTATTTCTATCTCATTTGGCTGAAAGGTAAAGCAGCCCTCAGAACTTCATCACATGTCATTTGTCCAGATTATCCTCTTAGTGCTTCCTCACTTGGGTTTGTCAGAATTTTCAGTATATGTTGAAAAAGAAAAGAGAAACAGTGGACCATATCACATTTTTTTAGCTATTTAAATGAACAACTTAGTATAGATATACAATCATTCTGGCCTGGCAAGATTACTGATATGTTATAGAGAATAAGAATTACATTTTCAATTTTCATGATAATAATTATTATTATAATAATTTCAGTTTTCATAATAATAATTAAAAATAGTAATGAAGTAAAACATTTTATTTGTAATATACTTCAAATTTTCCATAGTACTTCCATACATTATACTATTCAATTGACGCTTCGACAGAGAATCCCATGTGACATAGGATAGGTTCATGCCTGGACATGGGTATCTTAAGTGAACTATGTCATAGGGACACTGAAAATTAGTTAAAAATTAAATTTATTAATAAATAATTAGATAGAAATAATCTTTTGTTATATTCCCAAACTGAAAATGAAGTTTTGATTTCTTAACTTAATTAAAAATCATGACTTTGGCTACATTTTTCATACAATGCTTAATATATAACAGTGGAATGTCTCCCCTCCCCCAATCCTATATTGACTGCCGGCCACCTTAACAGTGGGGTTGGACGTGGACTCCAGGCTCCCCTGCTGTTGAACATAACAAACAAGCCAACCATGAGATTCCAGATGTTTCTACTTCTTTTTGTTTAAGAATATCGGACCTCCCAGGAACAAATGTCGGCATGGTTGAGTGCTAGACCCTGCCTGTCCCCTTCATGTTGGGACCAACATTCTAATCCTGGAGCATAGCCAAAATTTTAAACTTGGGCCCCTCAGAGCGAGTAGGTCCCACACATTCAGAGCATCAACTTATACTGCCAGTGATATCAGTCAGAAAAGAAGCTGTGTAAGCTGCAATATTACAAGTACAGCTAGTGTTGTCCACATGGAGACAGCAGTCCTCCTTTGATGCTGTAAATGAGCCACATGAATTTTTACACTAAGCTGATGAGCACAGTGTCTGATGGGCACACAGGGAGTATTTTAGTTGGGATTCTAAAAATTGGTTGGGGAGTAAAGGGGGGCTATGGGGAGACTGTGGTGGAAAATTGATGACTCCTAATTGGGTTAAGGAAAGGGGGGTTATGGGGAGATTGTAGTGGAAAATTGATGACTCCTAATTGGGTTAAGGAGAACTCACAATAGAGACTGCTGGGAGAGAAGAGGGAAGGCTCTGGTGGAGGGAGTCATCAGGTGTTTGGTTTGATGAAGTTCATTGTTTACCTCATTTACTCTGCTCATCATCCCACATGCGCATTTGGAGCTCAGTCAGCAAGAGCTGGTTCTAAAATGAGAAAGCCTACTTAAAAACCCATTGACAGAATCAGAACTTTTGAAAAACACTCCTTTCACAGACTCATCACATTTTAGTGGAACACAGGCCTTGAGGTCAATGCCATGGAATGAATTAATCTCCCAAGTACCCACTGTGGCTTACAACTGAGCTTAATGAGGTTGCTTTAGACTGCTGGTTTATTAATCCATGGCTGTTTTCATAATTTTATTTATTTTTTTGGTCTTGAAACAAAAGTCTTTTCTAACAAGCCTTCTAAACTTCTACTTAAGATTCCACTAAAACCGCACTGAAGCAATTAGTGAGAGGACTTGAGAATTCTACATGTCCCTCACAGAGGTGGCTTGGCATTTGGACTTTGAGGGAAGGAAGGTGTGCTGCTTGGGTTATGCCTTTGGTTGCAACTATAAATACGTGCAAAACCATTAACGATGCTAATTTTAAAAGCCAGTCAGTAAGATGAATTAAACTGGGCAATAAAATAAGTTTCAAGACTGTTTTCTCACAGAGAAACATACTCTAAGCAATAGGAAAGGGTGAAAGAAGAAGAAAGGTATAAAGTCATCCTTCATTTAAAGACCATTTTCAGGCCAATGGCAAATTTTTCACAGCGTGAAACTGTGGTGCTTTTGATTTTCTGGCACAAGCTGGACAGAAGAACTGATAGCCTGTGCCTCCGCTCTGCCTCCCTCCCTCCCCCGCGCTTGCTCACTATTAAAACTGAATTTTTCACTGGGCTGAAAACTGCTTGTACATTGGCCATTTGACTTGCCAGCACTCTGCTCTCCTGTGGAAAATGTGGATCTTCAGCCACATAATGTCTTTCCATTAGTGATGGCGGCTCTCCAAAGTCAGGCTGTGGTTTAAGCATAAATGGGCAGTGTGGGCCAAAATGAATGCAATTTTGAGTCTACTATCTTTAAAAGGTGGATCTGGAGGCAATTTAGTGAGTGTAAATTACAATTGACTTTGGAAGAAATAACTCATACACTTGAACCTCCTCAGATGTGTAGCCAATAGGGGGTAGCCAGGCTAACATGAAATTTTACACATCCATCAGCTAAAGAAGAGATCCAAATGTAAAAATCTAGCTATCATATGGATTCGTAACACCCCCTGGAGGACTTGGAGTCCACAAATCAATGAATGGTTTATGCTGAGCCAAAAATGTACTTTCACAGTGCTTCTCATTCTCCTTAACTATTTCAGAGCTCCGAATGTGAGAGACACCGCAGACTGGGAATTGCTCCTGCAGAATGCACCACTCGGCAGTGAGAGGGGTACCTGTTCAGGCTGCCAAAGGCATGGCAGTAGCTAGCTCCTTCGTGCTGACAATGAGCAGTATTTAGTTGCCTTCAAAATTAAGCCAGGGAGATATTTCCTGCCGTGCAGGTGTTTTGGTCTGTGGTATCCTAGAAGTTATCAGACATGACTACCATTGATTCTCTTTACTGTTATGTAACTAGTCAGCGATGGATTAAAACAATCTGATTTGGGTTACTAACTTGCCCCTTCAAACATGAATGTGAGTGTGAGTGTGTGTGTGACTTGCTCTTCATCTTTACTTGATGTCAACAGCCAGAACTATTTATGCATTCACGGAGTTTGTTTTCCCTCTCTGAGTTCCCTAAAGTTTGTCAAATGGAAATGTATTTCATGTGAGCTCTACATGTGGCTAATAATAATTTTTGGTAGGGGTAAATTTTTGAAGTGTTAATAACTAACTTTTAAACAGCAAGAACTGTTTATTAGCAGCTAAATGAGTAAAATGCAGGTTATCTCTTTTTGTGCAGTGCTGCTGAGGTAATAAATTGATACATACTTTTACATTCTTCGAAAAAGATTCTTGATATTTAGGTTTCTTCAATATTAGCACTAAAAATTATTTCTTTAATTTTATTTATGGATAAAAAATATTTGACCAGAGATACAAAGAGATGGAAAGTGAGAAAGCAAGCCTCCAGGTCCAGGACTCGACCACAGTTCGCCATGTGGGAATTCCATTCTTTAACCACCATGCCACCTGCTGGCCCCAGGCATTTTTATTTAACAAGTTTTAATGACATTTTCCTTTACTGCCCACATTAAACATAGTCAAGTAAAATGTTCAGAACAAAGTTTTATGTGGAGTCTATGTGAACTATTCTAAATAAGTAGGTATGAAAAAACATGTTTTTCATCTGCAGTAATATGTGACTTGGAATTCCAACTTTGCACTCACATGTGTTTTTGTAAAAGTAAATGTGCACATATATAGGCTTTTTTGTTGTTGTTGTTACTTAACTTTTTAGTTAGAAATAGCATCCAGCTGTTGGGACTAGCAGGTGGCGTAATGGCTAAGTCACTGGACTCCCATGTAGTTGACCATGTTCGAGTCCCAGACCTGGTGGCTTAAGCTCACGCCAGGCACGTGTGCATGTGTGCCCAAGATCCCAAGAGAAGGGATTGTGATGTGACCATCCCCTCTGGGGGTGATTTCTCACTTTCTTTTTTTCTGTCTCTATCTTTCTAGCAAGCACACGCACCCTGTAGCAAAAACTTCTCAAAAAAAAAAAAAAAAAAAAAAAAGAAAAAAGAGAAGAAAATGAAAAAGAAATAGCATCCAGTTTCTTGTAGCAGGGACCTGAACAAAACAGTGGCTTAAATGTATCAGAACTTTCTTTTCTTGTCATGTAAAATAATTCCTTCCCAGCAGCAGTGGTACAGGCAGTTGGGCAGTTCTGTATCATGTTGGAGCCATGCAAAAGGCCCTAGTTCAGATCCTTGGTCAACCTGAACATGCCAGGCATACCTGTGCACACCTATGAGCATGGTTGACTGGGAGGCTTAGGTAGGGAAGACCACAGCATGGTGCGACCCTCTCAAGGGCATCTCTCTCACACTTTCTTTTTCTCCCAGAGAAAGAAAGAAAAAGAAAGAAACTTTTTAAGAAGGAATTTCTGAGGTTGTAGTTCAGCATTAGCATGGTGGTTCTATGATATCACCAATGATCAAAGGTCCTTTTAGCTTTCTGCTTTACCATCGTTAGGGAACGGGATATGACCCTCCTCGCGTAAGCTCAGAATTGCTGCCAATGCTCCAGCCTTGCAGTTGAATTTCAGGCTAGAATGTAGTGAAAATAAAAGCCAAGGAAAAACAAGTTTTCTGACTGAGTCAGTTCCTTTAAAGGGTCTTCCCAGAGTCCTATCTGGAGATTTCCAATTAGAACTCATGGACAAGAACTTTGTCACATGACCTGCTGCAAGGAAGGCTAAGAAAAATAGATTTTTATCTAGGCACATTGGAGACCCAAATAATATCAGTGGTCTAGTTAGTAGGGCAGTAGGGAGATATATAGTGAACAGGCAAGTAGTGCTGTCTGCTACCGTTGTGGTTCACGAGGTGCGACCAATGGTAAAGTATCAAGCTCATAAGGCGGTGTATTGCTTTAATGGGAATATCTTTTAACGTAACTTAAATGTTAAATTTCTATGCTCATGAGAACACATGAGAAAAACTTGACAACTGCCCAATTTGCTTCTTCTTAGGTTCCATTTCTCTTTGCCTGGAAAATACTTCTCCCTCTGATTTGTGTGACGTTATGCTTTATTCAGATCTCTGCTAAAATATGACCTTATCAATGAGATCTTCTGTGACACCTGGGAATGAGATGGATCCAGATTTCTCAATGCTTGAGGCTTATATGATTTAGATAATGCAGATATCCTTTAAAAGATAGAAAGGAAAAGTATAAATATCAAATTAGATACCTACATGTGAAAGTATTGATTTAGAATGAGAAAACACAAAAGCTTCTAAACATATAAATACTTCAAATCTATATATAGATAGATTAAATAAAATATAATTATTTATTAATAACTGCACATCTTTTCAATATGCCTCCACTTTCAATTTTTTGACTATATATACTTTGATTTCTTCTACATGTGACAGCAAATTTATAACATCGTCTATAAAGAAAATACAAAGATATCCAAGTTTTTCCTCTAACATGGTTTATAAAACCTACATTTCTTTATTTCTTAATTTTTTTTATTTCTTCATTCATTTTTAGAGGTTTTTGCCTTAGGGTCAATTCACTGGCCAAAGAGAGAGACAGAGAGACAGTGAGACGGAAATAAGAAATAACCACTCCAGAGAAGATGGCCAGCTGCAATTCCTTCTCCTTCGTTCTCCTCCTGGGTTCTTGGGCACATGTGTGCATGTTCCCAGTATGAGTTTCAAGACACTGAGTCTGGGACTTGAACCATGGTTGGCCATATGGGAGTCCAGCGACTACACTACCTACTGGCCTCTAAGATGTCATTTATTTTAAAATCATTCATATATTAGAAAAGGTTCTTCCTGCTTCTAAACAACTTGGGGCTGGTAATACTGTGCAAATGGTATTTTAGTGTTAAGTTTGGGAAACCTTCCATTTTTTTTTTGATATATAAACTTGAAGATTTTAGGGACTATCGTTTTCTTATGCATTGACTAATCTTGGCTATTCTTTACTAAGATGGTCATCAAACCATTTGTCATTGATGCCCTTATTATAGAGGTATATTATATACAGTTTGTGTCCAATTATCAAAAGTTAATCATGGCAAGACCATTTGAGGCTGAGAGATGATCAAAGGCAAATGTGGGGTACAAGTAGAGGCAAAGAGTCTAGTTTAGGGCATGCAGTGTACAACTAGAGCCATTGTGGATGATAAGACTACACAAATGGGTCCAGATGGGACAGCTGTCAGATGCTGGTGTATGGCTGACAATACCTCCACTTTAAGAAATAGAAGACTACTTGTAAGCTAAATAATGCGACTGAATGTATAAAAAAAAATGTAAATAAATTGGGGACCAGCAGTTAGCATAATGGCTATGTCGCTGGACTCCCACGTAGTCGACCGCGGTTCACGTCCCGGACCCAGTGGCTTAAAACTCACGCCAGGCGCATGTGCGTGCGTGGCCAAGATCCCAAGAGGAGAATAGAGGAGAAGGGAGTGTGGCATGGCCATTACCCCGTGGGGGGTTATTTCTCGCTTTCTGTCTCTCTGTCTCTGTCTGTCTGGTGAGCGCATGCGCCCTATAGCGAAAACCTCTCAAAAAAATGTAAATAAATAAATAGATAAAATTAAATTAAAAAAATAAAAAGAAATAGAAGACTACTTTAGCCAGCCCTGTGGCCTGGTAGCTGAGTCCCATATAGCAGCCTCCTGGTTTAAATTTCAGACCCAGAGGCTTGAGAAACATGCTGGGTGTGTGTGCATGTCCAAAATCCTGAAAGGAGGGAGAGATGAAGGAGAAAGGGATGCTTCTCCCTGTCTCTCTCTCTCTCTCTATGTCTCTCTGGTGAGTGTGCATGTCCTCTAGGGGAAAAAATGGAAGACTCTTCAGGGGAAAATTAAGCATATTAAACAATATTACATTGTGTTGAAATCTTCAATTTAAATCTTCAATTTAAATCCTCACTGTATGCTTACAGGTCTATGAAAACTTTTTAGCAATACTCTAAACCGAAGGGATAGTAAATTAAATTAACTATATCTCACTAAAATCAAATAAAGTGTCTTTCTTTCTTTCTTTCTTCTTTCTCTTTTCCTTTCTTTTTTTTTTTTTTAAGTGAGAGATTTTTGATATAGGGCATGTGAGCTTGCCAGAGAGACAGAGAGACAGAAAGCGAGAAACCACCCCCCGACCAGGGTGGGTGGCCATGCTGCAATCCCTTCTCCATTCTCTCTCAAGATTTTAGACTTGCACACACATGCACCCAGCGTGAGTTTGAAGCCGCCAGATCTGGGACTTGAACAGTGGTCAACTATGTGCGAGTCTGGTGACATAAACATTATGCCAACTGCTGGTCCCAAATCAAATGTATTTCTAATTGAACTTTCTCTTAGCAGTATTGTAACATGTCCAAGGCCTACCCAGTGTCACCCTCACAAGGCAGTGTGGGGAAAGGAAGTTGGAGTGGAAAGAGCAGTGTAACTGGTCACAGTTAAAGCCTCGTACGTTCATTTACAAATGTTACACAAGCATATTGGAGGGAGAGCATATGAGTAACGGGCCCTGAAACAGCTACTTCATTAGCTTCACAATAAATCTGGGTCTGCTATCACCCTTCCAAAATTACAAACCTTTCCTCCAATACGCCTGGCTCTCTCAATTCCCTTTGCTCTGTTTGTGTTTCTCCATAACACTTGTTCTTATTCTAGTATAATATTGCCTATTTACTTGTTTACTGTTTGTCGCTACATCATCTTGCTAGGATGTAAACTCCATGGTAAGAGGGTCTCTTTTAGTATCAACGTAGTTTTAGTGTGAGAAAGGTTTCTGGCATATAGATATTTGTTGAATGAATGAACTGATGTTTTCACTGTGTGGATACGAAGAAAGTAGTCAAATGATTGTTTCTGTACTATATTTTTGGTTCCTAAGAAAGCAAAAATGGAAAAATTATTGAAGTTGGAGGGTGATGGAAGGGAGGATGAGAGCCAAGATAGGAAAATGCAGTCATAATTAAACTGTGAGCATATGATATTGCATAAAAGATAGGCTTCTAGAAGATCTCATAGGTGAGCTAGGCTGAGAATAATGGGTCATGTTACTCTCGAAAGACAGAAATATAGCCTACCTTACCTATTAGGTCAGAAATCTTTAAGAACCACTCCTGGAGCCAGCATGTAGCATAGTGGTTAAGGCACTGGACTCCCACATGGCCACCCACAGTTTGAGTCCCCAGACCCAACAGTTTGAAAATCATGGCAGACGTGTGAGTGCACGCCCAAAATCCTGAGTGGAGAATAGAGGAGAAGGAATTGCAGCATAGTTATCCCCCCCACCCCCAGGGGGTAATTTCTCACTTTCCTTCTCACTGTCTCTTTTCAGTGAGTACACATGCCCTATGGCAAAAACCTAAAAACCTTAAAAAAGAAAAAATAAAACACTCCTTTTCAGGTCAGCAGGAAGCATGGATGCTAAGGCAGCTGGATCCTACTTGGGATTGCAACTATGCAGTTTGAGTTCTGGACCCTGTGGCTTGAAAAATCACACCAGGTGTGTATTTGTGTATGCCTAAAATCCCAAGAGGAGAATGGAGGAAAAGGAATTGTAACCATCCCGTCTTGGGGAGGGAGTGACTTTTCACTTTCCCTCTCTTTCTCTGCGTGTCTCTCTCTGGCAAGCACATGCACAATATAGCAAAAACAAAGACTCTTTCCTTCTGCTCCAGTGTTTTTCTCTGATATTCTTTCTTAAATCTCACTCATTCTTTGATCACTGTGATTTGTCATGAGGGGTGTACCCAGCCCAATCTAGGTCAGTTGACATATCTTATCTCCTGCCAACTGAGATTGGTTCATTTGTACTAGTCAAAATTCTTTCCTGAAATTGATTTAAACTACACCTGAGAGAAGAAAGATTTTCCATCTTTGTTGAGTATATAGACTACTGTAGACATGTCTTCCAACATGGTGAAAATGGGTGTGCAGCAAAGTGAATGAAGATGACAGATAAGGCTAAAGAGGAATGAAGAGATGGAGTTTCGGAGATCAGTGTTACCGAATTCTTTCTTGCCTTTGATACGTCACTTGATTTGATTTCTTCTTCCTCCTTCTATCCCTCCTCTTACCCTTTCTTCTCTTCCTTTTCTTAAACTCAAATTTTTGGATTTCTAGCCTTGGCACCTGGAGTCCTGATTAATAAAACAAGTTAAATGCTATCTTCCTACTTGGCAGCATAAAACTTGATATAGATGTAACTTGGTTTGTAACACTAATATATTTTGCTGAACAGAATTTTGCTGTAAGAATTTTTCTTGTCATTTAAATATAAGAATCTTTGAAGGAAAAATATATTACTGTGTTTTCCCTGTTGGCCAAACTTACCCCCGAGCGCATTGACACCGTAAGAGGTAAAAAGGGCAAGGTTGGATCTCTGTCTAGCATCCATGTTATGAAGTTTTGCGAGGTGCCAGATTGCAGTAGAAACACAGCCCCCAGGGTTGACTTACAAGTAAAAGGCTGGCAGTGGAGTTGGGCTCTGCATTGAGATCCACAGAAGTTTTGTTATTCAGAGCTAGGATCTTATAGGAAATGCTATGTTCTGGCCAAGGACAATGAAAGCCTGATTTTCTCAGACAAGTGAGGTGTTTTATTTCCCCCCCTTTTTCTGAATTGTTGGTCATGTGTTCAGTGGTTACCATAATTTTCCTGCTATTCCTTTTCCTGAATTTCTCTCTGCTGGGTGAGCTATGGGTACCAGTGTTGTTGTTTTTTTTTTCTTTTTTATTCACCCTCCGCTCTCCCTAAGGGCTCTCTCCATTATCAAGGTCATGAAGTGTTGGGAACCAGCAGTTAGCGTAATGGCTATGTTGCTGGCCTCCCACGTAGTCAACCGTGGTTCGCGTCCTGGACCCGGTGGCTTAAAACTCACGCAGGGCGCGTGTGTGTGCGTGCCCAAGATCCCGAGAGGAGAATGGAGGAGAGGGGATTGCGGCGTGACCATCCCCCCCTGGGGGGTGATTTCTCGCTTTCTGTCTCTATGTCTGTCTCTGTCTGTCTGGCGAGCGCACGTGCCCTATAGCGAAAAAAAATCTCTTCAAAAAAAAAAAAGGTCATGAAGTGTTTTGATTCTTTCATCTTACAAAAGGAAATAATATTCCTGAGTTTGAGTTTGAACTGAAATTTACTCCCAGTATCTTAGAACTTAATGACAAGAGAAGTTGAACAAGAAGTTACATAATAGCTTTAGTTTTCTCTCTTCCCAGAAGTGAAATGAACATTTGATTACAGGTTGGGCCAGTCGGCCCCTCTGTCCAGGACTAACTTTCAAATGAGCCATTTATTTGTGCAAACTTACAGTAGAGTGACAACAATCAAATGAGATGCTTGAGATCAGTGACTCTAAGGAACTCCAGATAAAACCATTTTGTCTAGGTGGCAAGTAGAATCGCATCTCTACAAATACGGCTTCCTGCTTTGATTTTATTTTTTAAGAATTGACTGTTTTGTGCCCCGATGTTATTACTGTTTGTGGGAATGGATAATTTTTTCTTAAATAAGTACAACCTAATTGGAGTTTAGACATAATAGAGGTTTCTAAAAGTTCATAGAAAATGTGTATTATGAAAAAAACTATTTATGTCAAGATCTTTTTGCACCAAAATAAACTCATATTGATGAACTTTTCAAAGTCCTTTTGTAGATGATCAAAGAGTTGTTTTTCTTTGTGCAACTCTAGCAACAAGCAGAGGTATTCTGAGGCAAGGTTTCCATTAACTATTTGAATAAATCTTAACTTATTTATTTGAAAAATGGTGAATAAGAGTGGAAGCAGTCTTGGAGTTGGGGTTCGGGCCATTTTCTCACCCCTTCATTTGCTTTGGGATCCTGTGAAGAGGTTCATTCAGAGGAGCTGTAGTAAAGATCAGCTGTGGGTTGTGAGCATGAGAACAGGGAAACCCAGAAAACCAGAAAACAACAGGGCAAAGACAGTTCTCTGGCTGTGGTAGGAGAGGACTTTTGTTTAGCACAGGTGATCACTTCTTTGGGAATGTCTAGAAGTAATTGGGAGACATATTATGGGGGCACAGAAATCAGGGAAAGATGCATCATAATTTGAACATTGAGCATTACTACTTTGATTATATTAATACCTTAGTTAAATACTACATTATTTATATTCACAGGCTGTTGACAAATTTGAGCTGGTGAAGAGTGAAGGCTATATAACTATTTACATTTCCTTCTGAGGAGCAGCGTTAAAAAGAAATAGAGGGCCAGACAGTTCACAGGGCAATGCACTGGTGTGATGCTGGACTGGCATGCAAGGCTGGGTCCAGGGGCTTCCCTCCACAAGCCAGGTGTGCCCTCAGGTGCCCATATCTTGCTGGCTGACTGGAGCGAATTGCAGTGCAAAGACTCCATTGGGGGTATCGCTCCATAACTTGTGTCTGTCTCTGTCTCTGTCTCTCTCAACTGGAAGAAATAAATAAACAAATTTAAATATGAAAGAAATAAATGTTTATTTCTTCTACTCTATATGCACAAAAATCCTTTGGAAAGTGGCAGATTTTATAGGGGGCATTTTATGCGAAAAAAATTTTAAACTGTGAAAAGATTTTTAGCTAGCAATGCCAGAGGACTTGATTTACAAATGCACTTCATGTATATTTTGGATATAATCTCCTATCTTTTTGGCTAAGCTGAATGTTAACATTTAAGGAAAAAAAAAAGAGATAAAATTCCAAATACCTTTCTCTTATCTGAGACTGAGGATTCATGATAATTTTCACAACATTTTAATATAAGAATATATTTTAAAATAGATCCTTGAATTGTTTCCTTCTTCAATGCCAAATTATTAATTGGGCCAAGATAATATATTGCATTTTTTCTTACTACATTGACAGAATTTCTCGAATACATGTGGCGTATAAGGAAAATGAATGTGCAGTATTTCTCTCCTTGAGTGCCAGGAGACAGCTTATTACTGCCTGGATCATTTTGGACTTTAAAGTCCTAATTTTTAAGGTGTTGGTTTATTGTTGCTTTTAATTTCATTTTCAATTATAAAGCTCTCTGAGACCTTGCCTGAAGAGGGCTGTGTGAATTTATTATATTGTTCTTATTACTGGTCATACATTATCCATGCAGTATTAACGGGAAAAGCGGGAGAGATAAGGTAAGGTTTTAAAGTCAGAGACTCATTTGCAAGAACAAAACCTTACAGCCTTTTTCTCATTTCTTTTCTTTTTTTTCTCAGTTTCATCATTTTTCTGCCTCTGCCTTGTTCTGTTAGCTTGTTAACAGTATAGTTTCTATAGCAACACCTATTGGTTGTTGTGATAATGAAAGCCACAGCAAGATCTCCTGCAGAGAAATCCTGGATGCTGACAAGATCAACTCATATTTTCTTTGTCCGATGTTTTCTATTTCTTCTTGGAATGACCCTTTTAGAAGAATATAATGAATTTTTACTAATTACTTGCGAAATAAACAGCTACAGTCAGCAGCCTGCTCGCACCTCGGATGTTAGCTTTATTTCAGTGAGGTTGAGACAGTGCCTGAAAGACCAAGCCAATTTCTTTAGCTATAAATTTTACTACCGAGCACTGTTAACGTGAGATAAAGTGAAGGTCAGTCTGCTTCTTCCAATTTGAGTTAAAAGGTTTTATTTAGAGGTAATTTCCCATGCACTCAGGTTGTAGGACTTCATCAAAATAGCAAAAAGAAATGTTAGGTGTTATTTTCAATATGTGATAACAATAGATAAATAATAAAAAAGAAAATAAAGATTGAAAATGGAAATAAAATATTAAATATTAACTCTGATAAGATAGGCTTGGATAATCATTGAAGTGACCACTTAGACCAAATCCCCTCTTTCATTCCTATTTTTAGAGATACCAGGTACAGACTTTCTCTCTAATGTTCCCTTTTTTTATGATCCAGACAACTGCACTGCTTATCCATTTTGCTTTATGTGACATATTCATACCAAGAAATTACAATGGGAAGAACTAAGAAGCCATAGATGATCTTAAATGAAAATTTATCTTTACATCATTAATGAAACATATAGAATCACCACTTGAAATATTGATTTAATCTTTAATCTCAAATCCTTCACAAGTTGAAGATCCCTGGCCTTATTTCTTATCTATTCCTGTTTACTTTTGGGGTCTTCCTGATTTTCTTGTGATCTCATCTATTTACTTTTAAAAAATATTATTTACTGGGACTAACAGAGGGTATAATGGTTATGTCTCTGGATTTTCACATAGTCAACTTTAGTTCGAGTCCCAGACATGGCAGCTTAAAACTCATGGTAGGCATGTGTGCATGCGTGCATGCCCAAAATCCTGAGAGGAGAATAGAGAAGGGATTGCAGCATGGCCATCCCCCTTGGGGATGATTTCTCACTTTCCATCTCTCTTTCTCTCTAATGAGCACACACATCCTATAGCAAAATCTCTCTAAAAAAATAATAATTTATTTGAGTAGAGAGAGATAGGGAGAAAGAGAGAGACAGCATCCCCAATGGGATTTGATGCCAAGATCTACCCTTCATCCTCAGCCAGCCCCTTATAACGGGCACACACATGTCCAACATAGTGAGGGAAGTCCCTGCATGAGAACTGAAAACTTTCCCACATGGCTCTGCCTCACAGTACCACTTTACTAATGCCCACTGTTCAGAGCCCCTCCTCTTTAGTTTTAATAACATCTTCCTTCTCATAAACAAAATAAAAATCAACATTAAGTTAAACCTTTTGAGAATCTACATTCCTTTTTTCCATTCACAAGCCACCTACTGCACACATTTAAATAGTTTTCTAAGCATTTAAAAGAGTTAATGCATCTTCTGATAGTTTAAACTTTAAATACTAAAGTTTGAATGACTAAGAATAAAAAGCAATACCGGATGATAGATATCTAGCCTTTCCATTTCAATTACTACCACTGAGTATGTATGCAAAGTATTTAATTAAGTCTAGAAATTGACATACATATAGGACAAGGGCCAAAATTCTTGTTTCTCTTTCCAATTCCTTTCACATCTTCTCCTTTAAAGGAGATTTTAATTCTATCAAGCAAACTGTAATAATTTCCCCAAACTGTAATTTCTTAAAAATACATAAACATACACACATACACATAGTTTTTTAAAAAAGATTTATTTATTTATGTATTTATTTATTTATATTTGACCAGAAAGTGACAGACAGAGAAAGAGAAAAAGTGAGAAAGTAAGCCGCAGGTCCATGACTTGAACTGCAGTCGGCCCTGTGGGAGTCTAGCACCTTTAACCACCACACCACTTGCTGGCCCCTACACACATACACATATAACAAAATATGAATAATGTTTGTTCTGGGTGATGAGGTTAAGGGAGATTTTTTTTTTTTCCTTTTAGTGTATGTCTGTATTTTTCTGACAATGTATTCATTGGGAGCACCTTATTTTTATAATTAGGAAAACTATCTTGGTAAACTTAATTGTGTAGGTCTTCCTATTAAGCTTCATAACTTCTGGCCAGCCTCTGGTTGTTATTTCATCCTTTAAACCTATAAACCTCATCTCTAGTATAAGTAGTTATCCTAGAGATAATAATGACCTTGCCATCTGAATCTCAGTGAAAACAAACTCGAACCCCTACATATCCCTTGTTTAAAACACAACGATACCCAGATTTAAAATCTATCACGCCTCTGAAAAATATTTCACCACACATCTCTCAGAAAAGCAGGACCAGATGGAACCTTAGGCCATGTCAGCTCTTCTCATGCTTCCATGCATCTCCAGAGCATATGCTTATTCACTTGCCTCATCATAGCTTCAGGCAGGTGTTGCTTAGGGATTGGAATCCCAAATAGATCTAGCATCTGCTGATATTTGCTCCAACTCCATAATTTTGAAATTAATACTTCTATGAACATCATTTCCCACTTCCGTGGCTATTAAACCTTCTCTCTGTCTACACTAATCCTCTAATTATCTGAGTCCTCCAACTTTCCTGAACTGTCACCAGGTTTCTCCTGTACCCCACTAATTTATGAACTATTTGCTCCTTTCTCTCTTGACTTGTACTCCTTGTCTTCTTGTAGCATGGATCTTTGAGACTGGAAGTGTATTTTCTGAGTCTCCTTCCCTTTTCTTGCTAGTATGCATGTCTTCTTCTCTTTTCTTCTCTTCTTCCTTCTTTCTTCTTCCTTCTTCTTCTTTTCTTCTTCTTTTTAAATTTTGCTTCAGGGAGCATGTGCTCTCTGAGGGGAGAGAGAGAGAGAAAGTGAGAAAGCACTACCCATCAAGGGGAATGGCCATGCGTGCCACAATTGATACTTTTCTGTTCTCCTCTCAGAACTTTGGGCACATGCACACCCATTCCAGAATGATTTTCAAGCCCCAGGGTCTGGGACTCAAACTGCACAGTCAGCTGTGTGGGACCCAGCCACTTTAACCACCATGCCACCAGCGGGCTCCAATCTTCTCATTAAAAAATTTAAAAAATATGGGAACCAGCAGTTAGCGTAATGGCTATGTTGCTGGACTCTCACGTAGTCGACCGCGGTTCACGTCCCAGACCTGGTAGCTTAAAACTCATGCCGGGCACGTGTGCGTGCGTGCCCAAGATCCTGAGAGGAGAATGGAGGAGAAGGGATTGCGGCATGACGATCCCCCCTGGGGGGTGATTTCTCGCTTTCTGTCTCTCTGTCTCTCTCTGTCTGTCTGGTGAGGGCACGTGCCCTATAGCGAAAATCTCTCAAAAAAATAAAAAAAAATAAAAGCCAACCAACCAAAAATGTTCATATCTTTAACTCTGATTGAATTCTTTCCTTTTCATGTCAAACTTTCTAGTGAGTAATCCAAACCCACTATCTACCATGTAAGGCATTCCTTACTTCCATTGCAAGTTTCTGCTTCCATTATTCTTTTTAGACTGGTCTCTCAAGGCTTGCCAGCGATTTCCTTAAGAAACTTCAAAACTTTTGGCCCCATTTTCCTGAGGTTTTCTGTAGCATACACCAGTGCATAGTTCTCTTTCTAGATGAGTACCACCCTGGACTTTTACAAACACCATTGTTCTTGTTTTATATTTTATTTTTTCTTAACCTCAGATTAATCATTGGTCTCTTCTCTTTTCCTTTCCTTACCCAAGCATCAGAACCAGGCTTCTGCCTTTGTCTCCTTACACTTTTTCCCTTGGAGAACATACCGATTTTTCAAACTATAATCACTTAGCAGAGAGCCTTTTTACATTTCTAGCTCTTATTTTCTTCTCCATACACAATTTACATTCCATTTCATTTGGACAAAGAAATTATGAAAGAACTCTACTATTTCTGTAGGTTCTTAATTTGCATATTTTACCAATATTGGTTCTTAGTTCTTAGCCAACATGGGATAGACAATAATGGTAGTGCAATGAAGAAATCTGACAGACTTAATGTAGTTGAAAGCATATCCCAGGAGCCTACCTGGGCAGGGTGAGAGAAAGAAGTCTGCTCAGGTACAGGTAGTAAGGGTATACATTTTTGTTATAGAAATGAAAAATAATAAAACTGAGTAGGTCCAGCCTTGGTGACATAGTTGGTAGCATACTGAGTAGCAGTGCTGGAAGCTACATGACTGACTGTGGATTCAGATCTCCGGCCCAGTAAGCCTAAAAACGCACTGGATACACATGCATGTGCCCAAGATCCTGAGGTATGGAGGACTGAAGAAAGGGGACTGCAGCATGATGAGATCCCTTAGAGGGTGCTTCTCTTCTATGCTCTCTCTTTCTTTGTGGGCACTTTCTATCATGAATAAAATAAATAAACCTTAAAACTGATCGACAGTTATTTTATTTCTTATTAGTACCATGCATCAGCAGTTTTAAAGAATATCCATGATAAACTTCTCCTCTGGAAAATATTTATTTCATTGTTCTACATTCTAAACAACTGCCATGCTTCCTGTTGAGTTTTATCTGTATAAGTAGCCTTCAAATGAAGACATTTTAATTACTTATATTTTAAAAAACTTTGTAGTTGCATGAAAATGAATTTGAAAGACTCCCCTTCTATGTAATCACCCCAACTCACTAACACTCCAACAATATATGTTTCTTCAGAGAGAAGTTCAAAATTGTTCCGAGTCTTCAGCTCACCTAAAAAGAGCAGTTCTTGGCTCTAAGCCTTGTAGCACCTCATATTCTTGTATTTAAATGGAAAATTCAAATTTATCCAGAGTAGGCAAAGAACTCAGAGCTTGAGGCTTCAATTCTGTCATACTAAGTGACGATTTAGGTTTTTAATTTAGGTTTAAAATGTATATTAGAACAGAATGTGACCTATAAAGTATAATACTTTTGATTAGTGAAAATTTTAGCTCATACATGTAATATTTATTTAAAATTGAAATTTATCTTTTTAAAGTTATTTGCTTTAAAACTAAAGAACAATTCAGAAAGAATAATTTCTAATTTTTACATAATTATAACTGAAATTAATTTTTAAAACAGATCATGTGGTTAGCATGCCACAGTGAATGTCTGCTTCATAGCTTCTCTTTTCTTTCTTTGTTCTTTGTCTAGCTCTTAATTATGGCATCAATGTTTGATGTTCCTTGATACTATACATAATATAATAGTCAGACTACATATAAAAACTCCTGCTTATGCAGATTAAGTGACAAATATAGAAGAAGCTAATACTTAAGTAGTATCATTACTTTCTCTGTCCATGATTAAAATTTTCTGTGCTCAGATCCTCCATTATTACTTTTTCTAATCCTAGAAAGTCATTTATTTTAAAAGACATCTTAATGGAACCATAAAAATACATATGTGTGTATATCTGTATATTAATAATATCCCTCTCTATAGATTATGCATATATTTAAATACACTCATGCAGTTTCTTTCTTGACCTCTCTGTAACATTCTATACTATTGACCACTCCTTCCTTAACATCTGTAATATACCTTGATTTTTCTCCAACTTTACTGACCCTTTGAATACTGGATTCCCTAGTGCTTTATTCTGGGTCTTTCTCCTTCTCACCTTTTTCCATGATTTTCAACAACCACCCATGAGTACAAGCTCCCATGTAGTTGTGTTCCTTAGATCGCTTGCCTTTGCTTCAGGCTCCTACGTCCAGATGGCAATGCCACAGCCACTTCAAACTCAACACCTGCAAAATAACTATCTTCTTCTTGCAAGCCTCTTCCTTAATTCCTCCACTAACTTTAGTTAATGGCACCAGGAGGTTGCTCATCTCTGCATCTCTGCCAGTCCTGGCATAGCCTCTGTCCACAGTTGTTGTTAATGATTGTTAATGAGTGAGTGCTCCAGTTGTGTAATATCGATTTTTAACTCCCCAAGAGCTCTACCAAGTGATTCTCAGTTGAGTATGTTTGTGTGTGTGTTGAGGGGTAGTAGTTGGCATTTATTTTAGACAGTTCTTTTGTGGGTAGAACCATTGTTTCTTATGGTTGTGTGATATATATATATATCACAGTTTTTCAAACCAATCATCAGTTCTTGGACACTTAGGTTAGTTCCATAATTTCTACTGTTAGAAAATATAGGAAGAAACTTTTTAAGACATTGGGCTAGGCAAATATTTCTTAAATAAGATCCCTAAAGCACAGGCAATAGTCCCTAAAATAGACACGTGGGGTTACTCCAAGCTAAAACTTTTTCTTACAGCAAAAGAAACTATAACTAAAATGAACAGACAACTGTCAGAATGGGAAAAAAAATATTTTCAAATTAACCCTCAATTAAGAGGTTTATATCTAGAATACATAGGGAACTCAAATGACTCACCCATAAAAAATAAAATAATCCAAATTAAAAATGAACAAACGAATTGATCAGACAACTCTCCAAGGAAGAGCTATGAATGGCCTAGAGTCATATGAAAAAATGTTCAAGGCCTTTCATCTCAAGGGAAATGCCAATTAAAACTACAATGAGATATAATTTAATACCAGTTAAAATGACTAGGATAAAAAAAAGTGTTGGTGAGGCTGTGTTAAAAAAGGAAATCTCTTACACTGTTGGTGGGAATTTATATTTGCCCAACCTCTGTGGAAAACGACATGGAAATGTCTCAAAAACCTATAGATAGAACTTCCATATAACCCAGCAATCCCACTTCTTGGTATCTATCCAAAGGATAGGGAAATATTCAATCAGCAAGACAACTGCATATCCATGTTTATTGTAACATTATTTACAATTGTTCTTCCTTTTAAAAATTTGGAACATCAGATAGGGCTCAAACATTTTACCCTCCATCAAGTTGAAATTTTCCGATGACTTACAATACCAGCACCTCCTTTTCAAAGTGTAATCTTATTTTTTTGTCTTTCCTAAAGCACTTTGCTATCTGTAATGTTCTATGGTATATGTGGCATTCTCCTGAGAGAAGTTAAATATTTCCTTTTTATTTTAGCACCAAATCTGGAAGAATTACATATTTAATGTGAAATTATCTTTTTTTCTTAAAGTGGTCTATCAGGCTAATTTATTTTCTTGAATCTGATTTCAGTAATCTTGTATTTTATGTGAAACAACATGATTTTAAAATACAACATACAGATTAGCCTAGCCATCAGCCACATTGGTAAATTGATATTCACATCTAGCTAGGAGATATGTGAAATAGTATTTATTTTCTTTTTTAATTCTAGTGAGTTTTATTCTAATGATTTATTTTAAATTGTAAGTTCATTATCTGTTAAAATTGATAGAATTTCTTTGTTCTTTCTAGCTCTAAATTAAGACCTGTAACTTGTCTCCCTACCAATCTCTCCTCTCACAAAATATCTCTGATGTGATTTTTTTTTTTAAATATTGAAAAGCTCACTTAAAATTCCATTTTATTTATTAAGAGAGAGACAGACAGACACCCTTGAAAGAATGGGGCATGTGACAGTCTTAACATGTGACAGTCAGTCAGCCAGGTACATAAGTGATCACAGGCAAGCCCGGTGTGTTTCAGGTTCAAGTGAGATTCCAACCGTGGCTTTTTGTGTGGCTCCAGCATTGCAGAGCTGCTCGCTACCACCTGCACCACCATGGCTTACCAGATCCAAACCATGCTTTGCTAGATCAGTTGCAGACTCTGTCTTTATTATAATTCAAGCATGAATTTTAGATAAGTTTGTCAGCATCAATTCCTATTCAACTCTCATGTGAATAATGTCAGCTTCTCAGTAACTGTGGAAGAGGACACCTTGAAGCTTGCTTTCTGTGTCCAGGTCTCCTCCCAATGGCCCTACTTACCTCATCCTATATGACAAAGTGTGTGCCTCTTTCCCACATCTTTCTTCAGTAAATAATCACTGTAAAGGGGACCAGCAGTTAGTGTCATGGCTATGTCGCTGGACTCCCACGTAGTCGACCGTGGGTTGAGTCCCGGACCCAGTGGTTTAAAACTCACACCGGGCGTGCCCAAGATCCCGAGAGGAGAATGGAGGAGAAGGGACTGCGGCATGGCCATCCCTCCAGGGGGGTGATTTCTTGCTTTCTGTCTCTCTGTCTCTCTCTGTCTGTCTGGTGAGCGCAAGCGCCTTATAGCCCTATAGCAAAAACCTCTTCAAAAAAAAAAAATAATCACTACAAAGGAGGATGGAGGGAAAAGCAAGTTAAGGATACAGTGAACTCCTACACAATGAAGAAAAGCATACAAAATTTTCACGTGCAGATATCTGTTAGCAGTTTTAAAATAGAATTTCATTAGTCTAAGAAAAATATTCCTATTTACATTTCTTGAAAAGAAATAATAGCATGAAGGAAGTTACTGAATCAAGGAAAAAAAAAAAAACAGAGCGTGAGAGAGAGATCTGAGACTTAGCTAATTAATGAAATGTTTAATCTCAGTATAGAAATGATACCATGCTGTGCATTCCACAAAATCCAGACTCATGTGCTATTTTGGCTTTATTATATATTCAAATTCATTCAGACTTAACTGAGAAATCACTTACTTGTGCATGAAAACATGGACCACCCTTTTAACATTTTCAAGTGAGGTTGTCAACTCTGTTTTACCCTATGTGAAATGTATGAGCTCAAATGATTTGGATTGTAAATCATCTATATTCCTGTAATTGATTGGAGCCAAGTAAAATGAAACTTACTGTGAGCAGTCATCTGAGCTCAATAGAATTTGGAGACAGCTTTATGAAATGGAAAATTTTAAGGTGGAGATGTTAGCACAGATGTGGAAAAACACTAAACATGTAACAAATAATTTATCAGCAAGTTTCAAAATTCACTTGAAGGATATGTTGTAGTTATATTGCCACATTAAAAATGATTATAGTGTGTAAAATTTTTTAAATGTACAATAATTATTTTCTTAACATAATCTTTGTTGTTTTATTTATAAGAATTTTAAAAAATCCTGAAGGGCATCCTAACTGGCAAATTTACAGGGAACATGAATATGTTATGGGGCATAAATAAGACAAACTGTTATCAAGCCACCAGAAAAAAATGATAATATTGAATGATTAGTTAATACATAGTTAAAATTTTAAAGACAGAATGCAAATTGAAGATATGCTTTGATTTCCACCATGTTGAATTATATGTGCTTATAATTACATATATTAGGATAATAGGAATGTAAAATTTCCCTTTTTTTTCTTTATTGTAGTAACTAAGATTTGTGCACTAAATAAAAATTAAGTGATAAACAGTGCTCTTTCTAATATAAAAATATTGTACACTATTTTCCATTGTTTCTGGTTCTGCTTCTGCTGAACTTGATTCTTATAAAGAATAGTGAGCTTGACTTCAATGATTTTGTTGTTCACTAGATAGTCCCTAGATAACTACATTTTACTGCAGAAACACCATCTGGACTTTGTTCAAAATTTTCCTTAGCATGAATTGTGGTTGGCTAATGTCTCTCCCTGTATAAACATCATAAATTATCTCCGCTCAATAGGGACCTCTATCACTTTGTAATTTAGGTTATTTCAACATTTCAAGACATAGCTATAGGGACTTTTCAATATTTTACCCTTATTTTTGGGTCACAATTAGTAAACTATTAAAGGCCGTATATACTGATTATATATAAACTCAGACTCAAGTATTACATACTGGGTTCTTTTTATCCTCAAAAATTGGAAATTTTTTTAGTAAATAAAAAGACACATTGTTTTAGACTGAGACTAGCAAAGGAGCTATTTCAGAATTTTCTCTTTAACTGATAGAGATATAGAAGTAGTTCGAATTTTCTCATCTAACTCAGATTCCTTTCCTCTGATGGTCTTGCTTCTGGTAGTCCTTGGAGGTTCCTGCTCCTTAAGTAGCAACTAACTGTTGAAGGTGATAAGAATGTGATAATAATCACCTCCAGGTGATTTTTTATGTTTACTGAAGGCAAACACTTCGGCCTCAAGAGATGGGAAAGAGAGATTGACCTCCTGGCCCCTAACTAGAGAAACTAGAAAGAAAGCTTTACTTTGAATTTTCAGGAACTTAATGGCTGACTCTTAGTTTCTTTGGGGCTGAGAGACCAACCTTTTCCTTTCTCTATCTACTTTATTTTTAGCCCCATAAATACAAGAAAGCACCATGCAGGTGCTCAGTAGATACACCCAATACCTTGACCCTAGAAGAGCATTAATCCCTCTGTTCTACTCTCTGACCGCGGCATTAACACAATAGTCAATTGGACTTGGGCATTAGGCTTATTTTGGAAGGAGAGTTAAAAGTTCCCCCCCAAAAAAAGGGGGGGCATGCAATAACTTCTCTAAATCTGGGCTAAAAGTAAGTATGGGCATTTTTGAAATGATAGCTTACTTTGCAAGTAATTACCCCAGAATTAAAGCCTGAAGTGGACCTGGTTGGTATCTGGCCTTTGCAATCAGTATACCACGACACTTCAGTCAGTAACCCATGCGGCAACATCACAGACAGAGAGCAATGGGTTGATTAAAGAGATGTAGTGAAGCACTAAGGGGTGGCTGCCCTTATCTGCCCACAAAGTGACCCATCCAGCTCTATTTTCTGCAGAATAAAGTGTTTCAGAAGAACCCAACTGTTTAAAGTCCAAGTATGGAAATGTGGGAGTTGGCAAAAACTAATATGTAGTACCCATCATGTACTATGCACTGGGTAAGGTGTCTTACATATGTTGTTCCACAAAGCAACTCTGGGAGTGACATCTTATCATCTCCATTTGCTATATGAAGAAACCATGACTCACAACTAGTTAACTCATGGAGACAATATTTGAATTCTGTCTGAAGCCATGACCATCTTCTACCAAATACTGTCATTCATAAAATGTCCAAGCCCAAAATAATTTGGGGGATGTTTTGAGCTATTCTATGGAAAATTGATTGTAAATAGGCAGAGCAGGGTAGAACCAGATAGGGTAGGGTTTTCATGGTGGCAAAGAAAAGGATCAGACAATGTGCTGTTTTTAGTATTAGACGTTTGCTACAGAAATGGTGACCATTAGGAGGATGCATTTGTATTTAAGTTTATCAAAGAGTTCTCTCCATTTTATCTGTCTAACTTTGCCATTCATAGTGTGTTCAAGGTTGGCCAGACTAAACATTTAATGAACTGCTAAGGTAACAACTTGCAGAAATTCTGTAGAGCTGAACTTGGAGTAGAGAATTTTATATCTAGGGTAAAATAAGACTCTGACAATAGGAATAACAAAAGTCAAGTCAAAGTCCACAAGAAAATGTCAAAAGTCACGTCCTGGGAGAGCACGTATAAGCATCAAGTCCACAGCAGCAAAGGTAGGGTTGAGGGTAGGTTCGGAGATCAAGAGTTTGAGATCAAATGGGGAAGAATGGAGCAGAAGCAAGCAGATTAAGACTGAAAGCTGGAGGTAAGGCTTAGGACAAGAACTTGGGACTATTGCAAGTCTGCACTTGCTTTTCTGGAGTTGGGGTGATAGTATATAGAAAGGTCAGGCTGTCTTAGAATTGAAGACAGTGTTAATGCTAACATTTGATTTTCAGGATGATAGAGGATGTCATACTATTCATGTTTTTCAAATAAAACTCAGACCAAGAGAGTTTGACTTTAGTTTTTTGTCACATAGCATGTGAGTGATGGAGCAGGGAGTTGAACTTGTAGGAAGGACAAATGAAGAAGTGAGCACATCAGCATATTCACAGAAATGCTACAGAGGGAGTCAGAACCAGGGTATCAGCTCCATCTTGTCCTTGACAGGCTGTTAACACAGATGTGGGTAGACAAACTTACTCTGTAAACTTAAATGTAAATGAAATCTAACCTTCCATTACTTTGAAAAATAATATTTTAAAAATTTCTGTGATGATCCCCTGCTCCACGGCAAAATACCTAAATCAATTCTGGCAAAACACCTCTTTCTCACAGAGTTGTTTTAAGTTCCAGGTGGTGTGATAGTACCGAAGTCAGAGGAAAGAGAAAGGTGGGGATAGAATTTAGTGTGGGTGTGTCATTTCACAACGGCACCTGCTCAGTTATCCTGATTCAGTGAGTTCCCTTGATTTCTGCTGAGCTGCCCATGTTCCCTAGGAGCAAGATTTCTCCAGTGTTAACCAACACTTTCAGAGGTCATGGACTGACTTACTGTGATACTGGGGAAAATCCCAGTGCAAGAGAGTTGTTCTCTTGTTGGAAAACTCACTCACTCTGATTGTGTGTGTGCGTGTATGTGGGTATTTTGTGCGTTTTGAGAGATTTTTGCTATAGGGCACTTGTGCTTGCCTGAGAGACAGAAAGTGAGAAATCACCTCCCAGTGGGTATGGCCATGATGCAATTCCTTCTCCATTCTCCTCTTGGGATTTGGCACATGCACACATTCATACATGGCATGAGTTTCAAGCCTCCAGGTCTGAGAATCAAATTCCAATTGGCCATGTGCGAATTGTCTTAACCACTATGCCACCTACTGGCCCCACCCTGCTTCTTAAAAAATTACTTCTATAAGTCTTTGTCCCTTTCTCCATTCATCCTCTGATGTGGACAGTTACTACTTCCTTAATCTAATGTGAGGTATAGGCAAATACCAATGTAGCAGATAGAGAACCCTTTTGCCCCAAGCCTACCTGTATGGAATTTCTGGTGCTGTCCTTCCAGCTCCTCTAATTAAGTCCCTTCATGGGTACTGAGCAAGAAACAAGATGCAATGAATTTCTCCTAGGCACTCTCCACGCTCTCTATGTTCATTTGGCTGCCTCCATTTTCCTTAGTGACTGGACAAGATTGCAAGTATCTAAATGATCGAGTGTGATTCTAGCTCCTTCATCAGAAATTATAGCTAAGGCCAGGTCAGCCTGACACGAAGACAAGTCAATTGCTGGTGGATGACCTCATTTCTGGCTGATATTCTTTTGTAAAACATGCATAGTCTTACATGTTTTAGGAACATCTGATGAATACCAATGGAATACTCTGCTAATATTCTTCTATTTAATATACTTTTCTTATTATAGTAATTATGTGATCATTTTTGTAGTTGGGTGATTAAGAATTTTTTTTTCTAATTCACATTTTTTTTTTGTTTCTGTTTTATTCCAATGTGTAGTATCAGGATGAATGTTTGAGAATGTCTTGCATGAGATTGTGAGTCATTTTAATTAATTGTAATGTTATAAAATATAAATTATTCTAGAGAAGAAGAGAGTCTGCATCTCTGAGTCACAAATTAGCCCTTGTCTAAATGTATTGTACTTTGTGTGATAGAGAAAATGAACTTCTCTTGTGTTAAAGCACCGAAATTTCAGGGATCATCTGTCAAAGCACCAGTACCAGTATTAATAACTCCAGTAGAAATCAACATATTCATTTCCATTATTACAGTTGTGTGCTTATTTTCTTCTTGTTAGGTGCGCCATAGTTTAGTTTTGCCTTTTTAGAATTTTGTGTAATTAGAATCACATAACTTAATTCCTTTGTGTCTGGTTTATTTTATTTATTTATTTTTGTTTTAATTTGGACATGTGTGCTTGCAAGAAAGAGAGAGAGAGAGAGAAAAGAGAGAGAGAGAGAGAGAGAGGAGAGAAAGCGCACCCCTCCCCAATGGACCATGGTCATGCTACAATCCCTTCTTTTGTATTTCTCTATCCTGTCAGGATTTGGGGTGTGCACACTCATGGGTCTGCAGTATTTTTCAAGCTGCTGGGCTGGGATTTGAACTACATTCATTTGCCATGTGGAATCCAGCTCTTCCAACCACCAGGCTACGGGCTGACACTGTGTCTGCTCTCTGTTGCTCAGCACAGTGCTGATGGAATTCATTCAGGTCTTTTCATGTCCATTCTTTTTGATTGCTTATTAGTAGTCAACTGTATAGGTACATCATAATTTGTTTATCTCACTTAGCAACTGTTTGACATTTGAGTCATTATAAGATTTTGGTTCTTACAAAAAAGCTGTTTATAACATTTGAATATAATCTGTGTATGAATATGTTTTCATTTCTCTTGGATAAGTACCTAGGAGTAAAGTGGCTGGATTGCATGGTAAGTATATGTTTAACTTTACAAAAAAATGACAAACTGTCTTTCAGACTGGCCATATTACTTTCCATTCCCACTGAGTGTAGGAGAGTTCCAGTTGTTCTGCATCCTTACTGGATCTTGGTATTTTCTTATAAAAAATACTTTAATTTAGCCTTTTCAATAGGCGTGCAGTGATATTTCATTCTGGTTTTAATTTGCATTTCTCTTCTGACTAATAGTATTGAGCATCGTTTTACATGTTTATTTACTATCTGTGTCTCTTCTCTGTTCAAGTAAACACTTCAGATCTTTTGTTCACTAAAATTCTTATTGAATTATGAAATTTTTATGTATTCTGAATATAAATGCTCTATCAGATACATGCTTTGTGAATATTTTCTCCTGGTCCATGGCTTGCCTTTTCATTTTTTAGCACTGTCTTTCAAAGAGCAGAATATTTTAATATTTACTATGTTTCATTTATTACTTTCTTCCTTTTTTGACTTGTACTTTTTGTGTCTTGTCTAAGACATTTTTGCCTAGCTCAAAGTCAAGAAACTTTGTTCTGTAATTTCTTCTGGAAGTTTTATAGTTTCGTGGTGTATTTTGAAGAACATAATTTTCATTTATGGTGTGAGATATAGTTACTTTTGCATATAAATGCCCAATAGTCTCAGCACCATTGTTGAAAATATTGTTATTTCTCCATTTATCTTGACATTTTAATCAATAAGTTCTTTATTATATTGGTCTAGATTTATTTCTGTAGTCTCTATTCTGTTCCACTGAGCTATATGCTTATCCTCATGCTAATAGCACATTAGCTTGCTTACTATAGTAATTCTCAAAATCAGATAAGGGAGGTTCTTCAACTTTTTATCCTATCTCAAAGCTATTTAAACTACTGCAGGACCTCTGGATTTCAATATTAATTATGTAACTTGCTTGTCCATTTTTACCTAAAAATGTAAACATTTTTATTGGAAATACTTTGAATCTATTTACTGCTTTAGGGAGAAATCAGCGAATACAATAATATTGAGCTTCCACTGTGAATGCAAACTCTATTTTCATTTACTCAGTTGTTCTCTAGGTTCTCTCAATAACATTCCATCATTTTTCAGTATATAAGTCTTATAAATATTTTTAGAACTATTTCTTTCATAGTTTATATATTTTTAAAGAATTATTAATTTATTATTATTATCATCATTATTATTATTTAATTTGACAAGAGAGAGAGAGGGAAAGTGGGAAAGAAAGTTGCTAGGTCTGGGACTTGAACTGTGGTTGGCCCTTAACCATCACACCACCTGCCAGCCTGCAGTTTATATATTTAAATATCACCATTATGAATATTATTTCTGCCTTGCTGTAATTTCCAGTTATTTATTGCTAATATATATAATTGCAATAAATTTTTATACTGACCTTGGGTTATGCAAGTTTACCAAATTCACTTTTTAGTTTTAGAAGCTATTTGATAGATCCCTAAGGATTTTCTGTCATTACATAGACAATAAAGTCATTTGCAAATCCAGAAAAAATAGGAAGTTTTAATGATAGAATTCCAGACATAAACTATATCTCAGGGGAGACATTGGTAAGGTTTCTTTATAGATATGATTAGTGAAAGTAGATGACAATTGGTGGATGAATCTGACTTCAGATCATGTGGGAACAAAACAATTAATCTCAATTCTCTTCTTCCACAGATTTACACCGTAAATATTTTAATTGTCGTAGCTCTCTGGACTTATGTTTTAAGGTTAATCAGCATAATTTGTGCTAAAGTTTTAAATTAAATATAGTGGTTAAGTTACTTTATTTATTTATTTTATTTTGCCCAGAGACGGGCTGAGAGAGAGAGAGAGATACAGGGAAAAAAAAGAGAGAAAGAGAGAAAACAAGTCACCAGGAATGGGAATTAAAACGCAGTTGCCATGTGGGAGTCCAGTGCCCTTAACCACCATGCCACCTGCCAGTCTCAGGCATAAGTAATTTTAATTAATGAGGAGCAGCTATATAAATATTACTTATCAATCATATTCTCTTTCAAGGTTACAATAAAAATAAATCTGTGCTTAAATATTTGTGATAAGGGTTCACCATATTTTTTTCATTAAATTTTTTTTATATCATCCAACTTTCTCATTCCTGCCAGGTCTGGCCATTTTATTGTGTCTGTGCTTAATTTATGTTCTTCCGCAGGAATATCTTCCAGAAAACTATGCTTGTCTGGTTAAAAGTGATAGCATATTAAAGACCATAAGTCTTTCAAAATTTCAGAAGGATGTAGACCAATTTTTTTAAACCAAAGAATATGCTCATAATGTTTTTATAAATAGCTCATTTTAAAATAACACTAACCTTGCATTATAGTTATGCTGGCTCCTCCCAAACCCATATACAGCTTTAAAACATTCATCACTTCTTTTAATGGTTGGTTTTATTCCCCCAAATTTTGAAGCCCTTAAAATAGATTTTTCTCTCTGAGACTATACCCCAGTTTATATGTAAATTGGTGCACACTCAGATTAAATTAAAATAACAGTGAATTATGGGGCAGTTTCCTCACATGAAGTCTTTCCTTACTTAACCTTTCCACATGAAAGTGAGAATCTGTATTTGGTGTCTACTGAACCTGTTTGACATTCCAGAGATGTCACAATCCTAAAGAATACATCTTAGCTGGTCTGGGTAATGCTTTTGTTGCATAAAAGAACTAAGCTGGAGAGGGATTTGTGATTTTTCAATTCTAGAAATAGTATGATGAAAAAACTAATGAGCCCACACAGAGTTCAGTGTTTGTGCAATGTTTATTCAGCCAAACAGAGAGCTGTTTTTCTCTGCTATTAATCCTCAGCTTTTCTGAGACTCTGGCATAAAGTATTGGTGGAAACTGATGTTTCAGTAGCTTGTCACATTTCATTAAATAAATGTGGGCATATGAGTGACTCCCCTAACTCTTTTTGAAGTCAAGCACATTTCTAAACCTAAGAATGTAACTTTTACTTGTATTCATCTTCACTGAATAAAAAATTGTGTTATAGTCCATCTCCCTTTTACCTTACAAATTAGTAATAATTTAATGTAAAATCCAAAAATACTTTCCTGGGGAATAACTTAAATGTCCCGAGTAAAAAAGGTTTTCTGTGAATGACATATATTATCCATTCCCTTAGCTTTCTTTGTCTTTACTTTTATGTGAAGTTATTCTAAACATGTCTAATGAAAACATCGAGAATGACCTAATCCACTAACAAATTCCATTGTATGTTTTCCTCAAATCTCTTATCTTTTAGTCTTTGCATTTTCTCTGGGAACATGCCAATTTTGATGGCATTATCATTTAGCTTTTATCATTTGTGCATCCTTTATGAAGCATTTTGGAATCAGTGATACCAAATTTCAAATATGGTGGTAAAGAATAGATCTGGGGTAGATGAGAAAGTGAGGAAGGGATGAGGGATTAAGGGAGAGAAAGATTGAGAGAGAATCCTTTGGAATATTACTAAAGTTCAGCAAAATTGTAAATCCTATAAGGACTTCCAGCAACAACTTTTGGCATTTATTCAACGCTCCAAGGTGAGCACTGTAGAAAGTCTCAGTTACCTTCTTCCATGAGGTAAGCACTCTTGTGCCCATTGCAAGGTGGGGGGAAATTAAGGAACACAGAAAAAAAGTGGCTTCTCCAAAGTTAAAGAATTAATGAATAGTAGAAATGCAACTGGAATTTAGGCTTGTCCAATTCAATGCCTACTGTAAATCCGTATCTTCAGCACTAAAAACAGCTCTGTTAGAAGCATACATTTCCGAAATGGCTTGTTTTCTTCTGAAATTACTCGGAATGAGGCCATGGCTTGTGTTTTCGGTTTTATGTTCCTCTAACAATTTGTAGCCAGACCCTAACTACCCCTCCTCCCCCAAAAACCACTTTGAAATCTTATTCTAGGCTTTTTGCACAAGTCTCTTTGTAAATAAAAATGCAATAGAAACAGAGAGGTATTAGGCTCAAGCTAGCATGAAATTCGCCCTCTGTTAGTCGTCCAAAGCAGGCTGACGGTCCCGAGAGGGGCTTGCTCCAGTCAGAGTAGTGCTACGAAAAAGATCTCTGAGCTGTACTCAGTTCCCCCAGCGAAGCCCAACCTCAATGCCTGCAAACACTTTGTTTGGACGTGGCTGTATCTCATTACTGAGTGAGAATCAGCTTTCAGCCCTTTGTCTTTTACAAACTGGAAATAGCTGTGGTTACAGGTAAGGAGATTTTATTTAAAGCATGAAACAGTGTAACGCTATGATCCCTCTCTTGTTCACATCTTTCCAATTTATAGCTATCTTCAATCTTTTGCCTCAGAAAGGAGGAACTGTTTTGTGCTCTAATTTCAAGTGCATCTGATTTCATAAATAATGAGTCCTATATAAGAGAAGCTGTCATAATGGACTGCCTCAGTGACCCCCTCACTCTAGAGCTGGCAGAGAAGTGATGTCCTA
Organism: Tupaia belangeri chinensis; assembly: GCF_000334495.1. NCBI lineage: Eukaryota > Metazoa > Chordata > Mammalia > Scandentia > Tupaiidae > Tupaia > Tupaia belangeri. The sequence continues at coordinate 1,142,572 of NW_006159722.1, forward strand.
GCCCAGTGCAAAAATACCAGTGGTAATTTCTTCCACCCGCCGTTATCCGTAACTGTAGTTAGTAGGCATTTTGTCCAGTTGTATGTAGGGGCATGCCATGTGGCAGTTAAATTATAAATAAGGTAATTATTCTCCATCTGTTGAAAGTTTTCTCCAGCAACTCTTTAGGTTTTCTAATGTCATAAAGCATTCTCTGCAATTTGTGATTACTGTATTCTATTGTGAATCTGTCCTGATCTATGATCGTTCTGGAGTTCTGAAGCAGCAAAGTCCAGTTGAGGACAAATGCCTGAGGAAGAGAACTTCTGATTAAGTCTATATTCTGGCTGATTCAGATTTTGGTGTAAAACTCCTTTCTTAGTCTTGGAATAATCCTTTAAAAAAAAAAGAAAGAAAAAGAAAATGACTTGCAAACACAACTATGGCATATAATGCAATTATTGATGGTTGAAGTGCTCTGGGTCCCTTATCTGAATGCAGTTCCCAAAGAGAACTGTGCAAATTGACAGCCTGTGAAACCACTATGTGCTGGCTCCAAGTTCTTTGTCGTTTGTACTTACATACTGGTTTCTTTGGATATTGTTTAACCTGGGGCAAGGTCTTCATCTCCTGCAGCCTTCAATTTCATCATCTGTGAAAAAAATAGTTACCTCACAGGAATGCTGGGAGTGGTAAATGAGTTAATTTATAAGCTCTTGGCAAATGTGTACCACTCCACAAGTACTAGCTATCAGTAACACTCTTTTTTGTTATCGTTTACTTCTTTCTCCCATGTCAGAAAGACAGAGATGCCCCTAAAAGGGCTTACATGATTCACTCCCAGCCTCAGACAGTCCAGATCATGGGCATGTGCTCCTGGTGAACCCAGGGAGGCCTCCAGATGTGAACCCTGGACATTCTTATGTGGATCCAGCATCCCTGAGCAGTGGGTTACCATGGTGCCTTGGGCTGGCTTGTAACACTTTTTCTTTAACTTTCAGTGTTTGCTGATCTCAACACATACTTTGAAAATTATTTTGGGGGAGGGGATGTCACATAAGTCAAATTATTTTCTTGCATTTGCTTCCTTCTTTTTTAAAAAAGAGTTTAATTGTATCACAAAAAATTATCATAGTGGGCTGACTCTAGACTCGGGTACACATAAAATGTTCTACATGATTTAGCAAATACAATAGTTATTGCATAGAAAATAGGAATAACTTGGTCAGGTTGGGTGAATGTGTATGTAAACATAAGACAGATGGGTTCACTGACTCAAAAATATAAATTTCAAATTCTGATTTTGGATTTTTAAAAATCTTTAATAATAATCTGCATTGTTACTTCAATGACTTTCCATAGTGAAGTGGCTGATGATAGAGGTTTGTATCTAATTAGATTGCTTCTCTGCTTACCTTCCCCTTCCTTCTCCTTTCTGGGCATGACAAAGGGAAATGGGAAAAGGCTTATTTGTTAGTGACCAACCTCTCCATGGTGGAAAAGGTCTCTGTCCATACAAAGGTCACCTTCCATGGCCCCTATGACAAACACTCTGCCCTCACTGCCAGATCACTTTTCCAGAGAGTACCACCAGCTCATGTGTCACTTTCATGAACTTTTGTTCTGGTAAATCTGGTGTCGTGTCACCTTTTCTTTTGGTGGTTGTGGTGGGGGTAAAACATGTGTTCTCTAGAAGAAAAACCCATAGATGGATGAAAGGATATTGCCAATCTGATTTCAGAGTTTCTTTTTATTTCTTTCTTAAAAATTGAAAGTCTGTTTAAAATAGGGTATCACAGTAGGAACCTAGAATTTACTGAGTATCTCCTTGTTTGCATGTGCTTAAACAATGTTAAAATGAATGAATCATTCATTGCAATGAACTCATTTAGGAAGTGTATTTGAGTTATGTTGAGTGGAAGAAATCTGCAATTTGATCAGAACTGGTTTCCATAAAGTTTATGTTTTACTTCATAAAAGTCAGTTCTTATTGTTCTAAAAGAGTTCACGTTAATCTTATTAAACATAAAATGGTGCATTGTTTAAAACTTTAGTTTCAGTAAAATGACTAAATATTTTTTATGATTTAATAAAAAAAAATTTAGTGTTAATTTCATCATCTTTTAATAGTTAAAAATGACTTTTAGTGGTGTGATGGTTAAGGTGCTAGACTCCTACATGATCGACCATGGTTCAAATCCTGGACCTGGTGGCTTGCTTTCTCACTTTCCCCTTCTTTCTCTCTGTCTCTCTGGTCAAATTAAAAAATAAAATAAAATAAATAAATAATTCCTTTTAAAAATCGCCCTTTTACCCTTTAACCTCCAAAAGCTTCACTAAAAAAAAAAAAAGAAACAACACAAAATTATTTTCTTTAAAAGAAAATCAAACTAAATATTAAAGCATTTTACAATTATTAATATACATATGTGTAAACTTCAAAAAGTCTGTGGAAAAATTGAATTAAAGTATAAGTTTACTTTGGTGCCAAAAAATTTAACATCCATACACAGTTTTTTATAACTTTTTGAAGACCACCCTGGGTATATCTTACAATTTACTTTATTTATTTATTTTTTAAGAGGTTTTTGCTATAGGGTGCGTGCGCTCGCCAGAAAGACAGAGAGAAAAAGAGAGATTGAAAGTGAGAAATCACCCCCCAGGGAGGATGGCCATGCCACAATCCCTTCTCCATTCTCCTCTTGGGATCTTGGGCATGCATGCACACGTGCCCAGCATGAGTTTAAGACACCAGGTCCAGAAATCGAACCGTGGTCGACTACATGGGAGTCCAGCGACATAGCCATTACACTAACTGCTGGTCCCTGCAATGTACTTTTAATTAATACTTATGGAAGAAAAAGATAGAGGAAACAGACTCAACTGAAAAAGTTATTGGAGTTATATTATTTTGGCCACTTGTGACTATGTCTATAATATATATATTATTTTATATATTCTTGTAATCATTACTTCGTTCAATCTCACAATTATCCTTAAGTAGACTGAATATTTTTACATCACATTTGCAAATTATGTAATTTTATAAGGCATTTTTATAAACTGTAATAATTATTGGCATTGAGATTCCAGAAGCTTATTCATGTTTTTTAAAAGGTGTACCCAGGGGCCAGTCAGGCTTGGTGGTTAAGGTAGCTGGAATGTACATGACTGGCTTAGTTGTAATACTAGACCTGGAGGCTTGAAAAACATGCCAGGCATGTGTGTGTGAAACGAAAATCCCGAGAGAACACTAGAGGAGAAGAAATTTTGAAGTGGCCATCCTCTCTGGAGAGGACTTTCTTGCTTTCCCTCTCTGTCTCCCTCTGGTGAGCAAACACACTCTGTAACAAATTCAACAAACCCTTTGCAAGTCTATCGATATCTTTGAGTATATCTAAGTGATAGCCTTAACTTATAACAAACCCAATTAATTAAAATTTTCAGTGGTTATTTTTTTAAAGAGACTAGCTTCAATTTGAAAACAATAACAAAATTCCTGTATATTTATTTTATAGTTAAAACAACAGTTGAGAATCCACAGTGTATTTGATTCTACAGATCAGAAAAACAGATTTTCACAACCCTACTGTCTCTGATAGGTTCACTAAATCTTGTTAATATTTTTACATATAACTTACAGTTCTTAATCTCCAAAATCTTGTGGCCTATGGGAATATATTTACATGAAGAGAAATAATATGTAATTTACCAAAGGATCAACGATTATTTCCAGTGGTGGGCAGACTGTGATTATTTTTCAAGATGAAAACCCCTTATAAGTGCACTTATCTCTGGTGCTGGATGAGTAAATGTTGTAAATAGTTGTAAAAGATAGTTTGCTCTCCCGCCTAACCCCCAGCCTATATTCACCAGTACAGTGAATAAAAACTGGAAAAACAAAGCCTTCAAATGACAGAACTATAGACTTACAACACGGGGCTGGGGCGGGGGGAGAAGGGGAGGAACTCCAGAAGCTGATCTCACAAGCATGTAATAGCTCTGCGATGCTCCCAGAAGTAGAGCTGTCTTACTTTTGCAGATCCTCACATAGGAATATTATATACTTTCTGTCCTTTAGCTACATTGACTAAAATTAAAGTGCTTACAAGTTGACTAATTGATGTTGACTTAAACGTACACATTTTTATTTCAGTGCAGAATAACTTAGGGACAAAACCATCTTTGGCTCCTTTAAGGAGTAATATCTACCTTAGTGGCAAGACCACAGGGATATCTTGTCAACTGGGTTGCCCCAATAATGTCCCCCATAAGATTATTTTTGCAGGAGTGAAAACTGATTACTTTCTTCATTTCATACTTTCTCTTTAAAGGCTAAGCAACCCTAATCTAAAAATCCAGAATCTAAAATTCTCCAAAATTTGTAACTTTTGAGCACCAATATAATGCCAGAAGTAGAAAATTCTAGACCTGACCTCATATGACACATTACAGTCAAAACGCTAGTACAAAAAGATCATAAAAAATTAACTTCAGGTCATGTGTATATAAAATATAGATAACTTTTATGTTTAGACTTAGATCCCATCCCCAAGATATTTTATTATGTATATGCAAAAGGAAAGAGGGAGAGGAAGTGAAAGAGAAAGAAAAACAAAGAGAAAAAGAAAGAGAGAGGTGAAGAAAGAATGAAAGAGAAGAAAGAAAAGAAAGAAAGAAAGAGAAAGGAAGGAAGGGAGGAAGGAAGACAGGAAGAGAGAAAAAAGGGAACAATGGAAGAAAAGAAGAAAGAACATGCTGCTGATACTGGATGGGACAAAGCTATCTGGAGGGATCCTGAAAGCTTGAAAAACTATTGGATCAGCCTGTGGCATGGTGGTTAAGGTGTCTGGGTCTACATGGATGACTGCATGGTTCAAGTCCTGGACCTGGCAGCATGTGTGTGCATGCCTAAAACCCTAAGAGGAGGGAAAAGCGAAGGAAAGGGATTGAGGCTTGAAGATTTCTCATGGGGGGAGTGTTTTCCATCTCTGTCTCTCTCTGATAGGTGCATTCATTCTCTGGCAAATTAAGGAAAAAAGAAAGAAAAAAAGAAATATCAGGAAGAAGATCATCTTTAGGCAGAGAAGGCCAGAATAACTAACATTTCTAGATCACTTACCATGTGTCAGGAACTGTTTAAAATCTGTTTACATGTATTAACTCATTTGATTCATATAAAATCTTTGTGAGGTAGATTCTATAAGCATCCCTTTTTACTGAGGAAAAAAGAAAGTAGCCCTAATTTTGACCAAATAGGGATCTGAACCCAGGTAACCTGACTCTAGAGCTTACCACCTGTCAATACATCTGATTCTTTATATTAAATATTTAAAAATTACAATTTTGCCATGGGGCACATGTACTTTCTCGAGAAAGACAGAGGGAAAATGAGAAATCACCCCCTCCTCCCCAGATGGATGGCCATGCTGCAATCCCTTCTCCTCGATTCTCTTCCTGGAATTTAGGGCATGCACATACATACACCCGGTGTGATTTCCAAGCTGGCAGGACTAGGATCTGACCCATGGTTGGCCATGGGGGAATCCAGTGCCTTAACCACCATGCCACCTGCTGGCCCCTACATCTGATTGTTTACAGAAGGCAAGAGATTAGGAACTGAGAACCAGGGAGGGGAAAAGAATGCATAAAAAGAGGATGTAGGAATCCTACTCACTAAATTAACCATTTTAATTTTGCTTAAATCAGTTTTCACAATCTGTCTTAATCTCACATCAACTCTCCTAGAAGTTTAGGAATCTGTTTTAGTTCAATTCTGCTAAATCATGGTACATTTCTCTTTTCTTCATGTCTGTTTAATTTATAAATAAATAAATTAGCTCCACAAAAGAAAATAAATGAGCATAAGTTTAAACATGAAGTAGTCATGCTACATATGGGTTTGCTTGTTTGATAGATTGATTGGTTTTTTGGGGGCATAAACTTACTATTCTAAACCCTCAGGAAAATTTATCAAACGTATATAAATTAATTACGGTTTTCAAAAATTTGCATATCTTTAAAATGGTAAGATATTAGTGAATTCTCTGTTGTAAAAAGTAGTGATTCAGACAGGAATATTCTGGGATTGATTTCAGAATCAAGCTGCAGCTCTACATTTCACTTTGCCAGTAGAAATTTGGTCACTTTCCACCAGCCTACGGGTATGTTTTAGAACTTGAAATTTTCCATTATTGGGAGTCACTACCATATATTGCTCTGAGAAATTACCTGTGTAGCTGTCAGGAAAGCCATCGCACTCGCTTTGCTGTTCTAAATCAATAAACAGGTCTCTTACTAATCAGGACTTTGGACAAACATCTCTATATGAAGCCCACTCCATAGGAAAAGTGAGAAATGGGGTTGGGTTCATGAGAGGAGATACTTTAGAGTCATGTGATAATCACTACATTATCTCAAATATTGCTTTCATTTTAAAATTTAAATTAGCATAAATGGTCTTGGAAGGGTTAGAATTGTTTGATGCAACTGGAAAGTTGTTATTTAAGCCAATTTCCCATGGAGGCACATAACCAAAATAGTAGCAGCAAGGCAGATAGCAGAGTCAGCCCATTCAGATGAACAAAGATCAAATCAAGTGCCATATCAACACGACAAAGTTAAAGAGCATTTGGAAAGAACCACCAAAGCCAAGGTTTCTTGCATGAAATACAACACAAGTTCAGGCTTCTAAACTCTACGTACCTCTGACCTTTGACTCTTTTATGTCTCTATTTTTCTGGCCTGACAGACCACATGCCAATGTGCAACCCAGAATCCCTCATCCTTTTGATTTATGGCTTACAGCTGCTTCAGTGTCTCAGACATGGCAGCTGCTTTTCAGATGTCTTCAAACCAAAGGGAGAGTGTTAATGTGAACTTGAGTGGCTGCAGAAGAGAAGAAGAAAAGTTGATGAAAAAATCATCTGAATTCAGTCCCAAAGCTTTCCATTGATCTTTGCCTTCAGGGCCAAGCAAAATGTTTGGTTTATTTCATAAGCTAATTAGGTGTGTGAAAGGCTACTTGGCATTTGCTATTGACTGAACCCAACAAAAGTGATCACCAGGCTGGGTAATCGATAAGAGATCGATTACAAGCGTGTGATTGGATTAGCCATTTGATCAATGCTGTGTGCTAATATATTAACAAGCAAATTACTGAGCAGGCCTTAAGAGCAGATTGCTGACTCTGATTGCATTACAAACTGGTGTGATCTAATGACCCATCAAGTGCAAGGGGTTAGTTATACAAATCAAGACCCGAAAGTATTTTTTTCCTTGAAGATTTCTCCCCCGCCAAAGAAAACAGTTTCTTAAGTGAGATTCAAATTAAATTACAATTAGCAAGCAATTGCACTGGGACACCTAATTTTCTAGCAGATACCATTCGTGAGGAAGAGAGCTTAGGAACTCCAGATAAAACAGCCTGAAGAACTTTTAGAAAAACCCAGGTAGTATTGAAAAGAGTAAATACAAAGAATGCCAGACTACCTATTAATATTTCTCTGATAAAGTTTTGGTCAATGTTTTCCCAGTTTGGATATATAGAATTTCAATTTGAAATTGCTTATCTTTATTAAAACCATGTTTGTCTTCCCAACTCTCATTTATAAGATAATCTATTACCTATTTCAGTCACAGAATAGATAAACAATGAGATGCATCTGTGTGTGTGTGTGCGTCCATATGCACTTATGCTCAGGGGTTGAAGAATTGTGGCTAATAATGAAAAATGCCCTTTTGAGAAAAAAGAAAAAGAGAGAAAATGACTAGACATAGAATGTGGAGCGAAGAAAACATCCTCCACTTGTTAACTCTTTAGAATTTGTTACTAGTAGATGACTCTATAAGTGACCTTTCAAGAATAAAAAGCCATCAGAGAGATCTCCTACCTTGCTTTCCCCATGATTAGGTGGACCATTTATTCAATTGATTGTGCTCTTTCAGATTCCCTAAGTGGAGACCAAGGCAAGCCTTTGCTCACTTTCCCTCCTAATCCTTTTCCTTTTAAAAACCTTTTCTTTTTCTCCCCCCCTCCCCTTGCCTCAGGGAAGCTGAACCGATTAGTCTGAATTCTCCAGTGTTATTTGCAGACTGGAAAGGTCTCCCTGGGCCCTGAGGCAGACTGTCAGGCCGAGCAGTGGTGAGGCCAAGCAGGGCGGGCTCCCGCGGCGTGGAGCGTCTAAGCCGGCTGACAGGCTGCAGACTCACCAAGGCCTGCCGGTTGCAGCTGACAAAACAGCCTGCCAGGCCGGGCGCAGAGCTGCAGAGGGATGGGAGAGGCTGTCAATCAGCCTCACAGGAGCGCAGGCAGGAAATATAATATCTGATGGAGTCCTGACAGTTCAGAGACTTGAAGGTGAACTAAGGTTGGGTTTGCCTGAAGCTGAAACACTTAGTACCTCAGGGTTCTGTGTTTGAGCACCAAGAGCGGCAGGCAAACTTTCTCCACTTAACAGGGTTAGTGGGTTTCAGTTTTTAGGCCTTCAAACATCAGTTTCTGTACCTGGATAGGTAAATCAGTACCACTGAAAGGACTTAGTCATGTTTTTATGAGAACCATTTCTTCCCTTTATTTACAATTGACGATATGCAATGACTATGGATGACAGTCCTCTCAGACCAATTCCTTTATGTTGTTACTTTGCCTGAAAAGTCCTGTTTTGGGTTTTGTTTTGCTTTTTGCTTTTTTTGGGGGGGGGGGGGAAA
>NW_006159722.1:1151777-1172173 GCF_000334495.1 Tupaia belangeri chinensis
TGCTTTTTTTGGGTTTTTTTTTTTTTTTTTTTTTTTTGGGGGGGGGGGGGAAATCCCATGTTATTATCCTCCTGCCTCAGCCTCCCAGCAGGGATTGCAGGTGGGCATAACCACGCCCAGCTCTTTTTTTGGACATAGTCTTGCTATGTTGCCCAGCCAAGCCTTGAACTTGCAATCCTTCTTTCTTGACGTCCCTGAGAGGACTACTCAAGGAGTATGCTGCCACACTGGGGCTACAGCTGTATGCTGCCACATCTGGTTTTTAGGTTACACCAAAACTGAACCTGGGCCTTGCATGCGGTCCCAGTTTGCTGAGCGAGCACATCTCAGCAGGTATACCCCAACAGCACTGGGCACTGTTCTGTGTTGTCAAGTTTGTGTGTCTTCCAAACCATAAAGTACAGGAAGCTAGCACTATTCAGTTAAACAGGACAATTCTCTTTAAATATGGCAGTACTTGAAACTATGAAGTTGTCACAGTTATTGTTGATAGAATCTCGCCCCACACTTTATTGCACTGTGATGGTTTGTAGATAAATGACAAATCTTTAGGATCTGACACAGCTAAACTTCAGCAGCTTCTGTTGTAATGATCTAATAATCTATCCTCTAAAATTAATGCTTTTAGTCATCAATTATATTCATGGTGAGGAGCAACGTACTTTGAATCAGCAATAAAATCTTTTCTAATTAATCTCCATGTTCATCAAAGATCTTAAAGAAGGCTGCTAAAGAATATCTTGCATCTCATAAAAGGCAAAACAGGTGCCTATAAAGCTATAAACCCCTTCCTGGAGTGTTGCTGATTAATGCCTCTACTCATTATTCTACTCATCTCCTTCTGAAGCATTATTAATTTGAAGCTTTAAGTGACAGCATCATAAACATTTCTTTAAGAAGCAACAGATATATGTCTCTAGATAATAATGATTGTAATTATTTAACATAGAAAGCATTGGAGGGCAAGCCTGTTGCATATCATGGTGTCTGATTTTTCAAAAGACAAAAAACAGAGAAGAGAAATAGTAATAGCAGGCAAAAATACTGTCCACTTTCAGTCCTTTATTTGGGAATTTGCGACTACTTCACTTGGGAAAGAAAACAAAATCTTAAGCAACTCGACAAACAGATTATTAGAATCTGTTATAACCTGAACATCAGCTAAAGTTTATATATAACTTTTAATTATTAGTTTCTTTAAAAAAAATCTACTTGCTTTCTAATCTGCCCCATTTTACCTAATTATATGTTAAATTTAATGATGGCTAATATTAAAGATTTAATGTGATATTTCCTGTCATTAAAGATAATTGTGTTCTGGGATCTCAATTTCCTTTGACTTCACGTAAATATTACAGAGGCCCAGCTATGGAGGTGTAAGTGGTGAGGTACCACTGCACAATACTGGAACCACGTGGGAAGGCCTTGGTTTTGAACCTGGGCCAACCTGATCCTGACTCCTGAAAGATTGGTAAGGGATGTCAGGGGGTCACAGTCTGATACCTATCTCTTTCTTTTTCTATGCCTGTCTCTCTCTATTAAGAAAGAAAAATTTAAAAGAAGAAGCATTTTAGACTACTTTAGCCCTCCTCTCTGTAGAGATGAAAAGCATGTTTTTGTTTGTTTGTTTGTTTGTTTGTTTTTTGCCTGCTATTGCCCACAGAGGATTGATCTTCCCCAGATATAAGTGATTTCCTCTTTGGAAGTTCCAGTAGATGTAGTATGACTAGGTTGCAATAGGTACCTCACGTGTTATCCTGTGAAGGACTGCTGATTCATCAAGATAATAAAGGCACGAATACGTGGTTAGCTGAAGCATGTGTGGATGATATGGCTTACCAAAGGGGAAATGATTCTGATAAGGAAACTTTACAAAATACTAGTAAGGGATAATCACAGCTATTAGGATGGCTATTATTAAAAAGCAAAGTAACAACTGTTGGCAGGATGTAGAGAAACTGGAAACCTTGGACATTGCTGGCAGGAAGGTAAAATGGTGCAATCACCATGAAAAACAGTATAATAGATTCTTTAAAAATTAAAAATAGTGAGACCAGCAGGCGGCATAGTGGTTAAAGGTGCTGGATTCCCACATAGCCAACTGTGGTTAGAGTCCTGGACCTGGCAGCTTAAAACTCACGCAGGACACCTGTGTGTGTGTGCCCAAATTCCTGAGAGGAGAATGGAGGAGAAGGGATTGAGACATAGTCATCCCCACTGGGGCTGACTTCTTGCTTTCTGTCTATCTCCCTCTGTCTCTCTGGCAAACACACGGGCCCTGTAGCAAAAATCTCTCTCAAAAAAAAAAAAAAGTCCCATCAAACACAATGAGGTGTTTAAGAACCAATGTTTCAAAGTCTATATATTAATCATAATATTCCAATTAGAACTTGAAATTCAACTAGCTGTATTCTGAGATGACATTTAGCATTTGACTTTCTTACCTGTTCACTTGTTTAGGTTAGTGATGAGCTAGCACACCCCGACTCTGCCACCAGGGTGAGCATGGCTGGAGGACCCATGTCATCGTTCATCTTTCCATGGGCCCCAGCTCTGAACACAATGCAATATACATGTCTTATATATATTTAATTAAGTATGTATATTTAGTTATGTTCAATATATTATTTTATTAAAATATATATAAAATGTATATATATATTATTGTTTGTAATATACTTCTGGTATCATATATTTCTACCTTTAGGTAATACTATTACTTAAAATATAATACATATTTTTTTTTGAACAGTTTTTTTTTTTTTTTTTTTGGAGAGATTTTCACTGTAGGGCGCGTGCACTCGCCAGACAGACAGAGAGTGCTAGACTCCTACATGATCGACCATGGTTCAAATCCTGGACCTGGTGGCTTGCTTTCTCACTTTCCCCTTCTTTCTCTCTGTCTCTCTGGTCAAATTAAAAAATAAAATAAAATAAATAAATAATTCCTTTTAAAAATCGCCCTTTGACCCTTTAACCTCCAAAAGCTTCACTAAAAAAAAAAAAAGAAACAACACAAAATTATTTTCTTTAAAAGAAAATCAAACTAAATATTAAAGCATTTTACAATTATTAATATACATATGTGTAAACTTCAAAAAGTCTGTGGAAAAATTGAATTAAAGTATAAGTTTACTTTGGTGCCAAAAAATTTAACATCCATACACAGTTTTTTATAACTTTTTGAAGACCACCCTGGGTATATCTTACAATTTACTTTATTTATTTATTTTTTAAGAGGTTTTTGCTATAGGGTGCGTGCGCTCGCCAGAAAGACAGAGAGAAAAAGAGAGATTGAAAGTGAGAAATCACCCCCCAGGGAGGATGGCCATGCCACAATCCCTTCTCCATTCTCCTCTTGGGATCTTGGGCATGCATGCACACGTGCCCAGCATGAGTTTAAGACACCAGGTCCAGGAATCGAACCGTGGTCGACTACATGGGAGTCCAGCGACATAGCCATTACACTAACTGCTGGTCCCTGCAATGTACTTTTAATTAATACTTATGGAAGAAAAAGATAGAGGAAACAGACTCAACTGAAAAAGTTATTGGAGTTATATTATTTTGGCCACTTGTGACTATGTCTATAATATATATATTATTTTATATATTCTTGTAATCATTACTTCGTTCAATCTCACAATTATCCTTAAGTAGACTGAATATTTTTACATCACATTTGCAAATTATGTAATTTTATAAGGCATTTTTATAAACTGTAATAATTATTGGCATTGAGATTCCAGAAGCTTATTCATGTTTTTTAAAAGGTGTACCCAGGGGCCAGTCAGGCTTGGTGGTTAAGGTAGCTGGAATGTACATGACTGGCTTAGTTGTAATACTAGACCTGGAGGCTTGAAAAACATGCCAGGCATGTGTGTGTGAAACGAAAATCCCGAGAGAACACTAGAGGAGAAGAAATTTTGAAGTGGCCATCCTCTCTGGAGAGGACTTTCTTGCTTTCCCTCTCTGTCTCCCTCTGGTGAGCAAACACACTCTGTAACAAATTCAACAAACCCTTTGCAAGTCTATCGATATCTTTGAGTATATCTAAGTGATAGCCTTAACTTATAACAAACCCAATTAATTAAAATTTTCAGTGGTTATTTTTTTAAAGAGACTAGCTTCAATTTGAAAACAATAACAAAATTCCTGTATATTTATTTTATAGTTAAAACAACAGTTGAGAATCCACAGTGTATTTGATTCTACAGATCAGAAAAACAGATTTTCACAACCCTACTGTCTCTGATAGGTTCACTAAATCTTGTTAATATTTTTACATATAACTTACAGTTCTTAATCTCCAAAATCTTGTGGCCTATGGGAATATATTTACATGAAGAGAAATAATATGTAATTTACCAAAGGATCAACGATTATTTCCAGTGGTGGGCAGACTGTGATTATTTTTCAAGATGAAAACCCCTTATAAGTGCACTTATCTCTGGTGCTGGATGAGTAAATGTTGTAAATAGTTGTAAAAGATAGTTTGCTCTCCCGCCTAACCCCCAGCCTATATTCACCAGTACAGTGAATAAAAACTGGAAAAACAAAGCCTTCAAATGACAGAACTATAGACTTACAACACGGGGCTGGGGCGGGGGGAGAAGGGGAGGAACTCCAGAAGCTGATCTCACAAGCATGTAATAGCTCTGCGATGCTCCCAGAAGTAGAGCTGTCTTACTTTTGCAGATCCTCACATAGGAATATTATATACTTTCTGTCCTTTAGCTACATTGACTAAAATTAAAGTGCTTACAAGTTGACTAATTGATGTTGACTTAAACGTACACATTTTTATTTCAGTGCAGAATAACTTAGGGACAAAACCATCTTTGGCTCCTTTAAGGAGTAATATCTACCTTAGTGGCAAGACCACAGGGATATCTTGTCAACTGGGTTGCCCCAATAATGTCCCCCATAAGATTATTTTTGCAGGAGTGAAAACTGATTACTTTCTTCATTTCATACTTTCTCTTTAAAGGCTAAGCAACCCTAATCTAAAAATCCAGAATCTAAAATTCTCCAAAATTTGTAACTTTTGAGCACCAATATAATGCCAGAAGTAGAAAATTCTAGACCTGACCTCATATGACACATTACAGTCAAAACGCTAGTACAAAAAGATCATAAAAAATTAACTTCAGGTCATGTGTATATAAAATATAGATAACTTTTATGTTTAGACTTAGATCCCATCCCCAAGATATTTTATTATGTATATGCAAAAGGAAAGAGGGAGAGGAAGTGAAAGAGAAAGAAAAACAAAGAGAAAAAGAAAGAGAGAGGTGAAGAAAGAATGAAAGAGAAGAAAGAAAAGAAAGAAAGAAAGAGAAAGGAAGGAAGGGAGGAAGGAAGACAGGAAGAGAGAAAAAAGGGAACAATGGAAGAAAAGAAGAAAGAACATGCTGCTGATACTGGATGGGACAAAGCTATCTGGAGGGATCCTGAAAGCTTGAAAAACTATTGGATCAGCCTGTGGCATGGTGGTTAAGGTGTCTGGGTCTACATGGATGACTGCATGGTTCAAGTCCTGGACCTGGCAGCATGTGTGTGCATGCCTAAAACCCTAAGAGGAGGGAAAAGCGAAGGAAAGGGATTGAGGCTTGAAGATTTCTCATGGGGGGAGTGTTTTCCATCTCTGTCTCTCTCTGATAGGTGCATTCATTCTCTGGCAAATTAAGGAAAAAAGAAAGAAAAAAAGAAATATCAGGAAGAAGATCATCTTTAGGCAGAGAAGGCCAGAATAACTAACATTTCTAGATCACTTACCATGTGTCAGGAACTGTTTAAAATCTGTTTACATGTATTAACTCATTTGATTCATATAAAATCTTTGTGAGGTAGATTCTATAAGCATCCCTTTTTACTGAGGAAAAAAGAAAGTAGCCCTAATTTTGACCAAATAGGGATCTGAACCCAGGTAACCTGACTCTAGAGCTTACCACCTGTCAATACATCTGATTCTTTATATTAAATATTTAAAAATTACAATTTTGCCATGGGGCACATGTACTTTCTCGAGAAAGACAGAGGGAAAATGAGAAATCACCCCCTCCTCCCCAGATGGATGGCCATGCTGCAATCCCTTCTCCTCGATTCTCTTCCTGGAATTTAGGGCATGCACATACATACACCCGGTGTGATTTCCAAGCTGGCAGGACTAGGATCTGACCCATGGTTGGCCATGGGGGAATCCAGTGCCTTAACCACCATGCCACCTGCTGGCCCCTACATCTGATTGTTTACAGAAGGCAAGAGATTAGGAACTGAGAACCAGGGAGGGGAAAAGAATGCATAAAAAGAGGATGTAGGAATCCTACTCACTAAATTAACCATTTTAATTTTGCTTAAATCAGTTTTCACAATCTGTCTTAATCTCACATCAACTCTCCTAGAAGTTTAGGAATCTGTTTTAGTTCAATTCTGCTAAATCATGGTACATTTCTCTTTTCTTCATGTCTGTTTAATTTATAAATAAATAAATTAGCTCCACAAAAGAAAATAAATGAGCATAAGTTTAAACATGAAGTAGTCATGCTACATATGGGTTTGCTTGTTTGATAGATTGATTGGTTTTTTGGGGGCATAAACTTACTATTCTAAACCCTCAGGAAAATTTATCAAACGTATATAAATTAATTACGGTTTTCAAAAATTTGCATATCTTTAAAATGGTAAGATATTAGTGAATTCTCTGTTGTAAAAAGTAGTGATTCAGACAGGAATATTCTGGGATTGATTTCAGAATCAAGCTGCAGCTCTACATTTCACTTTGCCAGTAGAAATTTGGTCACTTTCCACCAGCCTACGGGTATGTTTTAGAACTTGAAATTTTCCATTATTGGGAGTCACTACCATATATTGCTCTGAGAAATTACCTGTGTAGCTGTCAGGAAAGCCATCGCACTCGCTTTGCTGTTCTAAATCAATAAACAGGTCTCTTACTAATCAGGACTTTGGACAAACATCTCTATATGAAGCCCACTCCATAGGAAAAGTGAGAAATGGGGTTGGGTTCATGAGAGGAGATACTTTAGAGTCATGTGATAATCACTACATTATCTCAAATATTGCTTTCATTTTAAAATTTAAATTAGCATAAATGGTCTTGGAAGGGTTAGAATTGTTTGATGCAACTGGAAAGTTGTTATTTAAGCCAATTTCCCATGGAGGCACATAACCAAAATAGTAGCAGCAAGGCAGATAGCAGAGTCAGCCCATTCAGATGAACAAAGATCAAATCAAGTGCCATATCAACACGACAAAGTTAAAGAGCATTTGGAAAGAACCACCAAAGCCAAGGTTTCTTGCATGAAATACAACACAAGTTCAGGCTTCTAAACTCTACGTACCTCTGACCTTTGACTCTTTTATGTCTCTATTTTTCTGGCCTGACAGACCACATGCCAATGTGCAACCCAGAATCCCTCATCCTTTTGATTTATGGCTTACAGCTGCTTCAGTGTCTCAGACATGGCAGCTGCTTTTCAGATGTCTTCAAACCAAAGGGAGAGTGTTAATGTGAACTTGAGTGGCTGCAGAAGAGAAGAAGAAAAGTTGATGAAAAAATCATCTGAATTCAGTCCCAAAGCTTTCCATTGATCTTTGCCTTCAGGGCCAAGCAAAATGTTTGGTTTATTTCATAAGCTAATTAGGTGTGTGAAAGGCTACTTGGCATTTGCTATTGACTGAACCCAACAAAAGTGATCACCAGGCTGGGTAATCGATAAGAGATCGATTACAAGCGTGTGATTGGATTAGCCATTTGATCAATGCTGTGTGCTAATATATTAACAAGCAAATTACTGAGCAGGCCTTAAGAGCAGATTGCTGACTCTGATTGCATTACAAACTGGTGTGATCTAATGACCCATCAAGTGCAAGGGGTTAGTTATACAAATCAAGACCCGAAAGTATTTTTTTCCTTGAAGATTTCTCCCCCGCCAAAGAAAACAGTTTCTTAAGTGAGATTCAAATTAAATTACAATTAGCAAGCAATTGCACTGGGACACCTAATTTTCTAGCAGATACCATTCGTGAGGAAGAGAGCTTAGGAACTCCAGATAAAACAGCCTGAAGAACTTTTAGAAAAACCCAGGTAGTATTGAAAAGAGTAAATACAAAGAATGCCAGACTACCTATTAATATTTCTCTGATAAAGTTTTGGTCAATGTTTTCCCAGTTTGGATATATAGAATTTCAATTTGAAATTGCTTATCTTTATTAAAACCATGTTTGTCTTCCCAACTCTCATTTATAAGATAATCTATTACCTATTTCAGTCACAGAATAGATAAACAATGAGATGCATCTGTGTGTGTGTGTGCGTCCATATGCACTTATGCTCAGGGGTTGAAGAATTGTGGCTAATAATGAAAAATGCCCTTTTGAGAAAAAAGAAAAAGAGAGAAAATGACTAGACATAGAATGTGGAGCGAAGAAAACATCCTCCACTTGTTAACTCTTTAGAATTTGTTACTAGTAGATGACTCTATAAGTGACCTTTCAAGAATAAAAAGCCATCAGAGAGATCTCCTACCTTGCTTTCCCCATGATTAGGTGGACCATTTATTCAATTGATTGTGCTCTTTCAGATTCCCTAAGTGGAGACCAAGGCAAGCCTTTGCTCACTTTCCCTCCTAATCCTTTTCCTTTTAAAAACCTTTTCTTTTTCTCCCCCCCTCCCCTTGCCTCAGGGAAGCTGAACCGATTAGTCTGAATTCTCCAGTGTTATTTGCAGACTGGAAAGGTCTCCCTGGGCCCTGAGGCAGACTGTCAGGCCGAGCAGTGGTGAGGCCAAGCAGGGCGGGCTCCCGCGGCGTGGAGCGTCTAAGCCGGCTGACAGGCTGCAGACTCACCAAGGCCTGCCGGTTGCAGCTGACAAAACAGCCTGCCAAGCCGGGCGCAGAGCTGCAGAGGGATGGGAGAGGCTGTCAATCAGCCTCACAGGAGCGCAGGCAGGAAATATAATATCTGATGGAGTCCTGACAGTTCAGAGACTTGAAGGTGAACTAAGGTTGGGTTTGCCTGAAGCTGAAACACTTAGTACCTCAGGGTTCTGTGTTTGAGCACCAAGAGCGGCAGGCAAACTTTCTCCACTTAACAGGGTTAGTGGGTTTCAGTTTTTAGGCCTTCAAACATCAGTTTCTGTACCTGGATAGGTAAATCAGTACCACTGAAAGGACTTAGTCATGTTTTTATGAGAACCATTTCTTCCCTTTATTTACAATTGACGATATGCAATGACTATGGATGACAGTCCTCTCAGACCAATTCCTTTATGTTGTTACTTTGCCTGAAAAGTCCTGTTTTGGGTTTTGTTTTGCTTTTTGCTTTTTTTGGGGGGGGGGGAAATCCCATGTTATTATCCTCCTGCCTCAGCCTCCCAGCAGGGATTGCAGGTGGGCATAACCACGCCCAGCTCTTTTTTTGGACATAGTCTTGCTATGTTGCCCAGCCAAGCCTTGAACTTGCAATCCTTCTTTCTTGACGTCCCTGAGAGGACTACTCAAGGAGTATGCTGCCACACTGGGGCTACAGCTGTATGCTGCCACATCTGGTTTTTAGGTTACACCAAAACTGAACCTGGGCCTTGCATGCGGTCCCAGTTTGCTGAGCGAGCACATCTCAGCAGGTATACCCCAACAGCACTGGGCACTGTTCTGTGTTGTCAAGTTTGTGTGTCTTCCAAACCATAAAGTACAGGAAGCTAGCACTATTCAGTTAAACAGGACAATTCTCTTTAAATATGGCAGTACTTGAAACTATGAAGTTGTCACAGTTATTGTTGATAGAATCTCGCCCCACACTTTATTGCACTGTGATGGTTTGTAGATAAATGACAAATCTTTAGGATCTGACACAGCTAAACTTCAGCAGCTTCTGTTGTAATGATCTAATAATCTATCCTCTAAAATTAATGCTTTTAGTCATCAATTATATTCATGGTGAGGAGCAACGTACTTTGAATCAGCAATAAAATCTTTTCTAATTAATCTCCATGTTCATCAAAGATCTTAAAGAAGGCTGCTAAAGAATATCTTGCATCTCATAAAAGGCAAAACAGGTGCCTATAAAGCTATAAACCCCTTCCTGGAGTGTTGCTGATTAATGCCTCTACTCATTATTCTACTCATCTCCTTCTGAAGCATTATTAATTTGAAGCTTTAAGTGACAGCATCATAAACATTTCTTTAAGAAGCAACAGATATATGTCTCTAGATAATAATGATTGTAATTATTTAACATAGAAAGCATTGGAGGGCAAGCCTGTTGCATATCATGGTGTCTGATTTTTCAAAAGACAAAAAACAGAGAAGAGAAATAGTAATAGCAGGCAAAAATACTGTCCACTTTCAGTCCTTTATTTGGGAATTTGCGACTACTTCACTTGGGAAAGAAAACAAAATCTTAAGCAACTCGACAAACAGATTATTAGAATCTGTTATAACCTGAACATCAGCTAAAGTTTATATATAACTTTTAATTATTAGTTTCTTTAAAAAAAATCTACTTGCTTTCTAATCTGCCCCATTTTACCTAATTATATGTTAAATTTAATGATGGCTAATATTAAAGATTTAATGTGATATTTCCTGTCATTAAAGATAATTGTGTTCTGGGATCTCAATTTCCTTTGACTTCACGTAAATATTACAGAGGCCCAGCTATGGAGGTGTAAGTGGTGAGGTACCACTGCACAATACTGGAACCACGTGGGAAGGCCTTGGTTTTGAACCTGGGCCAACCTGATCCTGACTCCTGAAAGATTGGTAAGGGATGTCAGGGGGTCACAGTCTGATACCTATCTCTTTCTTTTTCTATGCCTGTCTCTCTCTATTAAGAAAGAAAAATTTAAAAGAAGAAGCATTTTAGACTACTTTAGCCCTCCTCTCTGTAGAGATGAAAAGCATGTTTTTGTTTGTTTGTTTGTTTGTTTGTTTTTTGCCTGCTATTGCCCACAGAGGATTGATCTTCCCCAGATATAAGTGATTTCCTCTTTGGAAGTTCCAGTAGATGTAGTATGACTAGGTTGCAATAGGTACCTCACGTGTTATCCTGTGAAGGACTGCTGATTCATCAAGATAATAAAGGCACGAATACGTGGTTAGCTGAAGCATGTGTGGATGATATGGCTTACCAAAGGGGAAATGATTCTGATAAGGAAACTTTACAAAATACTAGTAAGGGATAATCACAGCTATTAGGATGGCTATTATTAAAAAGCAAAGTAACAACTGTTGGCAGGATGTAGAGAAACTGGAAACCTTGGACATTGCTGGCAGGAAGGTAAAATGGTGCAATCACCATGAAAAACAGTATAATAGATTCTTTAAAAATTAAAAATAGTGAGACCAGCAGGCGGCATAGTGGTTAAAGGTGCTGGATTCCCACATAGCCAACTGTGGTTAGAGTCCTGGACCTGGCAGCTTATGTTCTCACTTTCCCTGCCTCTCTCTCTGTCTGGTCAAATTAAATAATAATAATAATAATAATAAATATAATTAAATAAATAATTATTTTAAAAATTAAAAATATAATGACCATATTAACAATATTCTACTTCTGGGTATATGTTCATACATCCATATTCATGGCAGCCTTGTTAATAATAGACAAAAGTTAAAATTAATAGGTGAACTGAAAAAGGAATGTAATATATAAAAATGCTACCATTTTACTATTTAGCTGTAAAAAGACAGGGAATTCTGACATATGCTATACCATGGGTAAACCTTGAAGATCTTATGCTAAGCAAAATAAGCCAGTCACAAAAGGACAAATATTGTATGATTTAACTTCTAGGTGGGACCTGAAGTAGTTAAATTCATAGAGTTTGAAAGCAGAATAATGGTGCCAAGGGTTACAGGCGGGACAAATGGGGAGTTATTATTTAATGGGTACAGAGTTTTAGTCTGAAAAGATAAAAAAAATTCTAGACATGGTTGGTGGTGAAGGTCAAACAATAGTGTGAGTTTACTCAATGCCACTTAAAATAGTCACTTCATAGTTAAAATAATGAACTTTATGTTATGTATATTTTACTACACTTACAAGGCAATATGAGTCAGGGATATCTTGCTGACCTTTATGTATTTCCTTTCTGTTTTTTGAGGAGAGGGAGAAAGCGATCAGCTACCAAAGTATATCACAGTTTTCCTCCTCCTTCGGGAGGGCTCAGGCTCTAGAACAGTTTTTTTTCCCAGGCTGCCCATGGCTGTCTGAAAGTGATGTTTGAAGGGAATGATGAACACGAAGTCGACTAGTAACACTCCTCAGTAAGCTTTCCAAAGTAGGGTTTACAATTCACAGATGAACTGCCTACTAGAAGCTTCATCTGCTCCATCTGAGAGGGAGGAACCAGAGCAAAAAGAATTGCAGTTTTCACTTTTTTAAAAAGATTTATTTTATTTAACTGTATTTATTTTTAATTTGATCAATGAGAGTGATTGGGAGAGAGAGAGAAAAAGAGAGAGAGAGAGTGAAAAAGCAAGCCACCAGGTCTGGGATTTGAATGACAGTCGGCCATATGGGAGCCCAGCGTCCTTAACTTACATCATGACATCTGCTGGTTCCCTGTTTTCACTTTTTAACCTTCATTTCATAGATATTTACTGACTAATTATGTGCCAAGCTCCATTATAAGTCTCGCTTTACCAAGTCCCACCCTCAGTAGGAATGGTCATTTCTGCCCTGCTCAATTACTGTGTAAATATATTGCCATAGTAATGGTTAATGTCTGCTTCAGAGGTTAAAGCTGTAACCCCAATGAACCAGTATCCTTTAAAGACTTATTCTTGGTCAATTTGCTCTACGTTTTCTAGTTTTGAATGCCATTTATATATTTTTGCTTGTCCTTATAGGAGAGAGTTTTATTAATTTATGAATATTATTGAGTGATCATAATAAATACCACTTCAATGCATTTAGTACCTGCAGTTTATACAGTAGTTTCACCCATTTTATCCTAAAATAAATCCTGTACCCTTAAGGTTTTTTTTTTACATTTTTTTCTTTCTTTATTTACATTCATTCACTGTACATCATTATAGCATACAAAATGAGATTTTTCCATTGAGAATACATTGTATATTGGCTCAATCAAGCACATCAACATATGTGTTATTGTCAACAAATCATTTTCCATTTCTTGTTTTCTGTATATTTTGCCTTTTTTCCCATCCTTGATTCCCTATCTCACCCTCTGCCATCTCCCACCCTCCTCCCACACTGTGTCTGGTATCTATTGTTGCTTTCTATGCCTCCCCCATTTTATTGTTTCACTAAATATCTTAATAAATCTAAATATTTTCAATAGCAAGCACAGCTGATATGTACATATCCATGAACACAAGTCTGACTTTAGGCATAAACCTCAGTGAATAGAATGAACATACTGTAAAGTAGCACCTAACTAGGGCTATATAGCTTAACTGCAGTCATCAAATAAGTATTTTTATTGCTTTTTTTTCTTCTGAAAAATTTTTTTTATTAATTTACATTCATTCCCTGAGCATCATCACAACATTCTAAATGTGGTTTCCCATCTAGAATATACTATATAGTGGCTTAATAATGCATGTTATCATCCATAATATTCCATTTCTACTTTCATATATATGTTTTTTACCCCATGTCTAGCCCTCTGCCCTATTCCACTCTCTTATTACACTATCTCTGCTGTCTACAGTTGTCTTCAATTCCTTTTCCCCCAACATTTCGTTGATCACACAATATCATAAGTAATCTAACTACTTTCAATAGCAAGATCAGCCGATGGTTTCAAGAAAAGCAGTTTTGAACTGGTAAGGATATTTCTTTGAAACTTAAAGCCTAGAAACAGGTTAGTATTCTGTTCAAATAGTCGGAACATGAATCTATTGATAGCTGAAGACAGGACAAAAGTCCTTAAAACCAGACAACAAAGCTTAGAAGAAAAGCAGCAATATTTTAGTCAAGTCGTAGAATACTGTTTCATCAGTTCAGTCTCATGTACTTAATCTTTCTTCTGTATCTGTTGAGGTTCGATGTTCCAGATTGAAATCTGGGATGTAATACTCAACTCCAGCTTTTGGCCCTACAATTAAGTTGCCCATTTTCTTAGTTTCTGAACTCTTATTTCTGTGTGTCTGCATTTAATTTTACTGACATAGCACTCCCTTAAGAACTTCTTGGAGATCCGGTCTGGTGCTGGTAAATTCTTTCAGGTTTTGTTTATCTGGGAAAGTTCGTGTCTTTTCTTCCCAAATGAACGATAACCTTGCTGGGTACAGAATTCTCGGTTGAAATTGCTTTTCCCTTAATACTTTGAATACATTTTCCCATTCTCTCCTCGCTCTCATTGTTTCCGATGAGAGGTCTGCCGTTAGTCTGATGGGATACCCTTTGTAGGTAACTTGCCTTTTTTCTCTTGCCAGTCTTAGTATCTTGTCTTTGTCTGTGGTTTTGGTCAATCTGGCTATAATGTGTCTTGGAGAAGATCTTCTTGGGTTGATTCTATTTGGGGTCCTCTGTATTTCTTGGGACTGAATCTTTGAGTGCCTCTCCAGGTTTGGAAAATTTTCTTGTAAGATTTCATGGAATAGATTATCAATGCCCTTATGAGTCTCTTCACCTTCTGGGATGCCTATTATCCGGATGTTTGGACGTTTGATGGTATCTAGTACTTCTCGCATATTATTCTCAAATTTTTGGGCCATTTTCTCAGTCTTCGCGGTGGATTTTTCTAGGCCAACCATTTTCTCTTCTACATTAGAGATTCTATTTTCTGTATGATCTAGTCTGCTTTTAATACTTTCAAGGGAGATTTTGACTTCTTGTATTATAGCCTTCATCTCTAACAGTTCCATCTGATTCTTTTGTAAAGTGTGAAATTCCTCTTTTAGATCTAGCATGAATTTCCTCACCTCCTGGAACTCTTCAACTCCTTTCTCCTTCCTCTTCAGCAGTTCCTTGTCTCTCTTCTCTTCCATCTCTGTTAGCTTTGCCATTATGAATGTTCTGAATTCTTTATCAGACATTTCCATGATTTCCATTGAACTGTGTGTGGATAAAGAGGAGCTATCCTTTTCCCTTGTGGGAGAAGTATTTTCCTGCTTCCCCATATTTCTTGTGATCCTGCAGCGATTTCTAGTCATCTGGTGGATGGTCGGTTTCTTCCCAAACTTGGAAGTTCAATCACACGAGTTTTGAATGCTGGAGGCCCAGTTGTCAGTGGGACATCTTCCTTTCTCCCCAAATGGCTAGATCCATCTTATTCAATATTGAACATTACATTATGCTGTACACACTCAATAATAGGTCTACTAGCTTTTTTAAAGTACACGTGAAATTGTTCTGCCTGTACCCTTAAGTCTTGAAGTTTGTTTTTCTTATTTATATATTTTGCAGCAAAGATTTTGTTTCTTTTTTCTTTTTCTTTTTTAGTTTATTATAGGGCACATGTGCTCACTGGAGATAGAGAGCTATTGTAGGAAAAGAGCAAGAAAGTGAGAAGGCACCCCTCAGGGGTGATGGTCACTCCACAGTCCCTTCTCCTCCATTCTCCTCTCAGGATTTTGGGTATACACTCACATTTGCTCAATATATTTTTCAAGTTGTGTAGTCCAGGACTCAAACTGCACACTTGGCCATGTGGAGTCTAGCCACCTTAACCACCATGTTATAACTGGCCCAAGACTTTGTTTCTTTATACACTGGAGTTACTTGATTTTTATCCTCATTTAAAATGTCTGAGCTATTTGATATCTTTAAAGAGATATATGCAATGAGTACATACATTACAAAGTATAAGAACGAAATGATGTCTGTGAACTAACCACCCCATGTAAGGATTGAAATAATATTATCGAAACACTTCACTTCTGGACTCCACACAATCATCCAAGAGATAATATAACCTAATTTTTTTATATGCTTTTTCCCTCTCCTACCATGTATATATCCCTGTGATAGTTAATTTCATATGTCAACTTGACTGGGTTAAGGGATACCCATAGATGTATACCTGGTAAAAAACATTTCAGGGTGTATCTGTAAGGGTGTTTCCAGAGAAGATTTTAATTGGTGAACTGAGTAAAGATGGCTCTCACCAATGTGGATAGGCATCATCAAATCTCTTGAGGGCTTGAGTACAACAAAAAGGGGGAAGAAGGGTGAATTTACTTTCTCAACTCAAACTGAGACATCTGTATTTGGCTATCAGACTTTGGTGTTCCTTGTGCTTGGGCCTTTGGACTCAGATCAGGGTTTACCTTGGCATCCCTGTTCTCATTCCTTTGGACTCAATTAAATTGCACAACTTGCTTTCCTGGTTCTCCAGCCTGCAGACAGAAGATTATGTAACCTCTTGAAGTTCATAATTGCATGGGCCAGTACATATGATAATATGAATATTTAATAAATAAAATATAAGTTATAAATAATATGACTATTCAAACTGATATAATTTAAATCTCTTCATACATATCTATTTATATCCTATTAGTTCTGTTTCTCTGGAAAACCTTGACTAATACAAACCTAAGCAATATTTTCTTATGTTTGGAATTGAGAGGGTATGGTGTGGCATATGTGGTCTGCAACTTGCATTTTTTTATTCATCCTGATTTTGAAGACATACTTCTTGACATGAGTAGCTGTGGTTTCATTCATTTTTCACTGAGAGTGAAAAATAGAGTATTCCAATGTATTAGTACACCACAACATGCTTATTCTTTCTCCCTCTGATGGGCATTTGTGTTGTTTCCAGTATTTTCCTCCACTTGTTTCTGTGACCATTAGTGCTGTGAATATTCTTGTGCATGCCTCCTAATGCACTGTTCAAAAGTTTTTCTAAGGTACAGTCCTAGAGAGAAAATGCTGGGTTATAAATGTTGTTAGTGATAGTTAACCTATTTTTATAAAGCAACGCATGTGAAAACTGACTTTTAATTCTCACCACTTATGCTACACTTCTAATCTAGGTTTCCCAAGCTTTTAGTTTCCTTTTAATTTGCTTTTGTAAGCTGCAGTGTCTCCCTTTAATCTAAAGCAATGCCTTTCCATCCCAGTCTTTATTTCTCCTGTAAGAGAGCTCTACCTCCTCAGATTATACATTTCCAGTTTTATTTCAAGCCTAGTTGAAGACAGATCTCATCTTCTGCTCCAAACACCCAATGACCCCAGTAAGTATTTTTAGTTATTTAGAAATTAATTTTTAGACATTGACCACTTCCTCGTTACTTATATTAAAGATAATTAATACCTGGAGGAAGAAATAATTTAGGACTATACGAGTTTATTTAACACAATCTGCAAATATTCTAGCCAACTGTTTAAAGCATTAGTGTTTTAATTAATTTTTCATTCATTTAATCAATATGTATTTATTAAGTGCCTCTTCTGGGCTTGCCGCTGTTTAGCTGTTGGGGACACAATGATGAACCAAACAGGCATGACCTAAATGACAGGAAATAGCAAACTGTGACTAGCTTCATAAGGAAGAGAAGTGCAATGTGCTGTAGGATAGTATGACAGGGACCAACCAAGGCTTTAAAAGTGGAGACCAAGGAAACCTCCCTAGGAGACCGGACACTTGGGTGAGACTTGCATGTGGTGGGCCATTCAGGTTAGGGAGATCCAGGGCAGTAGGTGGGAGAAGCATTCCCAGTTTAGGGGATCACCCCAAACCCTAAAGGACTAGAAGACTGAAAGGCGAGAGAATTTCTGAAAAGCGATTTAAGAGATAAGGCAGGGATTAGGTTACGTAAGATTTCAAGAACCATTAAATATATTGAATTTTTCTCAAAGGGGAGTGGAATGATAAATGATAAAATTAATGTTTTTAAATCCATCATCCTGGTAGTTATATAAAGATATATCAAAGACATGCATGCAATTGTAAGGAGTGGGGAATCCAGGGCAAGTTCCAGTACAATGAGAGAGGGTAGAGCTTGGACTGGCATAGCAGATGACAGGATGAATGAAGCTGGCTATATTTAAGAGAGTTTTAGAAGTTGGAATCAGCAGGACTTTGCAATCAATTACACATGGGAAGAAGGTGAAAATGAGAGAAGGGTTAAGGAAACTTTCTGGTTTCTAGCTTGTGCATTTATTTATTGCCCTGTGACTAAACACCAAGAAAGCAAAAGTAGCATGTGGGGGTTCTACTCTGATAGCAATAGAAAAGAGAGCAAGCCACACTAGTTAGAAAAGAGTTGGTACTGCAGGCACAAGGAGAGAAGATATATTTCACAGTGGAAATAATACTAGAAGGCAATATCTGTGTTTGAATTATTTGCTTCATCTTTTTCTCATGTTCCTTTCTGTCTCTGCTCTTATCAACCCACTTTGAAATCCTCAACACTTGCAGACAACACATTTTGTCAGGGCTCACTTCCAGCACCATATCCTCAGCAAAACGGGTCCTGATCCTTCCACAAACAAATCCTTTCTTTTTCTTCTGAGCATGTCTGGCATTTTCTGCCTTCTTTTGCTCATACTCAACATTACTCAGTTTGCTTATTCTTCATCCAGATCATAAACTCTGTGAGGTAGAAATGGTGTTTTGCAGTCATTCTTCATTTACAGTCTTCTCTATTCCTCCCACCTCTCTTTACCCTGGCTGCAGTAGCACCTTGGCTCTAACTGATGTGTTGAGCACAGTGGTGATGAACCCAGAGGCCCATCGCTTGTCATGTTTGTAATTGGAATGTCACTGACAAAGAGATAGAACCTGACTATAAAGTTAACAACAACATCTCCCAAGATTATGTACACTTTATTATTATTTGTAAAGTTCAAAATAAGCTCAAAGTATTTAGAAAACTGATCACTAAGCATCTCAACTGCTTGGAATTAATTTTCTGCACAGTAGCAAAATAGTGCAACTATTCATTTCTTTTGGGTTTAGGCAAACATTTCTGGAGAAATTTAAACATCTAGCATTCCAAAATAATGCACATGGTGCTGATTTGTAGCACAGCAGTTAAGCTCTGTGCACAGGGAGCCAGATCCCATATGGGCAACCCTGGTTTGAATTCCAGCCCCAGTGAGTTGAAAAACACACCGTGTGTGTGTGTGTGTGTGTGTGTGTGTGTGTGCGCGTGCTCAAAATCCTGACATGATGGAGAAATTTAGGAAAAAGGATTTTGGTATGACCCATTAGAAAATGCTTTCTCTCTCTGTAGAGCCCATGTGTTCTCTGGCAATTAAACAAACAAACAAAAATAGCACATCTGAACTACATATTTTCCTAAGAAATATTTCAAAAATGCAATTAACCTCACTATGAAGAATTATATCATAATAACCTTCATATTAATAGTTTTATTTAAATTAAAATGAAATTAGAAGCAAATATATATATAGTGGGCACATACACACACACACATTTTTCAGTCAAAGGTGAAAGGCAAGGAGAGATAGTTTAAATAAGTGCTGTTAATAAAGTTTTAATCAAATTGTACTTGGTAATTTTATGTATAATTTTAGAAGTATCTAAATTTTCAAGTTTAAATCTATTTGATTCTTTTTCTTCCCTACATTGAATAAAAGGTATATCTATAATTTAGATGTGTATATGGATAATATTTAATTCATGCACATTAATGGTTATTTAATGATGCTAGATTATTGATCACCATTTGTTCAATACACAGATTTGTGATGGAAAAGTATTCTGAATTGGTTTAAAGATATCAATGCTTCGTAATTATGTAGTGTTTTGATTTACATGTTGCTATAACCTTGAGAAGATGAAAGCTATAGTTTTATCAGCTTTCTGTTTTATGCAGGGACAACTGAAACACTGAAAGGGTGTCTGTCCAAAGACATGTTCTTAAACAAACTTGGGTAAGGACTGTGTTGCCATTCCTTTCAGTCTAGTAACTTTTCCCCATTCAATTTCATTACTGTGTCCGTAATATGTCTAGGCCATATCTTTGTAGACCCCAACAATCTGGGGAGGATCCTAGAAAGCATTCTAGTTCTTGTATAGGCTCATATTGAATTAGAAAAAATAAACATTGAACCCATTCAATTTGTCTTTTTGGAATAAAAGAATTCTTTAAACTATCACATTATTATTTTTTTGATATAAGAGCATGAAATCCAGTAGGATTTTTAGCTTAAAAACTAAGAAAGGCATTTAATTTAGAGAGGAGAAATTACAAATATATTCTCATTATCCAGAAAGTAAGTATTAATTATTGTATCGCTTTCAGTTTCTAATGTCATTCATTATTACTACATTGTTGATAATTATAGTTTTTGCTAAGTATAAGCTTTTATGAAATTTATATTAGACATATAGAATAATAATGTCCCTAAAACCATAAAAATGATAAATAAATTATACCCCAGGAAATAACATACTTGGATTTGTTCTAATTAATTATAATTAAGTA